>NC_092593.1:3314166-3650000 GCF_047663525.1 Anas platyrhynchos | reverse complement strand
TGTGGTTCAATATCAATCTCAAAATATTAAAAGCATCTTGTGGAAAATTAGAAAGCAGATGAGACACTTTGGGACTGGAGATGCTGTAGAAACTGAAACTTTTAAAGCAGCATTGACACAATTATTGAATGCTGTCATTGCTCAAAAGGGCTTTTTATTTTATTGGTTCTTTTGTAATTGTTCTGTACTTTTACTCTGTCTGTGCAATGAGGCTGCCAGGAATTCAACTTAAATGTGAAACAACATTAAGATGAAACAAAATGAATCCATACACCTTGTAGCTTTTGTTTTTATCTTTTTTTAATTCCCATTTTCCAGGGCCAGATACTGTGCTATATGAACTTCATGAACAGCATTGTTATCATCTAAAAATGAAGTATTTTGGAAGTATAAGCTCTAATCCCTAACTGATCAAAAAAAACTTTGAAAAACACGAACACACACACACACAATAATATATGGAATACAGCTCTCCCCTGCATGGATTGCTTTTCTAATTTCTGCTGGATTATGTAACTTTTCCTACAGATATAAAGCATCTAGAAGGAGGGTATTTGTCACTGTGACTTCGTAACTCTTTGGGAAGCCACCCTTGCTGGGAAAGAGAGGACTGCATTTAGCAACATACAGCATGCAGAGTCACGACTGCAGGTGGCATGATTGTTCCAACTGAATTAGTGTAACAAACAATGTTATTGGCATTCCTTGCAAGGACAGGAACTGTTTTTCAAGAAAAGTGAGGGAATATATTCCTCTGTTTCCTCTCCTTTTCTTAGCTCTTATCAAAGCATGAACTGGAAAGGAAGCAAGCTGCAAGGAATCAAAATGATCCCAATGCTCATTCTTACAAAAGAAAGCAAAAATAAAACTGGATCAATATCAAAAGAAATTTTATTCCACCCATAAAAGATGGTTGTTGAATTCAAAACATCTTCATTGTGAAATATTTAGTGTTTTGAAGTGCCATGAAGCAACAATAAGTTTACATTAATGTGGGACAACTTTAGGCACCGGAGTTATTTAGAGAAAAAGGGGTTAAATTGGTTTAATTGGTTTCATTTAGAATTTCCAGTGAACTTCTAGAGGAAAACTTAAATGTTTAAAGTTAAACTTGGGTCCAGTGTTTTTCAGTGAAGTTAGGAAATGCTTTTACAGCATTGAAAATGAATAATTACTTGATTGAACAATAAAGTAATTTCAAAAGCAATATTTTTGCAAAATTCTTTGCTTAAAGATTTGCACATTGAGCTCATTGGTGAAAAAAACAGTCACATGAATCTCAACAAAAATTCTCAAATGATTATAATCAGAAATTAAAATTACCAGATAGTATTTGTTAAAATTCTTCTGTGCTTTAAAATGATTATTTTTTCTATAGGGGCTTTTCCAACTATATCCAAAATAAACTGATTTGAAATGGGGAAAACATTGGGCAGAGGACCCCAGTGATTCCAAGGGAAAAGGATAATGAAAGAACTTTTGCCCTGGGACCAGGAAAATTACTATGGAATGTATGTGGACACTGGCAAAAAGGGTAACAAGTGAATAAAATGGAAGAGAGAAAATAGGAAACTTAAAGAAGAAATTTTTAGGAGAGTAAATAATTCAGAGAGCAAAGTAACTCTTGCAGTACTTAGCATCATTTACTTGAACATTTTGCTTCAATGTCTTCATTACTTCTTGTTTTAAAGGATTTACTCACAGAACTCAATGTCTTTTATACTTTACTTTTTTATGTAAATAGCTAATTAACAATAAGCAAATCCTCCCTCTCCAGCTACCCCCAAAAGTCTGCATGAAACCTGTCATTCTTCATTCCTCAGCTATGGAACTCCCCCAGTAAATAGTGGGTATACAGAGATAGATATTACAGGAATGAGGAATATTCACCAGCAGATGAACAGGAAGCCAGAGCATGCAGGCATCAGCTGAAAAATAGTTACATGAAGGCCACAGCTGTCTGCCTTTATCTAATTTAGAGTTAGCCTTAGAAAAGGAAAAGGCTACCTGACAACACAATCCTAATTCAGCAGGGGACAAGCAATCATAACTGAATATCATCTGCCTTCCATGATTACAAAGAAAAAGAAATAAGACTGTTTTTATACAGGGAATCTATTCATCACACCAGAAAGATGTACAAAAGACACTGCAAATCTTTCAGAATTCCAGTTTTTATTACTTTGATTTTACCAGTTATCTATTTAAATTCAATAGATAAGAGTTAACAGTTAATAATAATAATAATGAACAATAAAAGAAAATTCAGCATAAACTTTTTTCACCAATCACCTTACTACTCAGCCCACATTTGCAATGTCTTTCTTCCCTACACTTGAAGCTATGACCCCTCCTTGTTCCCCCACCTAACATTACCCATCATGTACCATCCTTCCACTACCACAGGACACATCAGGCTATAGCAAAACTCCACCGTTAATTGGCAGCTGCCCCACTCAGTTGCCTCTGAGCTGTCTCAGCCATCTCTTAAGACATCAGCACAATGTACCTAATACATCTAATAGTTTTGAGTGAGACTCCCACCACAGGAAAGCCCAAAAAGATCCTACTGTCTTCCCAGTTCACAAGTCAGCAATGGCAAAGGCCGTTACTTCAATGATGATTCATGAAATAGTGATGACAGCTCCCCTTGATACCTCCTTGCAAGGATGTCGAATAAGACCACAACTGGATAACAAGATAAACTTTCCCAATAAATCCTGACTCAGTGTCACTCTGGAGCAAACCACAGCATCATTCACCCGTAAATCAATAATGAAGATGTTAGATGGATGTAATTTGCCCACTAAAGAGTATAAAGAAGCCAGGAGCTGTGTCTAAATAAGCTTTTTCTCCCCTTCCACCTGATAACCTGAGGTCTGGACAAGACTCACCTACTGTTCTCTGGTCATCTTCTAGGATCAAAATGTTATCTGCAAATTTGGATATCCACCTTCTTATCAATATCTCCAGTCAATTACAATCAGAAAAGAATCATATTCTTCCATTTGCTCCTACATGTCAACATTATGATCTAGGCAAAGGTCATAATACTCCAATATCCAAAATCCAGTTAATTGATTCCCTCTGGGTATCAAATCCCTCCAGCACTGCAGTTATTGCTGCATCAATCATATTGCTATTCATACCAAAGAATTAGAAGGATGTCCAAAACACTGAAATCTCTTGCTACTCCTGTCTTCAGTTTCTCCTCCGGCCATTTCTAAGCACACCAATTTTCTTGATAACACATTTAAAATTCAATTGCCCTCAAAGGATTTGATTGTGCCTATAAATCTGCGTCTGGCCTCTGATTGCATCCAAAAATCATCCAGCCCCCAAATTATCCCAAAATTTCAGCCACACTTCCATTTATTTTCATCCATACCTTAAATACATATATATATAAATAAATAAAGGACCATCTTTACCATCTGTTTTGGGATTACTGTGTGCTAGAACCACTGAGAATTCACATCAACTTTTTCTAGGTGATTCAGCTTTCCTTTAGTGGTACATAACATCTCTACATTTTTATCTCACTTCCAAGTATGTTAAGCTTTACATTTTTCTTTGAGGAACTACTAACAAGGGTATGAGGCTCCCATTCACACAGTCATATATATATTTTTTTTCCAGTAAATAACAAATCCACAAAGTTTCAGAGTCAGCTACACACCTGTCCAAGCAACTTCTGCAAATTTGCTGCTTACAAAAGATACACTCAAGCACATGCAAAATCAGGTCCTTCATCATTATTTTAGACCTGAAAAAAGTGACTTTGGATGAGACTATATATTCAAGTATAAACAAGATCAATACTGCCATTTGCTGATGAATTTCTGTGGTCAAACAAAATACCAATAAACTATCTCTGAATTTGAGAGAAGGAGGGCCTTCAATGGATAGTTGAACCTTCAGCAGCAGTAAGTTGAAGGACCCAGTCTCTCTCTCAGCAGTTCCTTCCATTGCCTTTGTTTTACTTGGAAGAAAATGTTCTTGCCCTTTCGCTGATTTTATTTTTAGTATCATATTATTACTGAGTACTCTTCCACCAGATGGGTGTGACTGGAAATCTGTCCCCTACAGAGGGACCCTGATATAACCAGGGAGACATTGGGCAAAGCTGCAACAACTGTGACCTCTCACAATAAGCCCCTTAAAAATTAGAGAAGGCAGCATCCATGCCTACATAATTTTCAAAATCTCAGGATGGAAAAGGAGCTTCTGCAAGATACTCATAAGCCTTTTGTGGAGTCCAGTGGAAGGACAGGTTTAATGGTAAAACATGGTAAAAAAAGCTAATCAATTACAGCTGCCAAAGAAAAAAGACTCTTACCCTTAGAGGCAAAGGTTTTAGGCTGGTAGTTTGTTCAGATGTGCCCAGTCCATAGATGGAGTGGGCATCTAACTGTGGCTAATGTCAGTTTTGCTGTCATGTCTTTATACTCTTACATATTTCTGCATCTGTTTATAAAAATAATGAATGTTCACTACAAAACATGCATTTTATGAAGAAAACAAAACAAAGCATAACAAATAACAAGACTACCATGGAATTCTGAAAATGAAATATTTTCCATTCACCTGGAAAAAAGTATTCACTGAACTTTCTTTGACTAATTTGAGAAGCTCTTCAAGCTGGTGACAGTGCTTTCCTCCCCTGAGCACAGCAATAGTGACAATAAATAAAAATAATTGCAGGGTAAATGTAACTACCATTTTACTTATTGCTAAGGAATACAAGCAACAAATAATGTCTGTATGTCTTTCAAAGAGGCAGCAACCCAAGTTCGACAAACCATCCTAACTGTGTGCATTTATTTCAAATAAAAATTGTATGTAAATGTATATGTAAATGAAGTGTGGCCCTCAAGCTCCTGGAGAGTTGCCAAAAAAGCCCTCAGTGTTGCAAAGTTGAGCATCCTATCTACCATATGGTAGTACCTATCAATCTCAGAAGGGAAAAGATACCAGATCTTCATACAGATGGTACCCCTTACAGTACCTGTAAAAAGTTTGGAGAGGTAATAAGGAAAAAAAAGAGTCCTTTCCAATGTTATTAAAAGCTTTCAGCTTTCTAATCACAGTTTAACCATTAATACTGAAATAATATCATACAGATAGCAGCATTATAATATGACTAACACTTCTATAAAAGTCTTTAGGAGAATTTATTAGCCCCTGATACCGAAAAAAAATATTTACATAGATCTTTCTTCATTAGTTGGTGCAGTTTAATAGGAGAATGTATCCCTGGGATGGAATAGGTACATCTACATTAATGGGTTAGCTTGGATCAGGAGGGTGCTTGTGAATAACCCAGTTGCCCCCCCGATTTCTCCTTGATTTGCATTAATAGCATCAATGCTCCAAATATACAACTAGCTTCCTTTTGAACAAAACTATACCAGAAGAAGTGCTCCTGAGACACAAACAAGCTGTGTCCACAGCTAGATTTTCAGGATTGTCCTAGCCCAGGTCCTGAGTGAAAATTTCTGAAACACGTATAGGTAGAGAAACAGTTACAGGTAGAGTGAATCTTCATAGCTTCACTCCACACATGAGCTCCCACTGTCCTATGATGTGATAAATATATATGCACCCAGCAGCAATACGGAGCCTAGAAAAACACCAAGAGCTGGCTTTGCTGCAACAAGCACACGGATGTTGCAAAGTACATCAACTTTTCTTGGTAGTTTGGTGGTTCTCACTTCTCTGAGAGGAAGTTTGGAGAAAAGATTTTTGCTTTTGATATTGAGCAGTCATGCCAAAAAGAAAGTTCCCGTTCCCACATGCATACCATTAGCACAGTGTACATCTGAAAAAATATATTTATATAGCTCAGAATGTGAAGTGCTGCGTAATTAGGAGTTTAGATAAGAAATTATCACGGAGAAACAGGATTTGGGAGTTCTGTCATCTGTTCCGTGCCCCACTCGCGCAGCTCCGCGAGGAAGCCGCACGTACACCGTGCTGCGCTTTCCCTATTTATAAAGCACCGAGAACATCACCACTCTGCTGCAAGGCCCACTCAGTCAAGCTGTGTGAATATTTCATAATGAATAACTCATTTGCAAGGTTTTGACTCTTTGCCTGTTTGCACGTTGCTATTTAACCGCAAGGTGCCGGTTCCCGCACGGGCTGTGCCCAGGCAGCCCGAGTGCCAGGCGCGGGGGAGTTTCGCTCATTAGGGGCAGAGCATGGATCTCATCATTTAGCCCAGCGGGAGCCGAAGGTGCCCGGGAAGATCGGGGTCCCAGTATGGGAAAATGGTTAACATTGCCTTGACAATGTGCCTTAGTTTGATGCATTGCCAAACACGATGTATAGATTTTGTGTAGTGTTGCCTGCAATCAGCCTACTGTGGTATAACTAAGGGACTGGTTTAGTTTAGATATAAGAAATGAACTCTCTTTCTCAAATGCAAAATTGGTCAATGGTTTGTGGTGTTATTTTTTTTTTTCTCTAGCTTATTATCTAGCAAGCGAAGAGAGCATTTATAATTTCTGTTCTTTCTGTTGTAAATTGTGCAGCGCCTAAAGTTAAAAAATATCTGGCAAGCACACTTTGTGTATTGCACTCCACATGATTAGTACAGGTCTGTTGGTAACATGAAATCAGTTCAAACAATGGATAAAAATAAATCATTACTAGGTACACCAGATTTGAGATGGAAAAGGCATTAATGGCTGTTAAATGAGGTATATTGCATAGAAGGATTATATTTTGAATGGTGTTAAAATTGCTTTGGGAGTGAATATTCTGACTAATATTATTATTTGTATACTTGAACTGTGGTTTGATGGGGTTGTATTACTGAAGAGAGTTTATGAAAAGTACAAATAGATTCTCAATGAGTTTTATTTTTTCCTTTTATATTCTGAATAAATAAGAGGGTAAACTACGCTTACAGTGTATGCACTGTAGCTTTATCTATTTCTCACTATTAATCAAGGAAATTTTCTCAAATACTTTTTTTCATAAAAACTTACTGTTCTGTGAATGCAAAAGGATTTCATATAAATGTGTTGATCCCACTTTACTAGAGCAAGTTTTAGTAGAGCAAGTTCTTAGATCAAGATGGAATTTGGGGAGAGAGCAAAGGATTCAGAGAGAAAGCCCTTCTCAGGTCATGGGCAACTATTTCAGAATTATTCTGTTTCCTCCAAATCAGAAAGAATATATTTACTACAAGAAAGCAATAAAAATGCATGAATGGAAACAAAGCTCAAACACTCACAAGTCATGAAATCAAATTGCCATTCTTTAGCCCGTTCTATGCTGTCTGCAAACCCTGTGCCATTGGCCACCGTTCAAAAATGGCCCAAGTCTATGTGTATGCAACAGGGAATGCATGGAGTGGCCTGGAGGAGCTGCAAGGAGCATGGAGGCACCCCTGGGGAGATCAGCTTCTGGGCAGTGATGGAAAACCTCCTTGACTTTCTGCAGGCTTGGCAGGAGTTGGGAAGGTGCAGCTGTCACACTCCAGGGGCTGACTGCTATTGCAGTCCTCTGCAGCTGGAAACAGATTGGTTCTGCCTCTTTTCAGAAGCCCCTTTGATCCAAGACAATCTCCTAGCACACTTCCAAGTCACCATGTAAATATTTGGTGACAGTTTACATACAGTTAAAGCCTATCCCCAGATTCACAAGTACAAACTGGTTCAGTGTTGGCTTAGGTATCTACATGTCTGTCTCAGATATGCTTTCTAGTAGGTCCCCATGACCACCATGCAGAGGACACAACCCCAAATTCCAACTTTTGCCACCTGCCCATGTCATCCCTGGCTTTTCCCTTCTCCAGAGGCTCTGCCACAAGACTTGAACACACACACACATTTTGCTCCATTCTGAAAAATCCACCACAGATGTCTTACTCAATTCTTATCAGACCTCCTCTTTCTGCCACATTTATCTGGTTTTGTCACTCTTACCTTTTTAGTCAAGAAATTATTTCTAAAATGTGATGCTTGTCTCCACTGTATGTCTTAGTTTTGGTACTGTGCCATTGTTGAAGGCAAGCTGGCAGACTGTCAGATTGTTTTCAGTAAGTTATACCGCATTCAAAGTTAAAATGGGACCATTTATCCATGTTTGTATTTCTGGGATCATGATTTGTAGAAACAATTCATTCCAGGAATGGAACTTTTGTTAACATTTTCAGAGGAACATTTGGCAGGATAGGCCCATTAAAAAAAAAAAAAAGAATCTTTAAAAAAAAAATGAAAAACCACTACTGTGCTTTCTCTGGTATTCCAATGAAATAGGCCTTTCCCTTTATATTTTCTTTCATATTACCTCTTATTTTCTTACAACCTCCCTCACACACAGATATGAGGGAAATGGAAGAATGCCTAAAACTTTCATGCTGTTTAGATCCTTTTTGAATAAAAATAACAGGGCCATAATTTGGGAATCAGGCTAAGACTGAATTAATGTTGGATGGATCCGCCCTGCTTGAGGGCACCAAACAGCCATGAAATGCTTCACCTGCTGTATTAGGAGTGAAATGAGTATGTATTTTACCTCAAATCACAGTCTGTAAAATAACACAGAATTCAAACCTGCTTACAAACAGGTTCCTTTCTATTGCTCTATCAGCTAATGTGTTTTATTTATTTATTTTTTCCCCTAAAGTAGGTGTGGATGAAGTTTTCATCTAATTACTAGTACATTTCACACACACACACAAATTCTGGGAACTAATCTAATCAGAAATTCAGATCTCATCTGATTAAAAGGACCACAAGAAGGAGATTCTCCCAATATTTGTTTGAACTGGAATTAGTTTCAGAAATTATGTGTTTTGCTTTGACACTTACACAGAGCTGAACTTCTGTGTTTTTACTTTTTAAGTGGAATTTGAAAAGAAATATCAGAAAGTAGGGTAAAAACATTAAATAATTCAAAAGTAGTCAAAATATTTCACCTCAGTCAACTAAATGAGTTGAAATTAGGTTTTAATGATGATCATCATCTTTTTCAGATTTCTCCTAGTTTTTTGCCAAGCCCTATAACAGACTAATAAATTTATAAGTGAGCGGATTAGAGTAAGTCCCCATACTCTCTCCCCTTCTTTCAGCCAAATTTCACATTTTTCTCCTAAGCAATCATATGCATTAAACCTACCATGTTTTTCATTTGTTTGGGACTGGAAAGTTCAATTCTCACATAGAATATTTTGGAGTTTCAGTAGTACAATTTTCTGGTGACCTGAGAAGATGGAGTAAAAAATTCTTGCCAAGGGTTGTTAACTCTCCCTCAGTGCAATCTTTGCACCATGATCCATTGTGCCAATTTTTACTTGCATAGAGGGCTCTTTGTCATGGAAATTTTAATACTGATAGTAAAAAGATCTGATTTCTACAGTGTTTTTCTGTCATTGTTTCTCATCAGTTATATTTCCCTGCAATTTAATGTAATCAACAAAATTTGAAAACTTGCTTTTAGTAATATGTAGTACCCTATAATTTTTTCTATAAACATCTGTGGACCTAAAATAATTTCTAATACATCCTACCACTAACCTTTCTGGCTGGTACGGGGTCCATTGATTGCTAGTGTGCTACACTTTGTTTTGTGATTTTTAGCCAATTTTAAATCCATTAAACCCAACTTTCCACTTATTCTGTGGCTCCACATCTTAGCATTAACCTCTTCTAGGAAACCCTGTCAAAGGATGTCTGCAAATGTAAGTATAGGATGTCTGTTGCCTTGCCTTGTCTATCCTGGCAGAAATAATAATGATAAAGGATTCCAGTACATCTGTCAGATATGAGGACTTCTCCCCAACCCTAACACCCCCCCCCCACACACTCCCAATATTAAATTTGCTTTCTCTAATCAGGCTATACTTCTCTCTGTGTACTTTTCTCTCTGTGATTCCTTAAAATATTATCTAGGACATTCTCCCCAGTTTATGCCAGGAGATATGTTCCTTTCTCCTATGTCCCTGGACCATTTTTAAATAATGCCTTTCTATTAGATTTTACCAGTCTTCAAGGTTCTGAAATTTCTAATAAAGAGTCTCCAATTTCCCTTCTTACTTCCTTTCCTGGATGTATTTTGTCTCATTCTGATGTCCTATCAACTTTTTAAAAGCCTCTAATCTTTTAATAGCCAATTTGAAGGATATCTGCATGCTTCTTAATTCTTCATTTTCAAGCTCTTAAATCTAGTGTTGGATTTATTCAAATGAAGTGGGCAGGTGTTAAACAAAAATTATCCACCTTATTATGTCTGAGAATGCTTTCTGTTCTTAAAAAAGCAACAAATACTCTCAAACTTAAAATACAGGTAAGATACTTTGCAGAATATTTTTAAATTTTTATTTAAAAATATTCTAATAAAGGTTTAAATTTACCTTTTTTTTTGTGCCTATACTACATGTATGATATTGCAGAGATGCCCACTAACCTTGCTGGATTCTGACAACATTTCTATTTGAAGCCTGTGCTGCAGTTGTAACTTAGCTGTGAAAACCTGCCCCAGGCGAAAATAAGGCATTGAAAAAATTTCCCCAAAGACCGTTTTTTGGGGACTTTTTAAATGGTTTACATTAAAAAGAATGAGGCTTTTTTAGTACATGCTTAATTTGAAAAATAAATAAATAAATAAATAAAAACAGACTTCATAAAGAACTTACATAGACCATTAGTCCATAATGCATTCCAGACTCTGTACATGTGCAATTATATGTGTGTATCTTTTTAAACAATTAACTTCAATACAAAATTATTAAAAACAAAAAATTGGCAGGAATTTTTTTTTTTTAAAGAACAGTTTTAATAAGGATGGATTAAAAAAAAAAAAAAAAAAGAAATAAAAAACCTTCATTAGACTGAAAAGCTGTTCCCAAGTCAGTGAAATTCTTGCTAAAGGTCAGAAGCATTCCACAAGATGCAAAAAGAAGGCTGTCTGCTGCTACGTGCTCATGATTTTGTCTCCTAGTATTCAGTTCTTCTTCCATGCAAAGGGCTGAGGAAGTCTCAGCTGTGATCAAGCCATCAATAACATCTAAATGCCAATGCCAGAGCCAGGAATGAAGAATCACCAAACTCATCCTACAGATGGAGTTAATCCCCTGCTATCTGGATATATATACAGTTTGTGTACATATATGCACATTTACAATATATGTACAGATATATATAAAGCAATGTCACGCTTCTCAAAAATGTGTGTTCAGAAACCAGGAATTAAGTTGGGAAAGGTGAAAATTTACCCCACACTCACCAATATTTGGAGAGTGCTGTGAGAGCCAGAATGCAACCTCAGCTGCCCATAACCCTCACCTTGTAAGGATCAGGAGTAGCATTTATAAGTATTGCCATTACTTTGTCAAGACTTGATATATGAAGGTATGATCTACACTAATAATAATAATAATAATAATAATAATAATAATAATAATAATAATAATAATAATAATAATAATACGAAACCCGTATTTCTGAACTTGTTTAGATTTTGATTTCCATCCCACCAAAACCAGCCTCTTCATCTCCACAAAGTTATGGAATTCAGAAGAATCCCAGAACAAATCATTTGACAGTGTGAATAGATCCTCAATAAAATTGGTGCAATTTCCTTTAAAAGAGATGCAGAATAAATCTCGTTATATCTGGAAAGGTGATTGCAGACAGGAATGCAGAGGAGCATCCCATTTACAACATTCCTTAAATTTCAAAACAATAAACCACTGAAGAAAATAAAATCTCTTTGCATGTTCTTTGGTCTCTGTGTGCTTGTGAGACCAAACTGGCACCATCACTAGTGCCATAGGCTGTGACCCCCAAAATTTGACACTACAGCTAACAAAGCACCAATGTCTATATGAGCTGTTCAGAGTAAGCAAGCATCTGCTCTGATCCAAAATGCATTCATGTGGAGGATTGAGTAGATCAGCCTTCAGGAAGACTATCACCACCCGACCTTTATCTGCAGGGTCCCAAATGTTAGGGCCGCTCCTAAGAAACCGCATACCTGAGCTCAAACCTCAAGTCCCAGAGTCTCCATGAAGGAATCTGACTCCTGAGACTTGCCCATAAAACCTTATTTCTGAGCTTTCCTACATTAAATAAAGCCAATTTATTAGGTGAGGGAGCTTGTTTAACAATCAGGTTACATTTGTTTTCGGTCACCTGGGAAACGTAGGTTTTAGCCCTTGATATAATAAATCATCATCAGGATTCTGAACATATTTGAACACATTTTGCCCCACACTGTGTTTTATAAAGAAAGACTTGAGCAGTTTGCATCTGGATCTAAATTGCCTTTAGGTTCTTTGGTATATTTGTAACTGCTGTTTCAAGGCATCCCTGATGCACAGCACTCTCTTGATCTACTTGAGCAATGTCAAGATTTGCTTCCTAGTTGTTTGAAATGTACAGATTTATGAATGAGGGCACTTAATATTAGCATAAAGAGAAAAAGTAGATACACAAACTTTGTCAGAGTTAAGGATACTGAAACTGAAGGTGATGCCATTGTACTTCATCCATTTAAACCTGAGTGGCACAGATAGGGAAAACAAAACAAAACAAACAAAAGCAAACAAACAAACAAACCAGATTTAGATTTGAAAAGAGACCAAGGCTTAACATTATCAATATAAGATTGGCTTAAAAGTAAACTTTTCAAAACCACCCAATAATCCTCAAGTCCCAGTGAAATTTGGTTGTTTAACAAGGTTGCCTTCAATACACTAAATTTATATTCTTAAAAACTCTGAATAGACATAGTTGCCACTTCCTTTGTGAAATTGGCCAAGTATTATCTCTCTATGCTTCAGGTTGCTTATCTTTAAATAAGGATTACACTACGGAAAGATAGTCAGGCAGACAAGCTTTTTTGCATTCATTACAAACACACATTACATTATACATGTATTCAGTCAATAACTGCAAAAGGAAAGTTCTGTTTTTATTTTATTTTTTTTACCCCCATGATTAGGAATTGTCATCATAAGGACATTTAGATTTTTTATATGTTTGTAAAATGCACTGACTTCTATGATTTTGTTGCCACCTGCTCCATTATTAGCTACAACATGTTTCTGCTTTAAGAAGAAATACATCACACAGTGTCATATCATCTTCGGGGAAATTTTATTGTTGCTTATAGGCAAGAAAGTCTGTGTTCTTTACAAAGTGAACAAAGGGTCTTCAGAGGTCACGGACGTCCACCAAGTTACCCACCCAAATAATGTAGTTTTATACATTGGGAAGTCTAAATAGTTGAAAGCAAATCTGTTGTTGCTGCAACACTAGAATATGTTGCTAATAGGTATGACAAAGCAGTAATATCATACCAGCATTTTTTGTATTTCCACTTCAAACAGTAAATCCGACTGAATTTACCTAATACTTCAATAATCCAATTATAACACTTTACTAGCAGAAATCATCAGCACATAAGCCTCAGAGTCTGTTAAATTAGGACTGTGTCGAGCTGCTCACCCAAGATGCATTTCAAACTGATGAACAAGTTCCTCCAAATTCATCAGGCTCATCTTATGCCACCATGCTGGCCATAGGGAATGAGCATAAAACACCTCCTCTCACACAGGGAGACCAAGCTAGTGGGAAAGCCAGACCAACCATGGCAGTAATGATAGGTGCAAGACACCAAGCAATGAGACAAAGCTTGCCATTTTCAAATCAAATCAAATTAAAATACAACCAACTTCTCTGTTTGTAACTTGGCAGAAATTGTGCATTTGGATGTCAACCTTGGAAGCTGCAGATTTATTGACTGAAGTCCATTTATACTAAATACTGTATGTTCTAAACACAAATAGCCAACGTTTTTCAATACTGGAGAATTTAATGCCCATAAGCGTAATTTCATTTATCTTTTCACAGTCATATGACTTCCCTTTACTCCCTTACACCATAAATCTGCCCACAGTGATTGCATTTCTTGCATATCAATCTAGCTCCATTTTTTCCTCACATGTAGTATTTATTTAATGGATCAAGGGAACTATCCTTCAAACAAAATGGAATGTTCTATTCACAGTTAGAACATTAATATGTCAGTAAAGTTTTTTACCTTCAAAGAAGGAGAAAATAAATCATGAAGACTTAAATCCACACAAGCTGTTAATGGGCAATGATGGTGTGATTTTTCAAAGATAACATGAATTAGCCAATTTCTAAAATTTAGACAAGAGTTTCAGTCCACATTTAGTATTTATTTATGTATTTATTTATTTAATTACAGCTGAAATACTTTTTTGGAACTATGATAACAAATACCCTTCTGGTTGTCAAGTTCTCATGAAAAGTACCTTGTTAATAAAAGAAAGCTTAGAAAAATGTGATGCACCATGACTAGAAGAAATGTTTTGTCAGAGTTGCTTCCTAGTCCCTTAAAGTAAACCAAAACCTCAGATTAAATAATACTCACAGAGTAAGTTTTATCCTGCTCCCCCAGTCTGGTGCCTCTATGCAGATCTGAATTTCCTCAAAGCATCAGTTGTTCAGCCAATAATTGAGCTGGGCCCACCTCTATTTTTTTTTCGGGGAATTGTACAGCTAAATATCAACGGCAATTAATAGTGAGAGTGTTAAAAGACAGCTTATTACTGAAAATTCTACTGACATTTTGTGTGCAGTATGTTTTTCTTTACTAATTAAATACAGTGAACTATTTTCTGAGGGTTAATATATTTCACAAAATTTCCAATTTAAAACAAGTCAAACACAGAATATTTATTTGTGGTTATGTTGCACTCTAAAACAGAGATGGGATAGAAGAGGTAGATTTCATAAGAAGAAATATAAATTGTATCTATTCCACGTTTCACAGTTGGCTGTGGAAAATATAATCCTGCCATAAATCTACAAACCAACCCCAAATTTGTACTGCATTATTTTTAAAATAATTGCAGCATTTCCACATCCCCTAAAATGTGCCATAAATCCATAAAAATTATCCATATGTTATATATCTCAGAATGAATTAATTACTTTTCAGTGTACTGTAAAATACAGATAAAGGAACTCTACCCAGAAAGTTAAAAATGCCTTTAATAGATGCTTTTCCATATGCATAATAAGGAATTATTTCACTTAGGGATTATCTGAAAACTGAATTTATATGACAAACAGTTAAAATATGATTTTTAGCTAGTGCTCCTGCCTGTACAAGAGCCTGTTTCTATGTTCACATCTAGAAATAGGTGAGGACAGGCAAGTTACCTGTGCCGGCAGCTCTGGCACAGGTTACGGCACAGCTCACAGCTCAGACCTGCTGAAAAGCCCGCAGCCAGTGCTTCTAAACTTCCCACAGGAGTGCTTTTATTAAGGGCTTGCATGCAACCCATAGCAATTTTTAAAATATTCTTCTGATTATTTAGAACAGCAGAAAGAGTCTCGTGTTAGCAACGTATATGAACCCTTATGCCTTGTTAGTACAGACGGTAAGATGTCTGACAGAGAGAAAGAGAAATAAAAAGGAAAAATCATTGTGGAAAATTTGAGATACTTGTAACAAAGACCTTTTCAAACTCATTCATATATATATATATATTATGTATACATATATAATCCCTTTCCAGTAGGGTTCCTAAATATGTTAAAAAAAAAAAAAAAAAAAAAAAAAAAAAAAAAAAAAGGCAAGCAAGAAACTGGAATATGTCTTTAAAAATAATTAGAACAAAATCAAATCTGCAGATTCCCCATAGCCCCTCTGTTTAACCACATACTCCTCTAGTTACCGTTGCCCGGACCCTTGCCATCTAATGCTTTTGCTATGCTAATTTTCTAAAGAGGATACCGGAGCGGTATGCAAGGAGCTGTGTCTGGGAGGCAGCCTGGCTTCCATCAGCTTGTCATGCCAAGGCCGAGAGCCCCCAGCCGCAGCAAAGCACAGGGAGGGGAACACGGGGCCGCAGGTCTAGGTGGCTGCTCACCCACACAGGGCAGGAAAACACTGGGTAGGGGAGAGCAGAGCAGTTACAAGCCCCTTATTTTAGACGTTGAGTATCTGGAGGACAGCTGGAAAAGATTTAAACAGCGTTTCGATCTCTCTCCAAGCAAGGGGTGCCAGCAAGAAAAAACAAACGTAGCTCTCTCTAAATATATATTTTTCGTGACAAAAGCTGATTCTCAAGTTGTGGATGTTTTTAATATAGACAGAAAAAAAAAAATAACTCTGACAAACTATTCAAGGAGTGTTGTGGAAAGGAAAGACTGATCCTTCAAAAAACGGAAGGGACAAAGTAAAGTAAAATCCTAGCAGAGCTGTGGCTGATCCAAGACTGAGAGACAACCTCTCCCCCACCCCACTCCCACTAAACGTGAATATTGATGAAGTCACGGTAGTGCCCCAAGACAAACATTCAGAATCGAACCCTGCAAAGCAATTAAAAGTTTGTGATGGAAGCACCAAGGCCAGGGCGAAACATACGGAAGGTGAATACTCAGGATGCTTCAGATTTTCAGGTTTGGGAACACACAATATGACAAGGTCTGAGGCAAAAACGTTGCAGTACAGAAAGTGAGAGACCCAAAGAAAATAGCACATAGAAACACGCATGCTGTGACAAACAACTTGTGTCAAGGAAAAGCACAACCTTCAGAAGGTACAAGGTCTTAAGTGGATTACCCTGCTTGTCAAAACATTTTAACTAGACATATAGAGTACTTTGTGAAGAAGTAGGACAAGTAGCATCACTACCTTAGAGATTTTGTTTCCAAAGAGCCAATAGAGAGTACAGGAGTGAAAAAAGAAATCATTTACATGTGACAACACAGACATTTATTAATTCTGTAGTGAGTGACCATATCAATAAGGGGCTAGGCATAGATGAGACCAAAGTAGTTGGTTAGTAACATTTGGGATGCTAGAAGCTGTCAGCTTTTCATACTTGCTTAGCACTGCACACAAAAAATCTTGGGGAGAGACAA
Organism: Anas platyrhynchos; assembly: GCF_047663525.1. NCBI lineage: Eukaryota > Metazoa > Chordata > Aves > Anseriformes > Anatidae > Anas > Anas platyrhynchos. Next base: position 3,633,081 of record NC_092593.1, on the reverse strand, counting down.
TGCTACAGCAGCTAGACCCTCAGCTATAGAGCTACGCAGGTATCTGGCATCATGAAAGAAGCTTTACCCCAGATTTTTCCCTTAAGTTGGGATTTTAAAGGCTGCTAACATTATGTGCTGGGATGATATCTTGAACTCCTTGTGTGTAGAGACAGAGCAAGGAACACTTACAGGAACACCAGCAACTGAAGGAGGTGGAACCAGGACCTCAGTGAGAACAGTATGCAGCTTCACCAGCACTTTGAAGACATAATTTTATCTCTACTATATGTTTCACGATGGCAGCAACAATTTTTGCAAGATGCTTTGTGAGTGGATCCTCATATCACCATGTAAATTTGTGATTTTTCTCCATCTAGTGAACATTTTCTTTAATGATGTGTTTGAACAGAGCCAAGCATATCTAAGGTCTCCTTGGTTGGGACCTTTAGGAAATTTTTCAGTATGAAAAACACAAACAAGAAGCTAATAGCAATCTATCACGTCTAAAATCCATCCCGTAATCACTCTGTGGTGCAGCCCTGGCTTTTATGTGGTTTGTTAAATGTCTTGCATACTGTGTGGGTGTTGCATAAGTAATAAATAATAATAACTAATATTTGTAATGCTCTTATAACAGTGGCTAAACCACTAGCATGCTGACTAATACTGTCTCATTGGCTCCCTATACTGTCTGCAATCCATCTGCATTCATCTCGCTCCTACACAAAAAGCTAACAACCCGAGTGTAACGCAGGAGGGGCCCTCCCACAGTGAGGTGATAATGAAAATTGCAAGTTAATAATATTAATAATATCTTCCTATGAACATGTTTATTTTAGGACAGGACATTGTTCCTCAACAGGCTGTGTATTTGCACATGCTACCTTCCTTCCCCTTTCAAAGATATATTCCATATTTCACCAAGGAGTCAAATGCATTTTTCTCCTCAGGAAGGCAGGAACCAGTCAAGGGATGGGCATGGAGCAGTATTGTTGCATGTAAACTGTTCATCGTTATGTCTGATCCTGGCTGTATGTATCTGCTCTTTCCTGAGTCAGAAGGCTCCTTTCTTCATGGCACCTCCTGGGCTGCCCTGGTTGGAAGATGAAGCAGGAATTGCCTTGGGGTCAGACTTCTAGGTACGGTTTCCAGGAGCACAGAAAGCAAAGCAGACAGAGGAAACAGCAAGGAGGGAGTTGAGGTGCAACAGGAAACTATTTATACAGGTACAGGGATGTGGAGAAGTCCAAAATTTTCTTATTATTCTGTTGGTCAACAGTTTTGACCAGCAGAAAAGGGAAGGTGAGATGCAGGTGCTCACCTGCAGTTCCTGCATCCTAGACAATCTGTCAAAATGCTCTAAAGACACTGTTTTACAGAGGCAATCTTTGTGAGACTGGCAATGAAAGATAAACCATGATCTGATTTGACACTTCACTTTATCGCGGGTGGAACCAGGCCCCAGATTTTTAATACTAATGCTTTGGGACATTGAAAATCCACATGTGAGGCTTGGCTCTCTCTCTGCTGTTTACATGCTAAAGTGACATTCTGATTCAGTCCATCTCATCAAATTCATGATTTCAGAAGTTCCTTTAAACATGTCTGCAACATCACGCTAACTTTTCAATACTTCTGTGTCAATACATGCCAGTTGCTTAGGGTTATTTTTTTCCTGTTGGAAAGAAGGTCAAACCAGCAATGCAAATGTATTAGGGGGAAAAAAAATGAATTCAAGTAACATTACTTGTTTCTGGACTCAAGATGCCAGTCCATCTTTAAATCACACAGCTGAGTATTCAATTCACAAATACAATGAGGGAACTTTTAAATTTTAGCTGTCATATTCTGTTATGTTGCCTGATGTTAAGTTGCATTGTACTAGCAGTGAATGGGATAGGACTGAACATAATTCACCACATTATAAACAGCATAACGTAACTTGACAACTGAAATTTAAAAGGAGGAAATTCTTAACTGTAGAATCATAATGTATACTCCCATACGTTTATAAACCCAGCAGCAAAAGATCCAAGTATAAAAGCTGATAAGATACCTATTGCCAATAAATAAATATTTTCTCATTTTGTGGCATGCAGACAATTTGTGGTATTTTTCTTTACATTTTAATTTCCTGACTGCATGGCTGCCCCTTTCCTTTCTGTGCTACTTAGAGAGGTACATGGTGCTCGTATCATCTGAAAACTTTGTTCATACCTCAGCCGCAGGGCAACATTCACTGTTGCGGATGCTGTTTTGTTTGCTGTCCTGGGCTAAAATAAAGAATGAAGTAACACATTTCTTCAACATGAATATGCTAACAGCCATAAATCTGCTCCCTGGCATTACTGTAGAACAAACCATAGTAAATGTTTAAAAATGTGCTCCTAAAATAAGCCCTGGCTGAGCTTTGATGTCACTTTATTTAATTCACATTGGCATTGCATACACAGCTCAGTTTACCAGAGAGGATTCATTCTTTACTGAAGCATAATTACATTATCAGATATTCAGTAGAGGCCATAAACCACAAAATGGAAATTAGACCGTCAATGGCCATTTTATACTACAAGGATTATTGTATTTTAACGTTTGTGTTGTCAACCACTGTGCTGGCAATCTAGCATGTGGACCCCAATTTTCAACATCACTCCAACCTGAATAAAATTTAAATATATGAACACCAAATTGAACAATCAATAACAATCTTTTAAGCTATATAAGCTTCTGACTGGCAGCAAACTAAGCAATAGTACAGAGGCAAATCAATCAGGAAGATCTTTTTTCCTTTCTAGTCCTATATGTTTTGGGCTGATGGAAACTTATTTTGGTGCATTGTTTCCTGATCTTCAATATAAAAAAAAATAAATAAATAAAAATGAAAAAAAAAAAGAAAAAAGTAAGCTACAGCTTTCCCTTCATTGCCCACTCAGATTTGTAAATGGAATTTATTGCACGCAATGTCCTCTTATAGATTAAATTAATGTTATTGTAAAGAGGTTTAATGCTCAAAGATATTTATGACTCATGCTGAGAAAGAAGCTGTACTCAGTTATGATGATTAATATAATTTTCCCAAGTTCTCACAGATGAAATTGCTCCATGTGCATATTTTGAGTACAAAACAGATAACCATAATTCTAAGAATAGGCAGCCATGATTGTGTTACTGATGCATCATTTGGAATTAGCAAGTTGCTCATGGAGTGCATGAAATGCTTTTGCTGGGTTTGGTTTCTGTTTGATAGGCACAGGGAGAAGCAACATTCACATGATTGCAACCTGTGTTTGTGTTTTGATCCTAACATAACAAAAGTTGGTGCTTATAGTTATTTAGCTTTTATGGTCATCCACTAATAAGACAGATTGTGATTTAAAACTTATATCCTCTGTCCAGAATGAAAGCTGGATTTGACAATTTATATCATGAAACTAAAGATTTACTAATTCCTCTGACACGTGGACCTGTAAATGGTGCAATCTCTACACTGTTGCAGTTAAAGGCTCAAAATGGATCACATGTGACCAGTTAGAAGAGCTCTCCAACACTTTTGCAAGGTCAGGGCAGATTAAACTAAGGATCTCATCTCCTTACCTTTTGTGGGTCAACCCTCACTAATAATAAAGATTACAAATATTCATTCTGTTTATTATGGACTTCAATTTTACCATAATTAGATTCAAGTACAGTGGCTATGTTTCAAAAATACAGTTCCAAACTTTCAGACATTTGGTAATTGTTCTGTGGTCATGTGAGAATAGCAAACTAAGGTATGTATCCTGCAACCAAGATATGCTTATTCCTAGAACTTTTCCTTACTTGTGAATTCCTTTATACTGTACCTAAGAAGCTGGTAAACTTCCTAATCTTACCTGAATCAAACCAATTTTATAATGTAAATTTGAATGACTAAAGACCATAGATGTCAAAGATATTAGGGAATTGATACTACTTCTGCCAAAAATAAGGACTTCCCATCCTGTGTCAAAGAGCTTTGAATCTGATCTGAAAGTGAAGTGAAGCCATGAAGGGAATTGCAATATCAATGCCTTCTATCAGTGAACTGATGCATCTTACAAAACAGCATAGTCATACAAGTTGACAGAAGTGCCAGAAAAGCGTAGTCCTATTTTCTCATACATTTTCACCATAGTGAAACTGAAATAAACCTGTTCAAGAAAGGTCCTTAACAGGAAAGCTTCCTGCCTCTCTAGGTCCCACTGAGGCAGGGCGTCCTAGGTTACACATCTAAATCTTACTGACTTTCTCCAGGCTTTGCCAAAGGAAGAAGTGAAGAGTATATGGTACAATCACTTAGATGAATGCTCTTCAGAAGATAGTGCATAGATGGTGAACTAGAATTAAATCGATTACTTAAAACATATTTTTAAAGTTATATTTAAGATTTTTTAAAAAGCTTTGGAATAAATGTTTCTCAAAGGAAATACAAATAAATTTCTTTCTCACTTCCTTATGTCATTGTCCCTGCATTTTAATTTCCAGAGCCATTTGAAAACTAATTGCTATAGGTTATTTGGTTTAATCTGATTGGGGAGTTATCTATTTTTACCTGCAGTTAAAATATGTTAAAATACCTACAGATATTACTATCAATTTCTAATTCGTTAAAATAAAAAGAACACATTGCTCTTTACAAACACATTCTCTTTCCATTGGCTCCTCTAGAAGTAATCTGGTGTGTATTTGTGATGCTCATGCTTAGTCATTGTTCCAAATTAGAGTAAAATCATTTAGGGTAGAGATACTAACAATAAACATGATTTTCTACAGTGATATAAAGTAAGGCAAATGTGAATTTTAAAATAAAAAGTAGTATTTCCAGCTTCAGAAGTCCAGAAAATTCACAACTCAAAAACCACTTCTATCTGAAAACTGAATAGGAAAGCATAGAAATCATAGACTGGGTTGAATACAGTTTTGAGAAAGCAATGAGATATTTCTAATAACATTGCAATTTATCGCATTATCTTTAGGAAATATAAACACTTAATTTGTTTGCTAAGGTTACTACTGAGAACCGTATGATGTAACTACACAGCTATAGTGCTTCAGGATAAATATCTATCAGAACAGGAATTCTGACAATTCACTAATATACATAGATTCCATCCTCGGAAACAATCATTTGCAAGAGTTATAAAAGCAACGTAACCATGATTTTTGAAAGGGGAACATCATGGATAGGGTTGCAGATCTCTATCTATGCTATCTAAGCATATCAAAACTCAGATACATTTGGCCTAAAAACAAAGCTATTCTGCCTTCCTACTATCTGCAGTCTTGGGTGCCAAATCCAAACACCATTCAATTTAAAAACAAACAAACAAACAAAAAACAGTCCATCATTGAGGGTTTTGTTCACACTAGCCAATACTAGATGTTTGCAAAGGCTAAAAATTTTTTTATTTGTTTATTTTAAGGGCTAGATTTAAGATAGATTCAATTTCTCCAAAATGACATCATTTGAAAAAAAAAAATAAAAATCACACAGTATACATTCTTTCATATTAATTCATAGCTAGATTGCTATAGGAATCCACGCAGCATAAATATAAATATAAATATAAATATAAATATAAATATAAATATAAATATATATATATATATATATATATATATATGTGAGATCTATACATTGTGTCCACCATTTTTCTCAAAGTTTTCCATAGAAGGTGCTAGTCCACTAATTTCCCAGAAATCTTTTTCCACAGAAAATTTTATTCCAGTTTCCATCCCCCTCCCTCTTTCCAAAAGCTCTTGTCAGCTATCATTATAAGCAAACAACACAAAGGCTTAAAGACATACCCTCTGGTTAAAAAAAAAAAAATCCCACAGCTTTCAAGTGTGAACTGGATTAATCACACATAATAATTATACAAAGTGATAACACTTATTATAAGATCATATAAACACCATTAAACCAACAGTGGCAGTAACCTTTAGGAAGGAAAAATAAAGCCACCAAAAATAATACAAATCAAAGTTTCTATTGGTAAGACTTTCTGGACAAGTTCTGAAACCCTTAATGAAACTAAAGTGCAGCATTTCAAAGCAAATGACAGTCACAGTTGATTTATATGTTCCATGCGTCTTCAAAATATAGTGTGAAAAACATATACAAAATAAGGGTGGGGAAAAATCACTGGCCTCCAATCTCTCATCCTTCAGCTGTCCTCAACAACTTAAAAACCTCAATTCTAAGCTTGTTTTCTAGATCGTCAATGTAATTATAAAATAATTCATACTCTCAATATTAGCAATTCTTTGTTGAGCTTCATGCAGCTCTAAACCAAGGCTTTCAAAGATAGTTTTTTTATTGCATTAGTTGTGGCTTCAAACATATCAGCCTTTTCCTTGCAAGTGCTTTGTTTTTCTTAAGAAACTCCACTTGGTTGAAAGTTTTGTTTTGATCACATAGTATCACTCATTTTTATAGTTTCCACTAAGTATCTGAAGAATAGTTTCCAAGAAATTCTTCATGGACAACTGCACATTTTCAAGCATAAACAAATCCTGGTGGATTCTGATACCAAGGAGAAGATTTGTTACCCCAAGTCATTGGGTGAAAAGAAGACTGTGATACTTCCACAGTCACAGAATATGTCCCTATGTGGGACCTTTTGGATACGTGGATACTACTGCTTACAAACCCACCATGGCTTCCCCCTTCCAGCTTGATCAATGTCAGAAGCTTTTCAAAAGGTTTCAAAGTCAAGGAGGGGATCATGATCCAAAGATAAAGATCAAGCAGAGGGAAAAATTAGGGGAAGCTGTAGAGCACTATGTAAGCTACAGAAGTGTAAGGAAGATGGAACATATTATATATGCAATTATAATTATATGCATATTATATATGCATTTTTTTTTTACATTTGTAGGTAGAAAGACAAACATCTTGACAATTTTAAATCTCTAAATATTTTTAACATACAAAAAAAATATAATTAACAAGCATCATGGGCAGACTTAGGGCAAGGAAATGACTATATGAAAGTCCTGTATATGTTGAAACAAGCAAAATAATTGAGGAGGATACAAATTGTGCAGACAAGCTTTTATGCAGCAAACCGAGTGGTTAAGGAAGATAACCCTAATGGTAGCATTTCACCTGGACTAGAGTAGGGATGAGCTACAGAAGCAGTTTAACTTAGAGCGAAAGAAAAAGAAAAAGAGAGAGAGAGAGAGAGAGAGAGAGAGAGAAAGAGAAGACTTCTGTCCTACAAGAGGATACTACAAGAAATACCTTGAAACATGCTGCAGTGGAGTAAGGTAGAAACAAAATTCATTTAGGGTGGCAGTGAGGTGGGAAGAATAAAAATCGTATTGCTGAGGAAGGCTGGTGATTTTACCTACAGTAGAAAACAGGATAAATTTGGGAATAGAAATATTACATTTTGTTGATGATTCTTGTCTCATGTTTTTAGAATTCTTCAGCACTTCTCCCCACATTTCTTCAATGCCATTTTAGCTGTCAAAGCTTTCTCTTCTTTTACATTTTAACATGTAGGATGCTTTACCTCGATGGGGACAAAAGAAATCAGAGGATAGCTATGGAGAAAAATGGAGATGCAGGATCAACTGGAAGGAGAAATGAGAGCAATTGAAGATCGTATTCTGTGGATCAGCCCAGAGTAACAGAAGCAACATGGGATTATTGGACCTTCACAGTCAAGTTGCCAAAGCAACTGACGACAGCCTCTGACAAGAAATCACAGAAATTCTCAGAGAAACCTCCAACCTGCAGAAATTCATAAATGAAAGATCAACTGTCCATTGGCAAATGTATATATAATTATAGCACTAAAATCAAGTGGTTTTAATCTTCACAGCAATTAACAACATGTACAGAAGCTACTATATGAAAAATAATTGCTAACATAAGAAAGGAACAGCTTGTTCACTGAATTTCTTTCCTCTCCTTTTTCAAATTAATGGCATTTTTCTATTTGCCTATTGTCCAAAGAATTGTTTGGGATCATTAAATATATAAGGGGCTCAGATATCTATATTTTACCTTTATGTCAAATATTTACATGTCATACATAGGACCTCACCAAGGAGTTGTTGTGATTAGTTGCCAAGAAGCATCAAGAATCAAATACAGTTGTTAGTGTTTAAGGGTTTTCCTGTTTATTTCTACAAACATACAGGATAAACACTGTCAGTACAAAGTAAACTATAGAGTACACATTTTTTTCCAAAACTAATACCCCATAAAAGCCTAGGATGGTTGAAAACTACATTTAAACCAATTCATTCTGGTGACTAGTACCATTTGTGAAGACTCAAAGGTATTTCATAACCCAGAGACTCTGTTAACTAGTTAAAATTATCATTAAAAAGCTACCCATGGTTTTGGCCTAAAATGATGAAGATCATCCTAAACACATCAAAAAAAAAAAAAAAAAAAAAAAAAAAAAAAAAAAAGTAAAACAGATGATATAGTTTTAACAAACAAAATCTTCAGCTTAGATTATAAAAATAAATAAATAAATAAATAAAAATGTGTACACTATCATAAAATCTAACCCACCACACCAGGGACTGAATTTTGAGTGACATTCAAAAGATTTTCATTAAAGCATCCATTTGTTTCAGTCATTTGAGAACTATTTAGTCACTTAACTCTCCCAGCTGAATTTTTTTCAGATGCCAATTGACAGAGGAAATTCATTCCAACTAAAGATAAATCCCTACTTTGTCTGCCAAGAGTTTTCCTGCCATAGACAATTATTGGTCTAAAGGGGACTTTTTCTTTCTTCTTGAAATTTAGCTCCTTCTAAGAAACCTATGTAAAATTAAGTACTTCATTAAACTGACAATCTGGTAAGTCTACCTTTGTGCTTTGTTTCTTCCAAGGCAAAGTTAAAGAACATATGAAATGGAGGAAACATATAGAGTTCAGTAAATTTGTTTTTTAATTCAGTAGCTAGAATGGTAAAATGGGGACATAAGAGAAGAAAAAAGATTGGTTTATGTCAAACAGGCACTTTCTTTTGAAAATAAAACGTTTTCTGATAAAGCAAGCATTTATTTCAAAACAGATCATGCACAATTCATTTCAAAAATAATTAACTACATAAACTCTTATATTACTTGCTTGTAAATTTTATTTAATTCTATGATATCAGATACTGTATTGCTGGGCAGAATTTTTCTAAGCATGAAAGGTATTTGCAAACGCTGGGTGTAAATTTATATTTTAATGGCAACTATTCCATGCCATCCAACATTGTTTTGATATCACATTTTTAGATGAGGAGAAATCTCTGAGTTTACTAAAGGTTTTTGAAAGAGATGCATAAAACAATTCTGTTGACTTGAGGTTATCAAGGATCAGAACAACATGTAGAACTTGTCATCAAGTAAGAGCATTAGCAGTAATGTTGCCTCTGTTTCAAGAAAGGCGAGTTTTTTTCTTTTTTTTTTTTTTGTATTTGGAAAAATCTACATCTTATTCTCTATTATGTCTTGTATCTCTGTGTTCATTGCTGTTAATTATTGAAGACAGTTACCCATTAGAGAAATGAATTTGCCCATGTTTGTCTTCTGAATTCTACCCTGACATGCTTTAACTGGCCAAAATATTGTGAAACACCTGAAAACTTCTCCAAAGTAAATGACAATAAAAACAGTAGAGAAAAATGAGAAATTTCATCATTTTAAGCACTTAAAATACATATGATAGCATAAGAATATTGGATTAAAAACACTCCAAATTGGGTCTAATGGAGACAGAATTTGGTTAGTTGGGATGTTGATAGAGGATAGTCATAACTGCAAAGAACAGTACAAGCAGTGAAAAAAGGTACAGGATTAAAAAAGAAAAGTCATTGGACCCTAAGACAAGGAACAGAACAGGTAGAAGCTCATTTAATAATGTCTATAATGTAATATACATTTCTTTGAGGACTAATTTAACTGTAATTTATTTTAAAAATAATTAAAAAAAAAAGTCATGATTAAAAAAAATAAAAATGTGTGATCTTAAAAAACTTCAGGGTTTTCTAAGGAAAAAACTGAAAAGGTTTTGCCACATTCATTATTCACAATTACATCAAGGAATACTTTGTCACTGAGGTAATGTCAAGGAAAAAAAGAAAAAAAAAAGTACGGTAAGGTAGAGCAATAGCCTGCCTGCCACAAGGCTGAACAAGATGCATTAAAGTGGGCCTAAGGCAGTTCATGAGATGTGTTTCCCTTTCCCCAGATGGTTATGGTAGAAACAGAGGCTCCAGTATTGTTTCCTGTGCTTTCCCATTGAATGATTATCTATCAGAAATAGATTTCCAACAGGACTGCATTTTATGTTATTTACATTCTTTTTTAACAATTCACCGTGTCTCAAGAACAGAGCCTGAAGAAGGATTTGGAGTTGTCACATGCCCTTATTGCATCTCAAGGAGGAAAGGCGAGATGTGTTATATTATATAATAATTGTCACTGTATGACAATTGTGTGTTTTCATTGTATGAAAACATTTCTCTAAAATTCAAATTCTTGCAAGTTTGGGGGGCGTTGTCTGTTTGTTGGCTTGGATAGGTTAATTCCAGAAAGCAAAAGTAATAGGCTGTATGTTGTTTTAGATGTCACCAACAGGAGTGTTGAGAGACCAATGAAAGAGCCCAGGGCAGTCATGGGAAAAACTCTTGTTGGCATCCATGGTCTCTAGGCCATGCTAAAGGGGTCTGATGTGAATCAAAATCACGATGGGACGTGCACAGTTTGCATTTGAACACCAGGTGGCTTCTAGAGCTGGTATCTCCATGCAACATGAGGCTGGAGAAGCTCATTCTGTCTCCTGCACCATTTAAGAATGGTCATTAATGGTGAAATTCATTTTTCTGCATTTTTCTCCTAACAGAAGAAAATAGATTAGTAGGAAAAAGAAACAAAAGACAACTACAGGCTACTAATATTTAAAACAAACATAGGGCTTGGTCCTAAATCCCACATGTGCCTGGAAATCCCACTACACTGTTCCTATTTTGGTGCTTAATAATTAGTCATTAACTCCCGTCCTGCGATGAACAGAACATACTCATCTACCACTTGCTTGACAAGATCAGGCTCATGTTGGTTATTTTAACAGACTAATTTAATTCAGGTTTCTGTAGTTTCTCTAGGAATTTTCCAAGCAAAAATTTATCAGATTCCATATAAATCTATGTCAGGAGGAATTTTAATGGAAATTACTACATTAAGAATTCAGGATCGGGCCCTTAATAGCTGGTATAATTTATCATCTTTTTAATATGGAGAAATCAGTAAAATGAAATATTCTAAAGACATAGAAGTAATAACCCAATCAGTTAATATGAAAGAAAACTAGACAATACTGCCCCAACTAGAGATAGCCTGCCGGAAAGGCACTGAATATAGAAGCCAGAAAAGCATTAGTATTAATTTCAGGGAAATACTGTATCTATGTAAAAAATATCAGTTAAAAGAAAGAAAATGAATTAGTTCTTCTGTATTCTCTGTACTCATTTGGAGGCCTTTAGACATGGCTTTGAAGGAATGCTGGCAGTGGTGGTATGATCACAGTCAGAAATCATTGTCCTCACCTTCATCTGTGGGGGTGAGAGGAATGTTCCAGGCTATGCTGAAAAGAAGATTAATTCTTCTGGGAAATTTTCAATTTTGACGTTACAAGCAAGGAAAACAAGTAAATTTGCAGCAGGTAGCTATTAGCTGCATTTTTAACGTGCAACCGGCGTAACTTATAGGTTACTTTAAGGTAATATAGGTATACTTTAAGGTAATACAACCCAAGTGATAACTCAGAATCAAGGACGAAATGTTTGAAAACTAGCGACTGTCATTGTAGTCATAATATTAATACAAATTCAAATAAAAAGAAAATACAGCCTGTTTAACAATAGTACCTACCACCTCCCGTGTTTTCAATGAGGGATATAGTAAATGACTTTGAAAAGGAGTCTAGTACCCCTATCCTAGTCTTATCTAAAAGGAAACTGAGGCACAGAATTTTGCCTGCACAGCTTTAGAGGCCAGTGGCAGGACCACACTGGAAGGTAAGCTCTTCAGTAAGCTGGATCTTAAACTTCTACCACTCATTAAGTTCCTGAAGCTTCTCTACTGCTGTAAAGGCAACACAAAGACAAAAAAAATCCCTGCCCCAGAAGGCTGCCAGCTGCTGTCAGAGTCTGAGAGACTCAAGCTTCTGGGCAACTCTAGATTTCCATTTACAAGGTGGGATTTGGACATGAACAGGCCCTTTGGGATCTGGCCTCAAATGTCATCAAATATCAAAAAGGCAGCTTTTTACTAGTGGTTGCTTTCAGAGAGAAGTTCCTTTCCACTGTGTGGTGATAAAAGATAAAGGATTAGAATTAATAGTATGTAAAGACAATGTTTTCTTAAAACATTGGACAGAACAGAATTGAAAGGTCTTTTTTTTTTTTCTATAACAGCTAATTACCATTTGCCTTTTCTAGTATTACATGGACTGTGATAAATTCGTCTTTATGTGCCAAAAAAATAAAAAAAGTCCTTACCCAATTAAACATGCCTGTGTTTCATGGACACCGCTACAGGGGCAGGATGCAAACTTCTGTATGTGACTACCAAAAAAATGGTTGTGTTGCCCTGGAGATGCTTTGCTGAACCAGAGTAACACTATTTAACAATTTAGCTAACTGGTAAATCTAAACATACTACTAATTCCCATTTGTAATATGCTAAATTGCTTGCAACTAATTTAAAAAGCAAACCATGCTGTGAGTTGTCAGTTGAGCAAAACATTTTGTTTCCCATCTCTGTTACTGGGCTTAATAAATTAGCTTCTAAAATTCTGTAACTGGACAACTCATATGGTCTCAAAAAAGTTAAACTCTGCAGAGAAATCATTACCCGAACTTGTCAAAATTGGCATCTTACAATAAAATAAGAAATGCATGCATGGACAAAACTTTCAGCTTTAAGCTGTAGACTTTTGTTTTCTTTTTTCTTCTAAAGCTTACAAGTTTCCTTTGGGTTCAGGTATTTCCAAACTTACACTGAAAACATAACCTTGAGAAAAAAATAAAAATAAAAAGGCAAAGCATAGGACATGCTTTAGTAGCTTCCTACAATGCAAAAAAAAAAAAAAAATTAGCTCAAATCCCAAGGCCCATCCTCAGGAGCTTAATTGCTTCAAAGAATAGGAATCTTGTCAAATTCAGTCCAAACAAACATAATCAGTAGCTTTCAAAGCTTGTTTGACATTGAGGAGGAATAGAAAACAACATAGGAACCAAAGAAACATACATCGATGGTCTGTCAAAATTTTTTGTTAGACATGATGCTATTATCAAGGCACATCAGGATGAAATAAAGTGACCTAGCTGACCACAGGCTTACAAATGTCTTGGGAAGGAAGGAAAAACGGTGAATCAAAAGGTAGCTTTGTTGCATGTCCCCCCAGGCCGTCTTATTGACAGGGATGACAATGGTCCCAAGATGCACCATTATCTATGACCAGCAAGCAGACATCAAATGCTACCGAGCTGTCTCTGTCAGAATAGAAAATGCTGCTCAAAATATACAGGGCTTGTTACATTTTGTTCAGCAAAGGTTTGTCAAAAGCCAGGGTCACTCTGTGTGTGCACTGCCCTGAAGGGTAATTTTAAAAGGAAGGAGAGATGCACTTGATTCTTCAGTGTTTCTCCTGGAAGGAGACTTCGAGTCTGTGGATGACCAAAATGTTTTGAAAATCAAAGGATGACTCAGAAAAAAAAAAAAAGTAAAAAATAAAAAATAAAATAAAGTAAATCAAAGCTAATAGATGTTCGTTATGGCTGTGTTATTAAAAGGCAAACTACTTTTCTAAATAAACAGGTTAGGGAATTATTCCCATATTTAGATGTTTTTTTCAATAAAAATTCAGTGGATTTCTAATACATCAGGGGTGGATGCTACCGTAAAGGAATGACTCAAATTGTAGTGGATAAGTATGCCCTCTTCAAGGATCTGTGTTGTACCATTATGCAGTTAATTGCAGTAAAAATATTTATACTGGCGAGAAAAGAATTGTTAATATGGTACCCTTTGGAAAGAAAAGAGAGAGGTTGTATATACAAACTCCAACCTCAGAAATGTTTGGGTAAACTTTGTTTTTCTGTGAACATCTGCTAAGCACACACTGAGGAAAGAAAGTCCAAATGCACTTCACTAATTGACACAGAAATCTTTGTTTAAGAACTGTGTAGCTAAAAAAACAAAACAAAACCTGACGGTGAAAAGAATATTTCAGGGAGTCAGAGGCATTATTGATACAGGAGAGGCAGGATGGAATTTGTTCGCTGGTTCCTGCTCGTGGGGCAGAGCCTGCTTTTTTTTCCCCTTAATGGTCATTACTGCATTGCAGCCAGGCATGGCTTTAACATAAAAGTAAACCAGAAAAAAAATCCCTATTACTACCCTTCACAGACCACAAGACCTTACAACCCTGCAGCTCTGCCATTAATGTTGCAGTTGCATCTCTTTAATTAAATGGCACACAAATCCTTCTGGTGGCACATGGGTGGATGCAGGGATGGGAGCAGAGCCTCATGGCCCCTGTTCCACCACTGCTCCCCAGCAAAGTGAACATCCCAAGAGCATCATGCCCCTTCAATGCCAGCCCACTCATTTCCCTGCTGGCTGCTGCTGTTGAGGATTGTGATTCTTCAGAGCTTTTACTTGTGTTGTTTTCTTCCTTTCTTTTTTAAGGATAAATAACAGAACAAGAAAAGGAAAAGAACATTCAAGTTACGGCCTTTTGCTTCAGGTTCATGGCTCAGAGGTTACGGACGATGGTCCACTGTGCATAGCCAGATGATTTTCAGGATAGAATTTAGGATAATAGTCTATCACATGCACTTTCTCTCATGCTAGGCCAGTCTCAGGATGATAGATATGATCTTTTTGCATTTCATGGGATGTGCTAAACCCAGTGCTATTAATTCAATGCCATAGCTCTGTTTTGCTTTCACTGGAAGTTACAATATGTCTCAAGTAAAGGTGACCCTTCTTTCCTCCTGCTGGAGGACTCCTAAGCTCCCTGAGAATCGAGGGAGACTTTGCACACCAAGTATTTGCCCACCACTGCTGCTTTAGCAATTTCACCAAAACACTTCTTCCTAGCTTTTATTTTTTTTCCATTGCTCACTATTTAGGTGGACTCACCTAATTTTTAGCACAGGGGTGGGTTAAATCCTACTTCTTAGGATTTTTTTTTTAACTGTTGGTTATTGAGATTGCCATAAAAGAGGGGAAAAAACACCAATATGCTCCTCATCAGTAAGTTCAATGTTTCATTAAAACACCTGCATTAATATTACCCATTCTAGCTCTCAAAATAAGGAAAACTTACTAGTGACTTCTGTGCTGTATTACCCTGAAGGAAATTTAGAGCTTTAAGGTATCTTTAGCATTTTTACATCAAAGCCTTCACAGAAAGAGACTCACCTGATGCCATCTGGAAGCAGAAGGTGGCACAATTATATCTATAATCGCGTAGATATAATTTGTCCACTGTTCAGTCTTGCATGAAACAGCTCCTTGAGAGCAGAGACTCTGAACCAAATTTATGTGAACAGTGTGGTAAGCTCATTCTGTCAAGGGTGAGGTTTCAGACAGGTATACCACGGAGACAGAAGAGTTTGTAATGCTCTTATTTATTAAATGAGCACTCACTACTCACCATGACACTAGACATTTTCATTATTTCTGACCACAGCAAAACACTTAGCCTCCCTTCCTGTTTTCAGAGTCCTTCACCTTTTTTAAAATCAAATTAAACTGGAAAACAAAGTAGCATCAACTCTAGTTAATTGCCTCAGGGTGATCGAAACGAAGAACCTAAGGCTATGGCTATCAGATAAACAGCAAACATGAGACAACACTCCAGCTCCCCAGTTCAAAATAAGGAAAACAACATTATCACATCTACTTTGCTGCCACCAGCAAGAAATCTAAGCAATACCTGTGATTCTGCGATATTTGTCCAACACCACAATAACTGCATTACTTATTAAAATGAAGGGTTTACGATTAATGATAGCTAGGTTCTTGCTATAAGAATAGACACCAAGCAAATAAGTATGATTGCAGATGTTTAAGAGTAAATGTGAAAGGAAAGGCAAGAACATTAAAAAAAAAGGAGAGAGTATTGATTCAGTGTGACTGATGTGAATGAGTTAAATGATTGACTATGAAGTGTGAATTCAAATTTACTGTGAATGGAATTTACTGTGAGTGGAACAGAGTATGCATGACCATGACTGAGTGTGACTAGGTATCATTAGGAAGAACTAAGCGAATATGAGTGGAAAGCACTGATTATCTCCCCTGTAATCTATAAATAAACAGTATTGCAGGAAGTTTTGAAAAATGTATTTAATAAGGGATTTCCACTGCCTGAATAAACTTGCTGAGGCCAGACAGCTTGATCTAAAGGAAAATGTATCATTTTACTCAAAGCTCTGTCATATAATAATATGTGAGCTCATATCTGACAGGAACAAAATGGGCCTAAATTTACAGCAAAATGGAATTGCTAGACTTAAAATAGATGACTTTCCAATTATCAGCAAACAAATTTACTAACTCATAAGACATCAATTACTGTCTCTTCTACTTATGGGTATTTTCCTAACATACATATTTAAATCCAGAACTATAAGCATTTAGGATCTGCAAATTTGGGAACGGATGTTGACTTCTGAAGCCCAGTGTAATACATTTTTGTTGCCACCAAGTAGCTGTCCTTCTGCAGTGTGACCAAATACCTAAATCACCACTAAATCTCTGCCCTTGTGATGAGTGACAGACTGCCTGATGCAGTTCTAGTTCAATTCACAGGGAGTAAAGTGTGTTTTACATCCCACATTCTCAGACCCTGCATGTATGAGCATGTCCTAGTATTTTTTCAGCTGTTGCTTTTCCCAAAAAAATCTCTCTGTTTAAATCAGCAACTTTTAGTGCAACTCAGATCATCAGAGTACTGGGCTCTGGTACCAAAGATCTGTGCAAAAAACAATTAAGAGCTTAAAGGCGGATCCTGCCACAGATGAAAACCATGCCCAAAACCTAGATGCTGGTGTAGCCAGCATGGATCTTACCTTTGAATTCAGCAGGACCAAGATTTTGTTCTCATTTTCTTCAGTGTCATAGGATCAATTCCTTTATAATACATGTATGCTCTCTTTTCTCATCAGTTATTCGCCTTATTTGAGTATTTTTCTTCCCCCTTGTCTTTCTATATTTGTTAAAAATCAAACAATCAGCAGAATTTGTTTTTTATGTCATCAGCTGCTACTTCCACTGAAGAAGAGAAAATAAAAACACTTGGTTCTGAGATTACACTGCAATAAATTAATAATCAAAGCCAAATAACGTTAAAGAGCAGGGAGGCCATTTCAGCTGGCAGTAATCTTTCCTGGGAAGCCTGAACTCCTCCTTTCTTCTGCTAATATGCTGGTGAGGAATTTACTGGGGTGAAGAAATTCCCCAGCTCTGTCTGAATTAGCTAGGGCTTAATCTAAGCCATGGACATGAGCATCCTTGAACCCTGTGGTTCTTTGGGCTAGAGGCATTTTACACTGATGTTCAGTGGATTTACATCCTTATAGCTTTGCAGGCTCTAAGTTAGCTCTGCAGATTAATAGTGGCTGAGGATGCAGCCCAAATTTTGCATGAGTTTTTGTTTGCATTAGATTTTGCTTCCAGCTGATTAATAGAGCAGGGTAGCTGTGCACTTCCATTTTATAAGAGCAGGACAGAAAATGTTACTAGTTTACTACTACTGCCTGACCAAAATGAATAAATGATTCCCATTTGGCCCTTACTGAGCATTGAGAAACACCTCAAAATTGTTGGTGCTGTCACTCTAAAATACTTGCACTTTTGTAATTACATAACAGAACTCAAAAAAGAAATTTTACATTTCCATAAAAAAAAAAAAAAAGAGGTTATGAGAACACACCTTAATTCATTAAGACAAAAAATGTACATTTCACAAGAGCATGACGAACTCTCTCCCCCATCCTGCAAACTCTCCGTCTCCTTATTAGTTAGGTCAAAGACTGAGTGTCTGGACTGTCTGAGCAATCCTCTCCTGTAGATGTGTATCTCCCAAGCAAGACAGAAAAGCCATTGACAGAAAACAGTGGGTAATTTACACTGCTCGTGCCAAAGCTGCACATGTTCCGTCGATAAATGGAAGACTTAATTCTTCAGGATAGCAATTCAGGCATTTTAAAGGGTTTCCTAATGAGGTAAAATTCACTAATGAGATAAAGAATAAAGAAAAAACTTTTTCCCTTACAATTACAGAAATGCAGAGTAAGTAAATTCCACAAAAACTTCCACAGCATTATGTAGTAGACATGTAATAAAATTAGATCATTAAGACTTTGTATTCTTTTTCCAAATGCATATGAAAACCTCTTTATCACAACTATAGTGAGTTACCTTTTTAGATATAAAGCTTGCTACTCAAGATGAGCACATTAATGTTACTAATTCTCCTACCTGGCACTTCCAGAATGCTAACAAAAATATTCCCCACTATTTTCCTTTCCTACACAAAGTCCCTAAGTTTTAACAAGATTCACAAAACCACCGACCACTGCAAACTGATATGCAAAATAATTTCTGTTTATTCTTTCTTGCACCTCCCAACAGCTTTCAAAAAATTCAACAGCCTTCTGTGGGGCAAAGACCAGGTTGCATGTTCCCTCAGCTTTACCAGCAAATTGTACTTTCTCACTCCGAATTTCAGCCTGAGAAAAATAAAAGGGTTTGTCCACTTTTCGGGGGATGAGGGTGATTTTTTCCACTTTGAACAAAAGGTCTGATTTCTGATTTTCTAAACAAGCTTATTTCCTGATGCAAAGGCTCTTTCTACAGCTTCCAGAAAGGTTAAGAATTGAGTGGACAATTAGCGCTCTCTCTCTCTCTCTCTCTGCCCCTCTCCCTCTCCCTATATATATAGCTATATAAGTCCCTAACATTTAACTGAAGTGATTATTTCCACTGCTTTCTTGCTTTCTTTTCTTCTACCTACCCTTGAGTTACAAAATCAGCCAGGATTACATCTGAATTGCATGTCATGTTGAGAAAGGACATAGTTTCCAATACACAGCAGGACAGAAAGAAAGGATGCTATGCTAAAAGAACAGTTACAGGCTGTGTTTAGCAGTCAAACAAAATGTGACACTCTTAAGTATCGGTATTGCCTCAGTAAAGCCAGGTTGTCTGTTCACCTTACATTACGCTACAAATTCTTAACATAGCTTTAGGTTATCCAGCTTTATTTAGCTGCCGACAGAAGGACTTTTACTATTGTGGATGAAGGCAACTGTCTCCAGAATTGATCTCATTAGCAAAGTTTCCATAGGAAAGAAGATTAGAGAAAGCAACTGATTTTCTTGACTTGTACTAGTATTTCAATGGCAGCGAAGCAATTTCTTCTTCCTCACAGGCATTGGTTTCAGATCACATTTTTAACTCTAATTCAGACCTCAAATAATTCTGAAGACAATCAGAATTATTAGTGACCATTCTCCTTTAGAGCAAACCAAGCATTCAGCATGGTCAAGCCCTAGCTTTTGATGAGCGTCATATTTTTTATAGGCTGTGTATATAACATTCAAAATACAGTATAATAAATAAAGACAAAATAAATTCAAAATAAAGACAGAGTTAAATGCATTCTATATAGTTCCAGTTTAAAAAAACGGAAATCGAGTATGCAAATCCAAAGATTCCCCTAAATTTGGCAGATGGAATACAGAAATTTTGTCAATGTCAGAAAATAAGTGCTTATTTGTAACTATAATACGCTAAAAAGACAAATGAATACTATATTTCAATTCTGCATATGTTTTAGACAACATTTTAACATATAGTGTTGTTTTAATATCACTGAAATATCTGTAAATTCATCTAAAATTTTCAGGAAAAAAGTCCTTTAATGAAATCTAAAGAAATGATTTAATTCCACAATTGATAAGCTCTATCATATATGTATTTTTTTTCTAAATTAATTAATTTTTTTTAATTTTTTCATAAATTTTGTATAAAATTTTTCTATCCTACCCAACATCAGAACAGTAACACTGCACAAGCCAGGAGAGGAAAGGAACAACCTCTGAGCTTTGCAAGATGAAATATGAGAATGGGGCATGGACAGGAAGAAAATAATATGGCAATTCAGAGGATTCACTATTCTAAATGCCCTAGTTTGGAGAGAACTAAGGGGCTTAGTAATATCTACAAAGCTATGATGTGCTTCTGCCTGCTGCAAACAGCAGCCACACAAATCCCTGTTCATGCAGGTTTCATGCAAGGGTCCAGATTTGGCCAGCAGTCATTATTTTTGTCTCCAAGTTGCAATATTTATATTGAAGTCACATTCATAGTTGAAGCTGTCATCCTGAAGGAGAAAATTGTTGTAGTTCTTGTCCTATATATGTATGTTATATAATTCTGACTATTATCTCTACGGCCTCTCTGGCAAACTTTCCACCACTCTTCCTCTGTTAGGTCTTGAACTGATCATAGTCAGGGTTCATTTATATTTCTGATCACTGGCTGGACAATGTCCCTGGGGTGGTGAAGTCTACTATGGCAGAACAGAAGTATAATTTTCTGGCTGCTATATTCTAATTCATTTAATTAGGGGTTTTCTTGGATCTTCTCTTGGGTGTGTGTCTTTTCATATTTAGAGGTTTCTGTAGAAAATCTATCTCCTTTCCAGAAAGACACAGGGAAGGTTCTCCTGGAAGTGTAGGTCTTGTTTGCTCTTAATCAAATTAATATTCATAACATCAGCAGCAGCATATACCTTTCCATGATCTCTTCACAATTAGTAGCCTTGAGAAATAATTATGGCACAGCAACCCCCAAGAACTACAAACATATTTTAGATACACTAGCAACGGGGAAAGAAAAAAAAAAAAAAAAATGTTTTAAGGTCTATCTTTGAAAAGTGAGACCCTGACAAAATTTAAGTCCAAATAGATAAAAGAAGCAGACTGAGCTCTAATTAGGAAACATATTGCTGCTAAAAATGTGAACCTTTTCACATTTGACACCCCAGGCAGAGCTCAAGCAGAGGTACAATTATATCATCTTCTTTAAATAAATAAAAAATGGAAATAGATATTAATCTGCATTGTACTGATGCTTACATGTCTGAAGCCAAACTTCCACTTCATTGTGCTATGTTCTCTATACGCAGCACCAGAGTCTCTACCTTGAGAAGTTTTCAGTCAAACCAAGATAAGGTGGGAGAAATAAAGTGTTACCTTAATTCCACTGACACATGGGGAGGTTACATGACTCCTCCAAGCTGATACAAGATGTCTGTGGCAATAGCCAGATCTGAGAGGGATTTTTTGCACCTGAGGAGTTAGGTACATTCAAGCACATGGAGAGTGAAAGTGTTAGTGAAACAAATTTTCCATATTACCTCTAACATAATACATATTTAAGGAGAGAAAAAGAGGGAAGAGTTTCTAGCTAAATTTTCAATATTTCAAATGTAACTACATAAGTGTGGAGAGGAATGTCACTGTGCACTTCCTTAAACCTAAATAGGAGCATATGTATTATTATTATTATTACTATTATTATTAATAATAATAAGTTAAATGTGAAATGGGAGCTAAAGTTAAGAAGAAAAATCAGTAAAAGATTTTCTGAGTTTATTATTAAAAGAGTTTCAAAGAAAAGTATTTTTATTACAGAAAATTTAAGGAACAAATTTTAAATCAAATGTTTCATTTAACCTCCCAGTGATTTTTTTTACCTTTCATTTTTTGTGAGAAAATGGGTAACAATAACAAAAAAGCCATAACTCAAAGTGTTTCATTTGTAATTATGCTGATAGTTTTAAAAGCAACTTGATAAATTGTTACTTGAGACTTATGGAAATTAAAGAATTTTCAACAATCCAGACATTCGTGGCAATGTCTGCTACCCAAAACCTTAAGAGTGTACTCTAATGATTTCCTGCAAAAATCATTCAGTAATTTACTATTAATGAGTGATAGTGTTTATACACTTAGCTAAGAGGAAAGAGATTTTTTGAGGATACTATATTCTCTTCCCTCAATTACCATGGTATAATTACAGTCAGGAGAAGGCTTTCTAAAATAAATTAGAAATCATTGCTGGTGGTGTTTCTTGTGGCATTCCTAGCCACAATAGCTACCAGCAAAGACAACTAGAACAGACCAAGGTTGTTATCAACTTATATATCCAAAAAGACAATTACATTATCCTAGAACATGAAAAAGGAGTAAATAATAATTACATTATTTCTGACAATTTTGCTCCTTTCTGGGGACAGGAAAAATAGCAAACTAAGTGGTATACTGATCATGTTTTATTGACCAAGTCTATTTTGGTTCACTGAGCAGGTGAAAGCCAAATTGCCTTCAGTAGCCAGCAAGAGCACCAGTAACATTCTTACCAAGGTTGTGGTTGTTATATGGAAAATATCAATAAATAAAATTGGGATGTTGTAAATAAGGATATCACAATAAGATGAAATATTCCATGAACTAGATCTGTTTGTGAGATTCATGTAGGAATAAAATTTATGATGCTTAATCTACTAGCTTCAAACTCCTCCAGGGTGCTCTCATTGCAAACTCTCAGAACTAAGGAGATTCTATCATAGCAGAGAGAGTATCTACAGCTTTATTATACTCCTATTTGAACAAATATCAGGATACAAATACCCCTCATCATTTTTTCCCTTACTTAGCAAAATAGTAAAAAGAAACTGTAGAATACATTAGGTGGCAAAATGATAGATAAGCACCTTTGTCTTGCTTTGCACATTCACCAAAGTGATAAAACTTCACAGAGATTTGGGGGTTTGGTTTAAAAACATATATATACTTTTGGAGTTGTAAATTCATTTCATAAAATGAGGAAAGGTATTGCATTGTTAATTCTAACTTTATTTTAATTTTGTTTTACTCCAGACACCCACAGTTTGTTTCTTCTCCAGTTATACAGATATACTGATACACTCTCTATTATCATAATTAATATTTACTTTTAGTTTTGCTTTATATCAGATTTCTGCTGTCATTGCAATAGCACCCCAGAGAGTGAGAAGTGCTTGACAAAACATGGGGGAAGAGTGGGCACCTTGCTTATTTTTGCTTGCTCTAATGTCCCAGCACGCAGCCACAGGCAAGTATCCAAGCCCAGTTCAAGGCATCCTGGAACCTCATTCAACTTTTGCCAATTCCGTGTTATGTTAAGAGACTCTCAAACTTCCCAGACCCCAGCATCAGCTCTGATATTTAAACTGGAGAGAGTCAAATGGATATTAAACCTTTTTTATCATCCTAGCTACTTTATATCCTAAATACTCAGTCTTAAAGTCCTTTCAGTGGGAAAATCCTCCTACAGTTGTTTGCATTGCTGGTAAGACAGTCATATAAGACAAAGCTATTTTAAAGCAGATCATAATCTGGCCCATAAGAGTCCTCATGTTCTTCCAGAAAATACTTTGTTTTTGTGTTTCCTTTGCCAGTATTAGCTAAGGAAGCTGTGGGGCAAAAGAAATCCACCTTCCACCACGGCTGTCCCACTGACCAAAGCAGTAGATATGCCATTGCTGGAGGTCACTGGAGGTGACCTACAGTGTACCATATGCCATAGCTCCATCCCTGACATGGAGCCAGCCAGGTGTTCCAAGAGCTTAAATAGTGATATGTTATTCTGATCTTGACTATTATTACAAAATGGGATAATCAAGTTGTCCAGGGAGATCATCTTTTCCTGTCAAGAAGAATGCCTCACTTTGCTATTATAAACTTGAAATATTCACAGTGCGAGGCTTATGATGAGAATCTGGTAATTCAGCACAAAGTTTATAGATGCTTAATCATATGTCTTAATAAAAAATTATACATTCATGGGCTAACTGAGACAGATTCTGATTACCTGTCTTTTGAGAAACGGACTGCTTTAGAAAATTATTTGGAGTACTCTACTATTGTACCTGTCATACACTTTTAATTAAAAATGTATTGATGCATGACTAAATTGTGCACAGTGAAAAACAGACCTATTTTAGTTCAATTGCAATAATGTACACATAACCCAATGAAGTAAGCCCATACAATTATAACAGGAAGACAGCCCCAGCACAGTTATACTTTTTCAGGTCAACCTCATACCAGATGTATATGCTGTAGAGCCAATCATCACAAATCAATGTGGACTCAATCAGCACAAATGAATTTACTAATCTACTCTAAATACCTGTAATGAAGTCGTTTCACTAACCTATCGTAAATTAAATGTGTGGAGAAATGAATACAGAGTAATGATTAACATTATTTTATGGAGTATTTCTTGACAAAGTCCGCTAACTAAGGCAATCTTCACCCAATATTTTAATACAAGTACATGCTACCAGAAGTACATTGGTTACATTCCACTACAGCTAGAACTATGAAATCATTGCATGGTTTACAAACATAGTCTTTTGAGGCCAACATCATCTGTTAGTGTAATATTGAATTTAGACTGATGAGAGTTAAATGTGTTCTCAGTTAAAATGCACTGAAGAGTGCAAATTCAGAAGAAAATAGCTATCACATGGGAAAGAACTAACACCTATGTTGCAATGTCTCAGTTGATGACTAAATGCACAATTTGAATTATTTGTAAGATACGCAATGGCATCTAAGATGTTAGGACAGGCATGAGCAATATGTATATTTGCATAAAAACATAGGGCTTTGGAGCTTCCTGAGAAAGTGTTGATAGAAGTGTTTAATGATGAACGATTACATATTAGTGACATCACAAGTGGGTTTCTATACATGCAATAGATCGACCTGGTTCCTTACTTCACTATAAGTATTTATTTAAGATTGGAAAATGGCAAACTGGAAATAAAGGCACATTCCCCATTCCCATTGAAGGAAACATGTTAAAGACTGAACAGATATTTGTGAGTTGCTTACATGCTGCAGAAATGAGAAGACTAAAAATAGTTGTTTTTTCTAGAGTATTATTCTCTAGATAGGTATTTCCCCTTTTGTACTTTGGTATTTTATTTCTGCAGTTGAGGTTTTATTTACATTCCTCCCTAGTCCCTCCTATCTATCCTTCTCCACAGCAGGAACCGTGCATTGCCATCATATTTGCGTCACCCACCTTGGCTTTCCAGAGAAAGACAAAAATAGTTAAAACATGCAGACAGTTTCTTGAACACTGCGGGTTGAATTTCATCAAATAAGGTTATTTGCAAGTGGAAAAAAAAATTGTTTTTTCTTTTTCTTTTTTT
The DNA here is from genome assembly GCF_047663525.1 of Anas platyrhynchos. NCBI lineage: Eukaryota > Metazoa > Chordata > Aves > Anseriformes > Anatidae > Anas > Anas platyrhynchos. The sequence continues at coordinate 3,607,763 of NC_092593.1, read as the reverse complement.
TTTTTAGAAAAAAGGTACTAAATGAAACAGTCTTTGCATCACTGTTTTCAGTCTTTTGGTGTTAAGAACATAAAGATTTTTTCAGCAAAATGCTTTTTCACTGAAAATGCCAAAACGCTGAAATCAAAACTTTACACGGGAATAAACCTTGAAAGTTTTCATACTCAGAATCAAATTTTCACCAAGATCACAGGATGACATATGGAGGACATGGAGGATCTAGCTTCTGCTCACTACTCTGCCTGACTGAGAAAAAGGCAAGCAAGTGCTTGAACAACGATGTTCTTGGCTCTCCTGATGTGCGTACCAACTTTTTCTCTAAACTGTGAAAATCCTCATGTGGGAAGACCCGTTCTCCTTTCTACCTGGACAGCACTCTGCCTTCTGTACAAAGACACTCCAGAAAATATGCATAGTATAGCTCCATTTCATTCTAAGGAACATTTTTTTAATACACTCCTCAGTATTCTTTACTAAAACAGAGTTTTATTCCCCCAGCATAGATCATGCAGATTTTGAAGAGCAACAAACATTTAATTTTACTCTCTTAGCTACACTGAGGAGCAAAACTATGGAAATCACATTTTTAAATATGGACATGTGTATTGCACAAAATACTAATAGAAAATAGCCATTTTAAATACTCATATAAATGCAGCCTGTATTTGGTCCCAGTCTGAGTAGTTATACAACATGATAGAACAACAACCTGATAGTGGTTTATTCTCCACTGTGACCAAAGACAAATCACTGTAAATATGATTCATTGTTACAAGATCTGTTGCACTGAGGAACAATGAGATGAATTTTAGCCTTAAATCTCAATTTCTTGACCTTTCAAGTCAGATTTCTAAACCTCATTTGAGAAGTGCTTTTTGATTATGAATATGTTTGTGAAAAGAGAAGCCAGAGGTGACATAATTTTCTTTTCTTGTTTTGTTGTTGTTGTTGTTGTTGTTTTAACCATTTTTTGGTATAAATTAGATTTTTCCATTGTCATCCTTGTTTACTTTATTCTCCATAAAGTTAGCAATCATTACATTAAATATGGTCTAAGTGCTTTACATTGATCTATTTAAGCCTGATGTTTTAATTTGAACAGAGGAGACAGACCAATTGTCAAAGCACTGAAATAAAAATTAATACTAAAAAAAAGATTCTTGAAAGAACTGTACTCACTTGATTTGTAAAATGCGCTATATTGTTTTAAATGTTAAAAAAACCTCAATGCACTTCAGAAATATAGCGTGAGTAAAGTACAAATAATTGTTAATTTAAAAAATAAAAAACACACAAAAGCTTGATTTTATTACACTATAAAGCCAAAAATAAGCCAAAAAAAAATATTTTATCTTAGTTCAAAAATTGATGGTCACAATAATTTCTTTAAGGATGTCACCCATAATAACTCATTACTTTCAAGAGCTTTAAAAAAAGCTGACTACATAGTGCTATCTATCAACTAATCTCGTGAATATAGATCATTCTATAACTATAATATAAATGTGACCTAAAAAGTGACACACCGATGTCATGCTATTTTCCTAAATATACCATGTTGTAAAAATAAAAATAAAAAATATATAATCTCCTGAGTGTACAAAGCAGGATTTCAAGTTTAGAAACCTAAATATATCTAGCTTTGCAAAGAAGACAGTGACGAAACACTAATACTAGTATGTGTCACTTACTGAAATGCACAAATCGTCAGGCAGTAATACATTATTGTACAGATGGGAGAGGATTTCTACTTTTGCTCCTAATTCACTTAGGTGCTTTTTAAACCTTGCCTCTCACAGAGGTAAAACCAGGAGAGTTTTTAATTGTGCTCACCCTGGTTTTCAAGTCTGTCTTCAGTTATGAATCTCTCCCTTGTTAGGAAAATTCAGAATCTTTTTTTTTTTTTTTTTTTTAAGATTAACATACACATTACATAGAGCATCTTACTACTGAAGATGAATATATGAATGTATGATCTTGAAAAGTAGTACCAAAGAGGGTCTCAAAGATTATAGTTTTTTTTTTTTTTTTCCATTTCTGCAAGTAACTTACTTTAAAGTCCCTGAAATGGGGTAACATCCATCACAGTATATTTCATTAGTCTTTAAGGCAGCCTTAAATAACTGGGACTAAAAACAGATCTTGGTTGATATGGCAAGTATCTAAAAAGGATAACTCTGAAAATATCCTCTGCTGGGTTCAGCTTGGATTTTACCCAAATAAATTCAATCACCTCTCATTATGACTGAGGAGAGGAGAGAAGGAGAAAAGGGGGAAAAAATCAGGAAAGCAAAGTGCAGCTCTCTTTAATCCATATAGACATGTCTACCCAAATCCCTCTGCTAATGTATTTCTAATTCAGATAGGCTAACTCATCCTGTAATAATGAGAGCTCCTGTGAAAATTCAGTGCATTTTTAGTATTCTTCAAACATATTAAGTACTTCTATACCATTTTTAGGGCTTTAGCAGGAAAATCTGTATATATATATATACACAGCTTTTTGAGGTATGCATGCCAGTTTCCCAGTGTAATTTTGAGTCTATTTAGGAGAAATAGGGAGCTGATGGGCAAAGTCACACAATCAATTGTCTACTAAGCAGGTGGAGATCTACAAAGGACATTCCCTCCCCTTTTCTGCCCCTCAAGCACCCTGTACACTTTGCGGCTACCAATACAGGTAGCTTTTTAGAGATGCAGAGAGACCTACTTTAGGCAAGAAATACAGGAGTACTTCAAAATACAAACTTTTTTAACCCATCTCATCCAGCCAGATGGGAAGCTGCAGGTTGGGAATTCAACCTTAGAAACAGAAATGTAGACAGAAATTAGCAGAACTGGAGCTTTTGTGCAGCTGTTACATTCCCTTCCATGTTCTCTGCAGTCTGTACTCAGAACCATACCCATTATAATTTCCCAGTTCTCTAGTGTCTACTGTATATTCATGTAAGTTGTTGTCACATTTCATACAACTGCAGCTTTGATTTAGTGTCCACTTTAATTTAGCATACCACTTAACTTTCTCCTTAGAAAAGATAATATTTGCTAATTAGCTGACTATTAGTCCAGCATTCACACTATGCATCCATCCCCTGCTTTTTCTCTTATAAACTACTATCCAATTTTCTTACAGATTCTAAACTTTTTTCTATTTATTTCTATTTCTATTTTTTCTGTACTTTCCTTCATTCACCTGGAGAACTGGTCACCTGTGCAAGTTCTTGTGTTTTCGACACTTGTTCTTGGAAGCAAATAGAGAACATAACAAGCAGGTCATCATGAGCATAGCAAACAACACACACACAAATGCACAAACCTATTGATTGTTTTAGGTAGGAATTACAGACCACAGAGGTGTAAAGCACTTCACAGCAAGCCAGGTAAACCAAGACAGACACATAAATGACAGGGCTCCTATGTGTCATTATTTATTATTCGCCTTCTCGTGATTGCATATTTCTGGGAAGATACTAGCCTTATGATACCAAAGTTTTTAAATTATATTAGAACCATGTAGACAAAAGAATATTTTTCCTGTACTAGTAATTTAGCAAACTCAAACAAATATGCATCTGATTCATGTTTACAGGTGGCTCATCAGACATTTTAGCTGAACTTAAATTAGTAACAGTGACATACTGACACTTCTTGTCTTCAGTGACGAGTACACACAGAGTGTATTTTTCTTTTAAAATTCAGGTGCCTAATATTAACTAAGAACTATTAGATTTTAAAGGTCACAGGGCAGCTGATGCAATTTGCATACATGATCAGGGAATGAATATCCCATAATCAAATAAACAGTACAGATGGACTGCTTTACAATGTATACCACCACGCTTATTTTCATTCATTTTAATATGTCATTATTAGTTCTTTTTAATATGTCATTTATTAGTTCTTTTTAATATGTCATTTATTAGTTCTGTAACATTCAAGAAAGTGATTAATGTTACTTAAAGATGGAATGGAAGTTTCTTGACAGAAAAGGTATAGCAAAAGACTTTGAAAATAAAAAAAAATAAAATTATACAGACTATAGGAAACACACAGAGAAAATGTTCCATCTAAATCATCTTGTATAATTTTACATCACTGTGACATAATAAAACTATCAAGATGTTTGCTACTCTGATAGGAAGTATAACAGCCCACCTACTTCACAGGAAGAGCTATAACTTGTATACATTATCTGTGTTTAAGGGCTTGCCATTATGCAGGTTTTAGAATAAGATTTTCTGAGGTCATATAAAATGAAAGATACAAGAAGGAAAAAATGGTCCCACATTCAGATGGATGTCTAGAAAAGAGTATTATATGACTCAAGGATACACAAGTCCTCTCTCCTCTCTGCAAACACTTTAGCAAATCAAATAAAGGGTTTACAATACAATCAGAGCTATTCATTACTACTATCCTTTTACATGCAGTTGTAATGGCATAGATATTAGTGGCTCTTCATACAGATGTGACTACTAAAAAGTGCTGGGTACTTTTTTTTCTAATCCCACAGAAGCAGCAAAGATGTACACAGCTTTCTCAACTCCGTGGTACAAAGCAGAGTAGGTAAAATTGTGCACATGCCCATGTCACTCTGTGATCAGGATATAATAAATATTACTATTAAGTTCATGTCTTCCCATGAAACTAGGTTTTGGAATAGAAAGACAACTAGACGTCTTTTAACACATATTTAAAGGTTTAAGCATATGCAGAACATTTAGATATAATGCTCCTTAAATTGAACAGTGCAAATAAATATTAGCTGTTTGACCTTTTTAACTGACAAACATTTTTCCCAATTTAAAAATACACAGACACATTCCATTTTCCCAGCTGAGTCCTTCACAAAATGCGAGTTTTAAAGGTAGTATAGTTTTTAATGGTTCAGTAACGATATACAACACCATGAAAACAGGGGTTTATGATGGCCTTTAGCTACAGCAGTGTGAATGGCGCCTCTACAATTTTATTTGGTTAAAAAAAAAAAATACTTGCTCAAGTGATGTAATAGACCTTTCCATCAAATTTCCTTTCCTGTTTTTCAGAACTGCACATGTATTGTTTTTTATATGCCAATGAGTTTATTGGTGTTAAAATGCTGCCAAAAGCCGTCTTTGATGAATGGCAGTAAATTCAAATGTCTTGAATTATACTGCACATTTTTTTTTTTTTTTTTTTTGGAGAGAAGGCAAAACATACATATTTATCATAATTCATGCTATCTATTTGACCTTGCAAGTATGAGCCAAAAAATCATAATAGCCAAAAAGCAACAGTTCCAGCTAGTTATTCTTTTTACTTCTGATTCTGCTAATCATAACACAGAGAGCTCTCACCACAAAATAAAGTAAGAATAGTACATTTATGCTTATTAATCTAAGAAGCATGAATGGAAACATAAAAATTAAATTACTTTGATTCAAATCCCCTTTCAAAAGAAAACATTCTGATGAAAAAAAAAAAAAAGCCATTTGCACAGTGAAAGTTTTGTAAGGGTTTGGGTAAAACAGATGTAACAGCCACTAGAGAAGCCTGATTTCAGAGCATATCTGATGCTGCTTGGAAAAGAAAGAAAGAGTATTATCTTCAGTTCAGGGTGTTGAAAATGCATTTGATATTTGGAGCAAGGGGTTAATTTGAAGGCTGTGGCACATCCCTTAGTTCATTGCTCTCCCTTGCTTTTTGGCCATGGCACGGTATGGTCTATAAGATGCTCTGAGCCCCATTTTTAAACCATTAATTTTCAACTGAATGCTACCTCCATTATTTTACTTATCTTAGCCTTCTATTATTTAGTGAAAATTAGAGAAACTACTTTGATATACAAAAAATATGAATACTGCAACATTTTCCATACAAATGGCTCAACTCCAGTGGATACAGGTAATTTTCAGACCAAATTTTTGTGCCATTTCTTTGCAACAGCATGAAATTATCTCCCCTTTTTCATCTCACCTCTGTAAATAGCTAAGTAATAATGAGATCCTCTTAAAACATCTAACTCACAGGAAGATAGGTACATTTCTGAGAAAGAAAAGGATTTAAAACCACCTGTAATCTGAACACTTTTTCTAGACGCATCATCACTACAGCAGCCATACATGTGGCCAGTTCAATTTTTCAGTGTATCAGAAATGTTTTATCATTAGACATTTAAGGAATATTAATCAATAATATAGCATCAGATTTAATATGCTATTGATTGCCTCTGCCTTAAATACAGAGGAGTGTAAATTTGATTAGGGATTCTGTTTCAAAATGACCATGATGACTTCTGTATATACAGACCGAGAGTTGATTTAATAAGTTTTTAAAATAAGTATTCTATAATAAAGCATGTTTGCCACATACTGTCCAAAGACAAAAAACACCAACAATATGGACCGTCATAATATAAGGTCTTGTCCTTACACTTCTTGGAATCCCCTGGTTATTAACTGATAAAGTAAGCATAGTGCATATTTTTTAGCTGTCTTTCCTTTATATATTTGTATATACTTGTATCAATATTCACTACAGTCATTTGCAATCTGTATCCCTCCAACTTTGGCTGTTTTCTATCTCATATAGCAACTGAACCTGTACCAAGGTCATTAAGCAGCAAATGTGTGAAATAGCCTTTAGCATACTTTCAGCAAAATCTTCTAATTGTTTTTGTCTCAGTAGGTAGGTACAAAATAGTTTCCTTAAAAGAGAAACAGAGAAATACAGAAACTTGTCTTTTTTCTTTAATGACTTTTATTGATAGTTTTGTTTTGCTTTTACTTTGGGCCTGAATCCCACAGACTTTCATATCTATGTAGGCATTTTAAATCAGTAATTTATGTCATAGGTTGAATCACATAATAATGGTATTTATAGTTTATCATATTCACATAGCTTTCTGGGTGTGTACCTCGGAGGCAAAAGAAGCAAATTTTTATTAACACATGTTTATACATAATTGACCATTTGGGAAGTAGGAAGAAGAAATGGCTGTGATTTACATAGTTTAAGAAATGTCTTAGAGCACCTCACCCAGTCTGGAGCTCCCACTGTGACAGATGAGCAAATGCCCATGGGAGATGACAGCATGGTATTTATGGTATTTCCTTCTGAGACAATTAAGTAACATATGCCAAGACCATAGGGATTATCTCTGAGCTACACAGTATGTAACTCTATCTGAGGAGAAATATAATATTTTATAAATTTGACAAACCATAAGAAAGAAAAAATTGATTCAACCATTTTAATAATGCAGTAACTTTTCTCTGACTTAATCAGACATTTCTCAATTTTTTTGCAATAAAACAGTGATAAGCTAACATCCCACATACTACTTCAGAGATAATGTGTGGGGCTGGAGAAGGTCTCACACTCACACACAAAGCACAGGCTGCTACACTGTGATGAAACTACATGACAAACGCTTAACCTAGAATAGCACTGATTTTACACCTAGAGTAAAGAATATAGCAAACTCAAAAATCCTACACTTTTCTTCACTGGAAGTCAATACCCAAAACAGGAGCTAGTATTATTTTGCTTAGAAAATCTTCACCAATTTTGACCTTGTGCAACTATTTACTCTTTTCCAAAGTGGATGTAAAACACAACATTACTGTTCTATGAACAATTTATTTTATCAATACATACAACGTAACGATTTATTTATGAATATACTTATATCCTTAGGTGTACAAGAACTCTATAAACTATGCCAACATTCTGCATTTGCACGGCCAATAGGATCCAGGTTACAGTGCTACAGTATCTATACATATTTGCAGCAGCATTACCAGTCCAAGAATTAATTATTTGTGTTCTTGTGTTAATTTTCATGTTTACTTTTTAGAGCACTGGATTTTCTTGCCCTCCGGTAGAGAGAACTAATTCAGAGGAATGCTTAATGCATGCATCATTCTGCAGAAATTTTGTTCATCACAAAGCAGGAGAAAAATACATTTGTTCTACATATTCAAATGTTTTTAGATATTAGGTGAATGAGTACAAGTGAAATCAGATACACATTATAAAATTTAAAATGTCACATGGACCATTTCAGAAACTTTCACAAGTAAATCTGAAATTTCTCACACACAAATAAAAGAGAGAATGGACGAAGACAGAGACTTCCAATTTACCGAAAGATCAGGTTTCACATAATATCTTCAGAAATGTCAAAAACGAAGACGAGATCTACCATCTGATCTATTTGTCTGATAGATGTAAACTCTTTAATTTTCTATATCATATTCTGTATGTTTAAATTATAAATTCCAAATATTTCAGAAATTTGCAGCAGTCATCATTTTTACCACTGTACGTCCTCTGGCTGTTCTTCTGCAGCCCTTACCATAACAGCATCTTAACTGGTGGATCTAAGACCATTGCATTTTTGTCCACAAATTATAATTAAGTCATTTGTTATGTATCATATGTTCAAAGAGTTGATAATTTCTAAACTATTGCAGCTGAAAGAAAACACACCTCTAATGGAGTGTTTTGTGCTGTTTTCCACTACATTTTTTTGATGAACTTCTTTTTTTTTTTTTTTTACTTTATACTTATTTCATCAAACTTCTATTAACATGAAAATATGTATCATGATTTTAACTTCAGAAGTTATCTAATGGATAGTGAGAAACAAAACCAAATCCCAGAAGACATATTGATTAATTCATCCAATTATTGTAAAACTTGAGTCAAGAATATAACAAAGGTGTTAATTACAAAATAGCAAAGATGTCAAGTCTACATTTTATTTCAACAGTCTTGGGTATAGCTTCTGTTTCATACTACAGATATAGTGTGATAAGAAAGTAATGCTCCAGAGAGGACATTACTGAAAGTTATGGATGGGCCAGTTTGGCAACTAATAGATCCTTAATGGCTTTCTGAACTAGCCTATAATCTCTGGTAATACCATCTCTAGAGGGTCTTCATGATGTATTATGTAATAATTGTAGTGCTTCTAAATATAGCTTGTATTACACTGATTACTGCACCATTAAATTATTTTTTTTTGTGTGTGTGTGAGATTATAACAGATTTTTTTTTTAGTTTCTTCTGTCAATAGAGAACTTTTACAGTTATTTTCCCTTATTCTGGCATTAACTTTATTTCAAAATACTTTGAGTGTTGATTATTTTGAATAAAGGGTAATATCTTGGAAGGAAACCTTGTCTTTTTTATTCTTACTAATTTTCAAAAGTTGGTTTGTACACTTATGGTCTGATAGTGACAAACATTTGAAGGAGAATGAAAGCTCCTGTGGGACCTTTCATTTCTGTGCTGCTGGCCCTGTGATGTTAAACATCCTCACGTTTTTTCTTATCCATGCAAACATATCAGATGATTTTTATGAAAGTTGTGCTCTCAACACATAGGCATAATTGAACCCAGTAGAGAGTTTCCCTTTGATTCATACAGCAACTCAGTTAATAAAGTTTCACCCTTCTCTCCAAGATGATCTGCTCTGGCAGGGCCTGACACTTTTTTTCTGTGAGGCTGCAGAAGGGGCTCAGCACAGACCAAGCAGTTGGTAGAGGCATCCAGCCTCTAACAAAATAGTCCTAGGGCAGAACAATCCTCCCAGCCCCTGTTTGCCTCACTCCTCTCAGCCCAACACTCCTCAAAGCCCTCCAGACACACACTTCTCACCCAAGCACCAAATACGCAAATAAATGTAAGTGTGGATCAGGCCATGATCTGGCTGTATCATGTCACTATCCTGATTTGCAATGGTGAGGGTGCAGAAGACCTTCTACGCTCCCTTATTATTGTGGTTTATTTCACTGTAAATTAATATTTTATATTGTAATTATGAAATTCAGTAAAGCTATTTTGTACATTATAATGACATTGCAGTTTATGTCTGAACAATATTTCCAAAAGACATGAAACATGCTCTGTCCATAGCCACCCTCCCCTCACCAGTCAATTCAAAAAATTAAAGTGTATGTGAAAGTATTAATTATACTTTCCTTTTGAAGAATCATTCCTTTTCATGTGAAGAAACAGTCTGGCAACGTGGGTGGACAGGCATCAGTTCCCATAGATATTCATTTCAGTTGCAAACCTATTAAATAAAAGATAGACGATATATACTTAATATACAGAATATCTCATTTTATTGAAAAAGCACAATAGGCCTTTCTGTTCCCTTTTTCCCCCCAAGAACTCCTCTTTTGGCACTTTCTGAACTGCCACGCAATTACATGTTGCCTGCTAATGAATACTGAAATCACTAAAACTGTATCTGAGTGTGTAAAGACACCAAAAAGCAGTAAACACACATGAGCTCTGCCACTGCAGTCACCCAATGAAAAGAGGTTCAGATGCCAGAACATTTTGGTGTGACTCTTCTTGCAGTGTTTGTGAAGGCCCCTGAGATTAACCCCATCATACTAAGAGCTACTCCACAATATTACACATGAAATATCAGAGTACCACAGCCTCCTACACGCTCTGATTCTCCACTTAAATCAAAGATATGCTCACCCTGAGCAGTGGTGAAGTCAAAATATAGCATAAGGATTTATGCTTAAATGTAAAGTTTGATTTTTATTTTTTTTCCCTAAGAATGGGAAATACAAAGCAAACATTACAGTAGGAAAAGAATCACACATTGCTATTACAGTGGGGGGAGTTTAGGATGAGTGCAATTGCATCAATATTATCGTAATTAATGATTACATCATGCTTTAGAAGAGGAGTACAGAAAGGTTGGTATTAACATGCAAGACACAGCAGAGTGATATCAATACTCATTTTACTGTTCAGATTTTTTTTAAAAAGCTAATAGCTGTCAAAAATACCCATTATAGGCTAGTCTATAATTTGTAGAAGTCAAGTAATACATTTTTTCTGAAGGTATAATGGATGCTCCATGGAGCAATTATTTTAGAAAGACAACTTCATCTCAGCTGTCTCATGCCAGCAGAACTATTTAAGAGCCAGAAATGCATAATTCAACATGGAAGAGCTGTCAGATTTGAGAATACCTTTAAATTATAAAAACTTAGCACCACTAGTCAGTTATAATTATAATGGAAATGTAGTTTTCTGTCGTTTTATCATAGCAAACATCTCTTAAGAAGCAATTTCATGTGTTAAAATATTTTGGCAAAGTGACTTTTGATTCTAAAGGGATACAGATTATCTAGTTTTATACCTGAATATTTTTCTTACAAATTGAATATAACAGCTTACATCGTACAAGATGGTAAGAGCAAGAGTATTATTAAAATCCCATTGGAAATTGTTACTATGAAACAATGAGCAGCATAACTCACTAGGACAGGTCAAGTTATGCACAAAAATATTATTTTATTACAAAATATGACAAGACAGTTTTTCATCAGACAGTCAATTATTTTATACCGCGCACAGCCAAAATACAGAAGATGTTCTTTTGAGTTTGCCTTCTTTTAGCAACCAAAAAAAAAAAAAACCAAAAAAAAAAACAAATTAAGGATAGGCTTAGAGTCACTCAAATCGTTTTAGATCAATAAAGTATACTAAAAGTGCACCCAGAAAATTAAAATTAAGGTGATATTTTAATCCTTAATCTTTTTTTTTTTTTTTTTCTTTTTAATCTATGATATTGCAATGCTAGTTCTCATATTTTTGGACAGGACCTCATCAAAAAATAGCTTATGACTTAACTTAGAAACAAGCCTGTTGACTTATTGACTTATCATAAAGTTATATGGGATGTTCAACACATGCTTTTTGTCAGTCCCCTCCCAGGGCTTGACCTCATGCACACAGAATGGTCACTGGCCATACTCTGGGTACCAGCACTTAAGTCCTCTTTCCTTTCTCACCTCGATTCCTCAGACTAACAGTAGTCCCCAGTACCCTCCACCTCACAGAAGATCACAAAGTCTGGAATTGTTCGTTATATTCTTCTACTGATTCCACTATTAAATTCATGAAATTGTGCTTTTGAAACTGTTAATAAAGACCTCTGTGTGGCTGTTTTTCAGACTAATTAGCTTTTTGATGTTGTTGTTGCTGATGACGGTTACACTACTGAGATTTCTATTGGTTTTTCTGCTCAGCCCACACATGCAGTGAGCAGACGAGCATTTCTCCCTCATGGGTGATTAGTTGTGGTCAGTTGGTTTTATTTATATTTTTACCAACTAAATTCCCTGATACTGTACACGTTCATGTACATGTTTAATTTTAAATAACTTTATCATCTAAGGTGCTCATGGTTCATTTTAAGCAGTTTGCGACAAAAAAAAAAAAAAAATTGAATTTTGACATTAAATGTAACAATCTTGACAATGAGATTTCTATGCATTAGGCTGTTATAATTATTGTAGCCATATAGCCTCATCATCATAACGGAGGCAGGCAGGAATGACAGCCCTCCTTTTTTGTTATTTACTCCTTTTCTCCTCCCACAGTATCCGATGACATTACATTCAAGAGATGGAAAGTTATCTTATCATCATCTCCCTAAAGATACCAGCATATTAACAAATTGCTGAGAAACAGAACATTTGATTCAGAAAATATCAATTTCTTGTTTCTATGGGTGCAACATGATGTAGTATTGCATAACATAATACAAATTAAGGAATTAAATTGGTTTCATTTCATCTGATTTTCTGGCAGACTTTAATGTGTTAAGTATTTACTAAAAAGGCAATTGGAATGCATACAGCATACAGAATTATAATTTATTAACACATCTTCAGTAGTGGCACACATTATCTTGCACAGTCTCACCTGTAAATTTCTGGGTTAAATCAGGTTCTATCCCAATAGCATATTAAGTCTCAAGATAGACAGTAGTTTGTTCAACTAAAACATTTCCAGCATTCTACAAGATTTACCTTCATTCTGCATCCTTTTCATGTAATACACAGATGTAATTGCTTAAACAAAGCCTTAAAATTAATGCTATAAATACAAATTTGGGGGTTGCAGGACATCACACTGCAGACTTGTAATGAGTCAACAAAATTGTAAGTTTGCTACTCTATAGTACTCCACATGCAGGCAATTTACTAATAATGAATAATAAATATATTTTAATAGCTCCTCTGTTTGCTGTGCCACATATTTGATTTAAGTGTAACATGGGACTCCCTCCATCCTCCGAAGACACGGTCGCTAAAGGTTATCAAAGGGGCTGATGATGATGATCCATTGTTTCAGAGAAACTACACAGACTTTCTTACAATCAATGTTTTCATCTATTTTTTAAGTCCACACAGAAAGAGTAGTAATAATGCAGAGATGCAGTATCTAATAAATTTTCCACTGCATATCTACAGCTAGCTGTGCTGGGACTCCACACTTATGTGTCATACAACTCAGGGAAGGTTAATATTGCAGGATTTGGCACAGGGAAAGAAAAACACCTTTTTACTTCATAACAGCAGAAGCTTTCTAAAACTCAAATTGTGTGGAGATGGAATTGTTTTCCAAAGACAGTTTTGGAAATTGTCTTACTTAGGTAAAACAGTTTAAGTAAGATACTTAGGTCATACTAACTTCAATGGGATTTGAAGAGCCCTGCAAAAACACTATGGGACTGAAGCTGGGATTGCTGCATCAAGGCATGTAGAAACCAAATAGCCCATGCAGAGCTTGCCTACAACCATGCTGCACTGCAGTCCACCGGGAGATGAAGCTGTGAATCAGTGTACAAAATGAGATATTTTAGCATGTCTTCATTGTAAGAGATACTCTAAATATTTTTTTCTTCATTTCACTTGAGGGTAAACATAAAGATGGAGCAACTCAAGGACATACTACCTCCTGGCTTCCTTTGACACAAAGTATATTTACAATAGGGCCTGAAAGTTTTTAGTCCAGTTTCTCAGCCCAACACTCTTGAATTCGATTAATGGAGACATTCTAGCACTTACGTCAAGTTATGCTGCATATAAATGGGGATAAAAGGATTACCAGGTTATAAATCAATTGAGAGATTCAGGGATATAAATCTCAGGGACACTGGGCTTCAGCATTAATGGAAATGCAGAATTCCATTGGCTAATCACAATTTAGATTGCTACCAGATACATCACTGGATTTCACAGGGTGTTTTAATAAAAAAATCCCTAGCACTGGTGGGAGGGGGAGAAAGAAATAAAAATGCCTTTGAATGTGGCCCACAACAAACTGCTAACCCTGAGCTTATATAGTAAAGTATGCAGACAAGGCTGATTTCTTATACGGAAAATAAAGTGCATTTCACTGGTGGTGGGAATCATTGTTCTGTTTTTATACGGTTAATAATAAAAAAATAAAAAATAATTTTAAAAAATGAAGCCATTGTGCTTAATTTTGTCTCTTGGAAAATTAGGCTTATTTTAGGCACAAAGCTTAGTATTAAAGCTATATATGTAGAGAAAGGAAGAGCTTGTAGGACAAACTCATGACATGGCCAAGTTAAAAAACATTTTTAATCCAATAAGGAATTGCAGAAATATAGGTTTCATTATTAAACAGAAGGAAAAAGAGGGGAGAAAATATTCCTTTTGACAAAAAGTGCAAGATAGACACAAGATTTCAGTATGCAAAAGATATTATGGAATACTTGAGGTGTCCTACTTGTTTCTTGTTGAAAAGGAAAGAAGATTGCTACAGACAAATCAGTTTGAAAGGCAGAAATAAATCCTGAACTTGGTGCTGAGGAAAATAGAAAGAGAGAGTAACAGCTGGGAAGATATCTCCACTTCAGCACGACTGGAGAGAGGGGAAGAATTTCGTGGGAACATCAATACTCAACTTTCCTCAAGGGTATGATATCTTCTGGCTTTGTTTTACACAGTACATTTCTGATGAATACTACACAAAATAAAAGCCAAGGAGACACTATGGGAAAGGGAATGTTCAGCTGGATATGTAAAAATGAGAAGCACAGTTTATACCCAAAGGGTCCTCTGTGACTTTACAAATACAATATGTAATATTTAGAGCAAATCAAATACAAACAAGTTAAAAACAACAGAACTCATGAACTCATTAGTAAAGGGCTTTTGCAGAATATGATATATTTTAAACTTATCTAGTGCCTAATATTATCATGAAAATGACTTAATGTTTGTGTAAGCATTGTCCTATCTTCTAGATAAAAAGGGGGAAAAAATGTATTTTAAAGCTTTTTCTTTGCAAGAAAGATGTCATATTAGAAATCTCTTGACTGTTGTATTATGTACAAAACATACCCAACAGAGAGACTCTTGTACGTTCCTATAAATACTTGCTGAACATCAGGATATTCTATTGGAAGTAATGAGAATGCACTGAGAAGGCATGACCCTGAGCAACTTTAGTGGGGAGGGTGGCATGGAAGGTATTAAATCATGCTTTCTTTTGTCATTGCCAATTATATATCCAGGTTCCATGTCAATGATTAATATATCATCATAGCAATGTATTATAGTTACAATGTGTACTGCATAATCACAGTAACATCACTCTGATGTCGTATTAGACACTGGCAAAGAGCCATGTTACGAGTAAAAATTGGGGCTTACCAAGAAATGTCTACAACATTTATTAAAAAAAAAAAAAAAAAAAAAAAGATTAATTTTAAGCCAAACCAAAGAAACAACAAATTTGAAGGAGTGGAGGTCATTTCCAACTGTTACTTCATAGTGTATTTTGGCTCAAAGCCAAAGAGACAGAAGGGGAGACCCTGTAATAAAATATCATTTACTAAATTATTATTTTTTTTTATAGTCAGGCTGAAGATTTAAAAACACTTTGGCACTTTCTGACGAGGTTGGGGGCTTCCTGAAATTACCACTGTTTTCCTTTTGCTAGGCAGCCAAATGTATACACCATAGTGTGTTGCATTTTAAGTTAAATATTCAGTCATTATCTAACATATCTGCAATAACAGATACAGATTTCAAAATTCATTATTCAGTGTGTTTTTATGATACACAATGCTTTTGTTCTTAATTAGAAGGTTCTCAGAAAACTAAGAATGACAAGATCAGGGAACAGAGTTGTGCACTATATAGATTTGTTCTACTGCAAGGAGACCAACAAATGTGTAAATGATCAAATTTGGATTTCTGAGATCTGTTTCTTTATCAGTTAACAGCATAGTCTTCAAGTCACAGCTAAGTCACTTAATTACAGTATGCTTTCTCACTTTTCCCATTGATGCATTCCCAGGTTTGCAGAGTTGATGTCTGCCTTCATTCATTACTGTTCATAAGACAATTTGATGTGCTCAGATGGAAGGCATTACAGCAGGGCAAAGTATTATTATTTTGTAATGCGTTCTACACAGCAATGGCAAATTCAGGGTACTAGAAGTGTATTG
This sequence comes from Anas platyrhynchos, assembly GCF_047663525.1. Classification (NCBI taxonomy): domain Eukaryota; kingdom Metazoa; phylum Chordata; class Aves; order Anseriformes; family Anatidae; genus Anas; species Anas platyrhynchos. The sequence continues at coordinate 3,591,466 of NC_092593.1, read as the reverse complement.
AATTTTTTGTAGCCAGAAGGGATAGACAATTATATATATATATATATATATATATATATATATATATATTGCTTTCTTTTAGAGAAAAAAAATATTTTATATTTTTCTTCCATTCATCTTAAATTGGAGCTAACTGGATGCATAATTAAATAAACACATTATATTTATTAAGATGAATTTGCTACAAGAAGCAAATTTTTAATCAGAAATTTCTGTCCACCAAAACCCATAATAATGACACAGACAGCACATAAGGTATGTGCAACTGGGCTATAAGTGCTGTGTCCCATGAAGTTCAGCCACAGAGACGTGTCTTCCTGTGGCTTATGATAAATGTGGCAAGAAAAAGTATTCAGAGAGGTTAAGTTGATGTGAGTAAACTTCTTTTTTCCCAAATACAAAGAAATCATTACGAAAATTCAGCTCTATACTTAGCAAAAGCAGGTTTTAAAAATCAATCCACACAGCAGGACCCTGGCCAAGACCCCTGGAATGTAAAGCTTGAGTTTCTTCTCATTCATACCTCAGCAAATTCAGCTATGAACAGCACTAACCCGGCAGTCCGGAGCTTCTTTTCAGTAGAAAACTATTTTGGTTGAAAGCATGGGCAATATTTTCCAATGTTCCTGTAGCTTGGTCACCAAGGATCTAATTTGCTTTTCAGGCAACTAACCAGGAAACAAATTTTCTCTGATAGAACTTCAATGTTTCTATCAATATGACTACAACAGGAAAGGCTTACCTTGAGAGTACACTTTTACTTTACCCTGTTTTCCTGTATTAATGCTATTCTTGATATAACCACTTACTATATTTGCAAGGATGCAGCTTTTCACAAAAGTGTTCATTAATGTCTATGTACTTTTACTCTTCAGTAATACGGTTTTTCGTGCTTTCAAATTTTTTGAATTATTAAAAAGGAAAGTTGAAGAATTTTAGTTATTCTTCTATGTTGTTATAAAATAAAATTGATAAAATTTTCAAGAAAGTGAAAAAAGAGTCCACTCAAAACTAAAATCATATTAGGAAAAACAAAAACAAAAAGTTTTCTCATTGTTTAGACACTTATAAATGCACATATATCTAATAAAATACAAAGAGTTACTAGTCTTCTAAAAATATAACAACTGAGCCACACCTGATGAGGAACTGTCAGGATAAGGATTTAATCCTGGGTCTGAACTCTGTGCTTCCTCACCAAGACACATTTAAGGTTATGAGAAGAAAGAAGGAATCTTCTTGGATTTGCAGACTGGATTTTAAAATGTCAAGAAAAAGGAAAAAAGCAAAGCAGTAAAAACAACAACAACAACAACAACAAAAAACCTGTGGTGAGCTGGTGAGCTGAAAAACAAACTGAAAAACAAAACAAAACAAAAAAAAAACAAAAAACTGAAAAACAAAACAAAACAAAAACTAAAAAACTTGTACATTTGATGTGGAAGGTACTGATGATATACAATGCACATGAAACATTACTGCATAGGATTTAAAAGAAAAAATTAATTTAAAGCTGAAGCTGATTCCTAAATGCATACCTCTTAAATTAATACTTCTTTTCCTCTTAATCTTTTTCATACAGCTTTAATTGATCCTTGATAGAAATTTGTCAGTAATTTTGCTTGATTTCTGCTCGTTGCCTACTGTGTAGCATGACAAATGCAGTGAAATCCAGTGCAGCCAAATACAATTGCAAACATCGAAATAAATGGTTTCTATTAATCTTCCTTTTGTCTTACTGCAGTATCTTATCTTTTTTATGGGAATAAGAGCTGTCTGTATTTTTGCACATCTTTGTAGATGTGTGTGTGTAATATTAAAAATATCTAGATGAACAAATGCGCATTCATTACATGTTTTATATAAGTATATACAAATATATAGACATATACATACATGTAAAATGAATGTTTATATACATAAATATGTAAACATATGTTCCTACATCTGTGTTCATGTGTCTGTACATACACACACATACACATAGACATCTCCCTAAGCAACTTGCCTCCCCATGAACAGCAGTGCTTCTCTCTGCAAAAGTTTCAAAGTGCCTGCACATTTATTTCTGGATAAAAGAACCAGTTTGAGCTCCTGACCACTATTCTCTAACAAATAATTCTTTGTGGCTGTAATTAAGATGGCTCTGAAAGACTGCTGGGATGTCTTAGTGGTCTGGAGAGCGCTCCCCCTCCCCTGAAACAAAATCCTTTATCACATTTTTGAATTAATTATAAAAGTTAAAAATTAAATCTTTCTTGTGTCCCCCATAATAATCCTCCCAGATCAGTTTTTGTCCATATTAATGGAGAACACATCCCTAGTAAGATTTAATTTCAAACTTTTATAATTATGGTTAAAATTAAATCTTACTGTGGCTGTATTACACATTAACATGAATGAAAGCCGGCCTAGGAGGATTATCAATGGTACTCCTGCACGATTTATTTTTAACTTTTGCAATTAATTAAAATCTTTGGATAAAGATCTTGTTTTGGGGTGGGGGAGTCCTTATTAAGATGAAGCCCACAAAGCGTTTCCATTCTTGTGCAGGGTATTGGAGCCGTGAAGGAAAAGGCAGTGAGCTCAGAGAGATCATCCCACAAATCAATCTTCCCTGGTGAAGGGATCCACAATTCTGAGCTCCCTCTGCTCTGGAGCAAGTGGTGATAATACCCCGGAGCAGCACTTTGCTTCTAAAAATGCTCAGTGATACTCTGCATGAGCATGGGCATAACCTTGCACAATACTGAAATACATTGAGATGCACACAGAGGCTTTGTATTAACAATTCCTAGAATTTAATACCCTTTGGGAGCCTTTGGATTATTTAGGCTGACCTCCCAGATAAGCCAGCTCACAGACTTTTCCATGTGAATCCTTATTGCAGAAGGAATTATTCGTCTTTGCTGTGGGACTGGGAGCTGTTTAGGGCAGTCACTTGCCAAGCACACCTCTCCAGAGGGTGCCAAGAAAAGGACCCCAAACAGTAACAAAGGTATTGTTTCCTTTGATAACAAACTCCCAACATCTGCATTTCACTGAAATCACACTGAAAGTTTCAGAATACCCTGCTTTGTGCCAGATAAACTACAGCACCTGTGGGATCTCCTGCCACGGAGCAATTGGGAGCTTAGGGCTTTCCTCTGACTTTAACTTATGACCCATAGGATTTAAAATAAAACTCACAAAAATGTTGCCTTATTCAGAGAAGTTTCTTCAGCCAATGGATTTATTCTTCTTGATAAAACACATCCTACATTACTGAGAGGATATATTAAGCCATAACACGCTTAACATCCCATTAAGTTCCCTCTGACAAGCCAGCATGTCAAGTCTGCAATGTGTTCCGCAGCACCTGACTTCTATAAAATAGGCTTTGTTTACAATCAGTTATGCTTTAGCCCCACTATTGCATGCATTCTTTTTCAAAATCGATATGCCTCCTTGAGAGTAACTTTTTCAAAAACCGGCCTTCGGATCAGATAGCTTTATGATGACTTTTATGTACTCAGGTAGCTGAAGCTGTGGCAGTCTCCACTCCACACACTACCCAGGTCAGTGCCTAGGGCCAGAATACACCCAAAGCACAGACAAAAAAAAAGGCTTTTATGAAGATTGTTGTATCTTAGAGACAAATAAATGAACAGACCAGGGAAAGGACAAAAAGACCAAGCAAACTGAGCAAAACTTCTGTAGCCTGGCCTTGAATTAAATCTGTGAAAGAGAGACCACTTGGCTGGCTGGAAGCATTGGTCTGCGTACAAAGATGCTGCTCTCCCATACGATTCTTTCGGCAATCAGGAAATGGGAACTTGCCCATTCTTTGTAAATATGAAAGTATTTATATTGCATCAAAATTATCTGATTTCACTATTATGTTTTTCTTCTAAGACAAATCACAGAGCTCAAAACTTTGGCTAACCTTATTTTTTTTCCCTGTAATTTGCTTTAAGTTATGTGAGGAGAAAATCTCAGTCATTGTGGATATCTGGGGTCCATGACTTTGTGTTTCCCAGACAATATCATCTGAAAAACATGAATTTTGTGACAAACCTGTAAGACGTGGTCTCATTTGAACATGGATGTGAAAGCTGAGAAAACATAATCTGGCACCATATCCAGCTTGGAAATTACAATAACAGTGCAAACAAAATATATTAATGGATTTTGTACAGTGAGAGGGTGAAGCTTCTTCACCATTATCTGTGTTCTGAAGGAAATAATTTTATTTCCTTTCCATGATGTAGGTAATTATCTGTAGGCATCCACTCATTAATCAACTAAAGTTCCTTAAAAAGAAAAGGTGGAAACATCTCAACATCTCAATTTCAATTACTGTTAAGCACGATGTTATTCAGTGTTTGAGTGAAGGGAAAATTATTCACACTAACAATAGATCCATAAATATAAGGATGTTAGTGGAGGAGGGGAGAGAATTCTCATATTTGTATCCTTCAAATGGAGAAACTGAGGCACGGCATCCATATTTGATATTTTCAAGTAAGAATAAAATACTTAGTCCTTACTCCTTACTTTGCGGTTCTGGTCAGCATGAGTCAACAAGGAAGAAGCACTTCTAAAAAGAAGGAATAAAAATCACCTCAAGAAAGTTTAGATTACTGAAATAAGTTTATTAAATGAGTGCATTTTAAGAAGCCTTCTCCTGATTTTCTGACACCCCTCTGAATTATCAGATGAAGGTTGAGACCCTTCTTTTACTTTCTGTCCTCTCTTAGTCCACCAACAAAGTGCACCCCAAATAGTACCCATGGACCTGGTTACCACTATGATATATTGGAAATTGTTACCTACATCTAAGCAAAGTAAGCATGATTTCAAACACAAAAATAAAACAGCTATCAATTCACTTGTTTCTTCCCTACCTTGCATGTTGCCCTGTGTACTACTGCATATCTAAGAGCCATTGTTATTTACTTTGGGGAGTCCTGTAAACCATGTCATCATGAATGCCAATGAATTTTCTGGGAATGATTTGAAATGTTTCCCATTAAACTCTAGACTTAACATCTCAAGAAGAAAAAATAATGTTTCTACCACATATTTTATTAAGCCCTTTAGGTCCTTTTACAAGAGAGGAAATACCAATTAACGTATAATTTAGCAGAACAAAATATTATCCCATTTCAACCAGTACCCACTTCCTTGAAGTTTATTCAAGCATTAATAACCATTTAATGCAATTTAACTACACTGAGGTATCCGTTACATTAATATCATATATCCATCAGGAAATTAGAGTTTTGTCTCTATGAATTTTGTATTACAAGAAAGTCTTTATAATTTTATTCTGCACTTTATGGTGGCTAATTTAAGTTTTAAAATGGTTCAGATAGCTTCCCAGTCTCTCTCTTCTACAGAGTAATATGACTAACAAATTGTTACTGATGTTAAAAGATCATGAACATATCATTTATTAAACAGGGCTGGAGAGTTAAGTTTGGAGGAACAGTACATTTCCCATACAATCACTGTGTTTTTAGGATCCTACATCCAGCCATGGGAACAGCCTCCAGGTACCAGGATGCTCAGGGGCACAGGGCCCTGGGCTCCACATGAATAGAAACTCATTCAGAAAAGATGCTCAGCACCATGAAGGAATGAATCCCTCAACTTAAAATCTTGGCTCTACAAAAACCTTTTATATGGACATTGGGTTGAAAATATAGTGAGAAAAGGATTTCCCCCATCTCACCTGATTTGGAGATCATGAATCAGTAATGCCCATGAGAATAGCTGAGGTTCTAAAGGGAATTCAAAGCAAAATAGCAAAGCCTCCTCAAGTCCTCAAATGTGGGATGAGCACACATAGGTATGGTTCCTCTGAAGTTTGCTCCAAGAGATAGTTTTGGTTATTTCAGCATCAGTTTGTTAATCTTTTTAATTACAAGGCTCTTTCAAGCAAAGCGTTGATATTTTGTCAAAATAACAGAGCAGCTGAAAATGACCACACAAATTCTGAGATGATGCAATTTATGCATTGATTGAAAAAAACTGTCGCTCTTAAAGATTGGACTGTTATGTAGTGTTCAATTCACCATGGATTTTCTCTGAAACTTTGCCTGAATAACTTAATCTTTCCTATCCCAGTTAAAGAGGAATGTGAACAGTGTTTTTGCCTCTCCCAGAATTAAGAATGTAAAGTTTTTTGTTGTCAAATAATTTTCTTAATAAATATTCACTATACTACACAATTATATATGTATAATGAAATATAAATATATTAATTATATATAATGAAAAAATGTATATGATATATGTACTTGTGCACAGCAAGATGGGCAGTAAGTCTTCATTATGGATTATATTGTTATTTATTAAATACAGAGTACCTTCTCTTTTTCTTTTACAAACTGCTCCACTCTGAAGGTAGTCTAACTATTGCACCCACAATTCTTGCTCCCCATACAAATGCTTTTGCATGGAAATTATCTGATAAGAGATGCATTAGATACAGCACCAGGTATTCACTAAAGCTGTCTACATCTGTCTTCCCACTGCTACACTTGCATCCTGCAAATCAGATTATTGCAATTTACTCCTTTGGTAATTGCATTTTTTTTACCAGAAAATAACAACGTACATAATGCACTTGCTAAGCACTGAGGATCAAACTATATAAAGAAGAATGGAGTTACAGTATGCTGTAACCTCACCCAAGAAGTTGGGTTTTCACATACTGGTTGGAGGGTCAGTTTCTCCAGACTGTCTACACAAAAGGTAGTTGAGGTTCATGCATAAAGCAAGTGGCTGTGATTCTTTGTCACATAAGAAGGGGCTTATGGAGGGACCGGCATGGAAGAAAGGAAGTAACCCACTGGGTAGAAGAATCTGGACATGCAGGTATGAAGCTGGAGACGCTCCCCAGTGACAGCAAAGTGTTGCCACCACGAAGGTTTCCAGATAAGTGCAAATTCCCCCAGTACTGATTACGAACTAGGTGGTTCAAGGGAAGAATCTTCTCTGTAGAGCCTTTAAATAAATGGATCATGATGGAAAATATCCTGCCTTTTATGTTTCATCCAACAAGATAACTATAAATAAGCTTACAAACCTCCCAGTAGTCACCAAACATGTAACAGCGTAACACTGCTACTCCTATAATTTTCCTGCAGTATTTAGAAATAACATATGCCTGAAAAATACTTCACTGCTCAAGTACTGCTTCTCCTCATCCCTTTTCCCAGCACAATATGTTTTTCTGTGTCAGAAAATTACAGATTCTGAGAAGATGAATTTTCCTGGGGTGCATTACTCAGTCACCTGCACACTTAAATGAGATGGTAGAGAGTGATAAGAGAGTCTATATTAAATTTCTTTTACTGACAGGATCACTATAGAATAAAAAATCTGTCACATAGTTGATATGAATCTCCTCCTTGTTGTGCCTTTTGGCATCCGTGGATAATTAAAGAAGCCTGAAACTGCTTTTTCTGCAAGTTCTTTCAATTCTTTAGTTCTTTTTATTTGTCCAGCAGGCTTTGGTCTTGTTAAACTTTGCCTATTGGAGGGAAGAAAAAATAGGCCCAATATATTTTATAATTCCAGAAGTGTTATTTTGCCAAAGGGAACTGGCAAAATTCTTTGGTGGGATATTCAGCAGTAGCAGACAGAGCAGCTTCACAGTACAGCTCAGTTTAAGACTTGGAGGAATCACACCATTTAGATATTATAAATGTGTTGTTAATTTTTTGGTGCACTTGAAATTTCTTTCTGTGGTACTAATGACAGAGATGGGCAGAACACCATAAACATTTGTCTGAAAACAGAATAATGGTAATGTTTGATACAGGAGAGAAGCACAGGGCAGTCACAGCAAGCTTCAAGTTGGCATTCCCTTAACCTATATTATGAAATTTTATTACAACGGAAAAATATTCCACTGTGATATGAACAGAGGGAGGAAATTTCAAACAGAGAGGAAAAAAAAAAAATAGGACTACCCCTCTCTTGTGTGTTGCAATGATTTATGCTAGTTTATACTGCAAGTTCCCACTTAGGTTCTAGTTAACAATCTTCTCAGTACAATTAGCTTGAACCATCTCTACCTAACCACCCTAAAACAGAATGTATACTGTTTACCCAGCCTCAGACTGTAACCTGTAACACAAAACAGACGTTAGAAATGCTGTCGATGTGAGAGGAAATAAGTCTGCAATTGCCGGGATACTTCAGTCTGTCTAAAATCCCCCCCCCTATTTTTTTTTCAGAAACCTCATGAATTTTGACCAATTTATTAGTCTTGTGGAGTACATACATCTGGGGTTTGTACTCTTCTTCACATAAGAATCTTCTTTACATATGCTTAACATGGGTAAAGGAGGAACAAAAATAATTCCTCATGAAAGGATTCACAATATTTACATAAATTAGTAATCCCTTATCATACCACTACTTTAAATTACTGTAACAATAAGAAAATCTTTTTAGCATAATCATTAGTTAATGTTTCAAACTGCAGATCACGTCTCTTGGATATGTGGACATTTAATGCAATCTTACAGCTAAAATATAATTCAGTATATCTTTGGGGAAAACAAGATACTTTTAATACCTTATGCAGTATAGAAAAGTATAAGGTCAAAGTAATGTAATTCTATGGTGACTTAAAGAAAAAGTCTGGCCTGGAAAAAAAATACTCAAAAATATTACTGCTCAGATTTATGTCATTTGGGATATGTAATATATTGCGTCGAAGTGCAATATCATTAATTCATTTAAATATGTTTAAACAGAAAATCAAAATATGCTTTTATTTCCTAGATATTCTATTGAGAAAAGTAGTTGAGAGAAATATTAGTGGTTTATGACAAAAAGTTTTAATTTAAGCATAATTTAATGTCATAAACTTTGCAGATTTCAATTCTAATAAAAACCGCTCATGAACTTCTTCTAATAAAAGCTCTATATGCAAGAAAAAGCAGTCAGTTTACACAGTTTATACTGTTAAAATGGTACACCAATAAAATGCAAGGGAAAAAAAAAATCAGGGAAAATTGAAAAATAGAAATCTTGAAGCAATATAAAAGAAAAAAAATAAAGAAAAGAAGAAGAATATTGCTAATGCAACTACTTAAAATGATTTCTTTAAAATATGCCATTTTTCCTCATCAGATCTATTGAAGGACAAATGACATGAGGATGAGCTTATGAAATTTCAGTCTAAAGCAATTTTTATTGCTAGCACAAATTATAAGTAATATGTGCTTTTTGTCAACTGCATTCTTCAATAATCTAATTGTATCTCCCTAATGAGACCTGGGTTGGGAAATGCACCAAGGTTCCCATGCCCCAGGTCAGAGGAGACTGAAAACATTGTGCAGCAGATGTGCTTTATCCCAAGTGCAGGGCAGCTGCATCACTTGGTCAACCCAAAGAGCTACAGAGGCAGTTGTGCACTTGAGATCTTGCTGGAGGTAATGGCGTGGTGGCAACTGGGCAAGGGGGTTGAATCACTGGGCATATTCATCCACCCCACCCAAGATTCTTGCACATGACTGTAGCACAGGATTACTGTACATATTTCAATACACACCACTGCCATATTACTTCAGCAGGTGGAGAGCAAGGATGTAAGATTATAACTCAGGGTTATCCTTTCTGTGGCTGTTGGGACACCAGAGGCTATTAAACACAATGAAAAATCACCTTTAATGTAAACTCCACCTGCACAAATGAAAATATTTTCCTTCTCCAGGAACCAATTGAATTTTCCATTAGATTTCCTCTTTCTGAAAAGGAACCAGGGATAACTTTCAAACCCGGCTTTGGAAAGGACACACATTTTTATCTAGAAGACACATACCTACAACACAACACATAGCTAAATCTGGAAAGTTTGCATAGCAATCTTCCAGCACCAAATGCAACCACTGGAAGAAACACACAGTTTTCTATTTTTATAACACATATATTTAACACAATGTTTGCTTTCTCTGAGCAAACACGACTCTTTCACCTTTTCTTTCCCCTTTTACTTATACTTTGGCATAAGAGCAGTTTTGCGTGAGTTTGCGTGACTGCTGTCCTACAGCAGTCATTTGAGTAATGTGATCAATTTTTTTAATAAATTAATTTATGTAAAATATAGTCAAAATTTCTCCGTAGAAACCCCTGAATAATCTTTGGTGACACTAGGAGAGTTTACAGCATACAATTGAGAGGATAGAGTAGGAGTGAAAATTCCCATCTATTGCAACAGATGAAAAGCCAAAGCAATTAAAACATAGTTTTCATCACGTTTGGACTTTAGTTTATCCCAGTCATTAGTTACATATATTAAAACCATAGAGTACAGTAAATACACCTGATATAATCAAGAAAGCATATTTTTCTGTGATTCTGTGCTTTTTCTTGAACCATTTAAAAAAAAATAAAAATCTGTTCTATTGATGCAGGGTTTTGTGAACCAAGTGAACAAAAGTATGCAATATGGAAACACATGGTTTTGTCACAAATTTCATTAATCCACCATTTGTTGAAAACAATATGATATAAAGCAATTAATCTCATTGGACCCACAGGTTAAAAACAAACTAAGTAAATACTGGAAAGAAATGACAGGGGGGAGAAATCACAACTGAGAGTTCTTGTTATTGTTTTGGAATTTTTGCTTTCTTTGTTTGTTTAGGTATGCTCAGTCTGAAGGTTGAGATTGCACTCGGGGAGCAGATCATTAAAAAATTCCAACATTTCAAGATAAGAACAACCTTAGAATGTTCCATTTGGACCTATGCATAAGCCAGGCCCACAGAAATGCATGCAGTAATTTATTTTAAAACTCTTAACTTTTGTAAGTTGTAGCAGTGAGTGTTGATTAGGAATAGGAAGAAATCCAAACCTGAGTAGGAGAATTCCCCTAATCAGCCTGCTTTGGGCAACTCAATCCCAGTGGCCAGTTGTGAAGGTTTTTCTAAGGAACCAGATGAAGCTATGAATCCCAAAGTGTTTCCCGTATTTAACTGATTTACACTTCCAGACATATGAGATTCAAGAAATCTTAATTGGAATTTAAGAAAGATTAATCAAATAAAGAGTTTCTTAAATAGTCTGTTCAAGGAGAAAATATTTTGTTCATGAAGTCTGGGAGTCTGCATTTGTTTCTTCCACCTTCACTATTTGATGAATCAGCAAAACATCAAAAAGAAACCAAAGATTTAATTAGCTATTTTTTTCACTGCAGAGCACTGTGGGAGAACAGAATGACATGCTCACATCCATATTTCTGCTGCAGCTCTAACAGGAGTTGCAAGTTATGATTTCCCAAACTTTTCTACAGTTGTTTTTATAATCTCTTTCTTTTAATATTTACTTTTTAGGCTATAACTTTAAAATTCTCTCTAAACCTATTGAGAAGCTGGAAAATAAAAAGCAAGAAATCCAGGGATTTTACAGTAAAAGCTATAACTCCACAAGTTCTTTGAGCAGTTCTATTTCTAAAAGGCAGAAGGGAGAGAAAGCTTTAAAATTTGAAAATATTGAAAGGAAATAGTTCTTTTGTTAAATACATTTAAGAAAAAGCATTGATATGGAACTTAGTGTGTTTTCTAAATTCTTTATACCACATGGCCTGATTCCATGCTTCTGTTTTCTTTCCATGGTTTTGGGAAGTTTCCACTGGAGACATTGCCTGCAGTTTATTCAGGCACGTGAATATGAATCTCTATGCCAGGTAGCTCTATATATTCTCCTCTTAACAATAACCCTCTATTAAACATCCTCAGGTGTTGATTAGTTAAAAAAAAAATGAAGTCTGGGGTATTTGATAGTGTTTTAGATGCTGGGGAAGAATTAATCTCTTAGTCCCTAGCACTTATATATGTTTGTTCAGGAATATGGGGTATGTTTTTGTATACTTTCCAAAAAAAAGCAGTGTTTCTTGGAAATCCAAGAGATTTGTTTCCTGGGTGTTTTATTTAAAACACTTATCATATTCTTCCTCATTTGCTACAAGTTGACTTGGCTTCTTTACAGCATTTTTAGCAGTGGTCATAATCATCTGGTATCCAGTAGCTGAATAGATTTGATGATATTGGCTAGATATTGTGTTTTGGTTTTGTTTTTGTCACCTCATTGAATTTTTTTTTTCTTTGTGCTATCTCCACAGGACTGTTTCACACTTTTAATTTTATTTTCCTGGCTTTTGATCTCTATTTCATCATTGGATTAGATGTTCACCTTTATGAAGACTGCCATTGACACACAAAATATTATACTCAAAAGAAGTTTAAAAAGTTTCTTATGGGCCCACTTTAATTTCAAAGCTCTGTATGCACAGCCATGAATATTATGGCTAACACCTAATTAGGATGGTAAGAATTCTTCTGAAGCTGCAACCCAGGGTAGGTAATGCCTAAATGAGAAGTGTAGGAAAAACAGGCAAAAGTTTTGTAGACAAAACCAAATCAGGCAGATGATATACATATGTTTTAGTTTACTGAGCAGATGCAGTTTAAATACTCTCTCCCTATCCGTGGCTACTCATTCCCATCAACATCTCAAAACCACAAATGGGAATACAGTTTAAAAAGTGAAATAAGTTTTTCTTTTTTTTTTTTTTTTTTCTAGAACATATACATAGAGTGGAGTAAGCAGTTGTTGCCACACACTTCATCTGCTGTTTTCCTTGACAAAGAGCCCATGTGCATACACTGTGTTGTATGTGGCCAGCAAGCCTAACACTTCCAGGAAGAGTTCAATTTACCGTGCATGCCCCAACCATGCAGGCGCTGCTTGAGCAGCAGGTTGGACACTTCCTGGAAACACGAGACTCACTGCACTTGTTCTCTGTGGATGACATTTCTAGGATTTCCAGATGTCCAGACGACCATTTGGACCTACTGCTTTTCCCAGGCTGTCAGATGTCCAGAAATCCTGAACAAATGTATTTAAGTCACTGAATTTCATGCAGACAAAATTTCTAAGTGAGGAGGGAAAAAAAAAAAAAAAAGTTCTATCTGGGGAATCTTAAACATATGCTAACCCTACACTCTTTGGGTTTCTGAAAAAGGAAAGAGCAGTAACTTGTAAATGTTTTTGCAAGACAGTGATTGTCATCCCTGTTAAAACCATGAAAATCTATCATAAACACAGCACTCATCAAGAAGAAACTGAAGTTGAAGGAAGAGAAATGAGATGGAAAGCAGAAAAAGGAATGAGAAATAAACAGTATGAAGTACAAACCTCAATGTTGTGCTCTTGATTTGGAGGGAAGGTATTGGGGAAGTTCCTTAAATAAGAGTTAAAAACAAGTCATTAATTTTCATTTACAACTTTGCTGGAGAAAGCAGGAGCATGGTGAAGTCTGTAGGGGATAACAAAGATAATGGATGCCATCCATACAGGGAAGGGTGGTAATAATTCCTAAAAACTATCATGTGCCTTTGGAGACGAGATTAATATAAATAGAATTAAATATAGAACAATTTCAATGTGGCATATTAATCCTAAAGCAGATGAGAAACATGACTGTTTAGGATAGCAGATAGGTAAATGAAGAAGAGATGTTAAAAGAGAAAGGTAATTTTAGCGCAAATATAAATGGGAATAAAACTATTGTCAGTGGATTTAGACTGGAAACTGGGAAGAAGTTCTTAAGCATGAGAGAAACATCATTCCTGCACAGCTGCTTAGTGGTCTACACTGTAGGCAGAGCAATGAAAGGAAGCTACTCAACTGGTTTCAGGATGGAGGCCAATACATTTCATGGACAAAATTTTAAGATGTGATTTTCAAACAGCAGCCAAAAATAGAGCTTAAGCTCCAATTTAAATAGATCAGATTTTGATAATCTCAGAAAATTTTGTTAAAATGTTAGGAAAAAAATAATAACAATAAAGCTTGCAAAACTTTCCTAGGAGATCAAAAAAAGTTGCTAGGAAGGCTAGAAAACCTCATCAAGGATAAATAGCAAGTCTTCTGTGCATAAAGAGGTTGGGGAAGAATTTTGAAAACAACTCAAATGCTGCTGACTAGACATCTTTGCATGATAAGGACCAGATGGAAAGCTCAGAAGTGCCTAGATGAATTCACTTTCAAATTGTCATTTAGCATTAATTATGCCCAGAAAGCTGCCTCACATTGACGTTTGTATTACAAAATACTACAACATGAATATGTCTACGTAAAAGTTTATAATCAAATCCATGCAAACTATTTAAATATTGCAATGCTGTAAACAGATTAAAGATATGATTTTACTTAAGTATTTGGGTTTGCAGTGAAACATTTCACCATTATGCCATGTGTGGTTTTTCTGCTTAACTGCAATCTACGAAAACGCTGTAATAACACAGCTTTCTGATTAACCAAACAACTAATAACTGAGAAGACATAGTGACTAGCTATCATCCTTATGTAAATAAGGAAAGCTTATTTTTGCTCACTAATAGCCGCACATAACAATGAAATGCTTTTAATAAGTTTTAAGAGGATAAGACCAAGGAATCAATTTGGTGAATGCCCTTTTCAATGACCGCACACCATGTCTACGGCTGTATCATGACATGTTTGCATTGTTATTTGGCTGTAAACAAAATGAAAAGATCTGTCATTGAAATTTAAACAGAGAGACTGGTTACATAAACTGAAACATTCTCAGCCCCAGTACAGTACAATCAACAGTCTGAAGAGACTGTACAGCTAAACAAAGTTCAGGGATGTTTTTGGATAGGGGAGAAAGATTAATAACCAGAAAATAACTCTTGGCTCCCGTTATAAACTCTTAGGAATATAATTTAAAATTTGTGTAAATCCAAAGATTGATGTTCAAGCTTATGAAATAACCATTTTTCTGCAGTGTTGAAATACACACCCACATGGAAACAAATCTTTTTGCTAGCCAATTTTAACAAAATATACTGCTTTTACCAAAAAAAGCAAATTAAATAAATCTGACCTATCTGTTCTCCCAGATAATTGTAACTGCGGTCAGTGAACAACAAATCTTCTATAAATGGTCATCTTTCCAAATTACGCTGGCTTCAGAACATGCTTGATTAATTGCACAAGCACTGCGTGCCTACAAATGCAATTTGTCTGCAGGGACCAGCACAGGATGCCCAAAATGTTCCCAGGAGTCACGAGGGAGAGGATTTCTCACTCTGTTTGTGTTTGTTGCAGGTAAACAATGTCATGCTTCATCACAAGACCTTGCATCTCCTACTAATCCCAAACAGAGTGGTTGCCTTGCCCTAAATGGCAATAATTAGGGCAATTAGGATGAGGAGACAACAGCTTGGAGCAGCCTCCCTCTAAGAGAAATGTGATGGCATCCCTCCGATGGCATCTCCTGCTGTTGGCAGGATAGTGGGAGGTGGGAACCCCCCGGCCTCCAGGCAGCTTTAGGCACTTATTCAAATCCCCGTGCCTGGTGTGGTCAGAGAGCTGGAGCGGGGAGGTCAGGCTTCTCTCACCAGAAGCCAGCATTGGGCTCACTTGAATTTGAGGCTGGTCTCCAGATCAGATGGATGCACAAACCAGGCCACTGCTTACAAACTCCCCACATTAAAAGCAATGTCGTTGTCACCACGTACAAAACATTTACAATAAGACCATCCTACTCACTAGCATAACTGGAGTATATCATAGCAAATATCTGTGCCTTGGAAATAGGAATGATGAATCATGGTCTAAGCAAACCCTTTTGCAGTAGCTATCTTCTTTAACGGAACGTAGTAAAATTGTTCAGGTTAAATTTTTAGAAGTGGCACATCATTTATAACTGGTCTTTATTATGGGTGATTAAAAGATTATGCCCACAACTCCATCAAATGTGCATCGGACATTAATGACATGTAGCAACTCAGAAACAAGAATTTTTGACTGAGCCCAGCAGAATGGTTAAATGGATATTTCCAC
The DNA here is from genome assembly GCF_047663525.1 of Anas platyrhynchos. Lineage (NCBI taxonomy): Eukaryota > Metazoa > Chordata > Aves > Anseriformes > Anatidae > Anas > Anas platyrhynchos. The sequence goes on along the minus strand of NC_092593.1, from coordinate 3,575,587 downwards.
TATGAAGTTACAGTGAAGCACAAACAGTAACCACAGAGGCAGTGGGAGCCCATTTTTCCTTCACCTGCAGGGGACACAACTATCCTGTTATAAACACAGAGGGAAAAATATCTGAGAGACAGAGCTGATAAGTAAGGAGCTGCACAGTTAAACAGGCTAAACAACTTTCTGTACAACAACCAACACCTCCACTCCATAAATCCTCTAATCCAGAATGGGCACATGACGAACAACATCGAGCATGGTTGTAAATCTGGAAAAAATCAAAATGTTAGTGCTTCGGGGTATAAGGGCCAGTATTTGAACCACATGGACTGGAGCTGCTTGTTGCAGCCCCGTGTACTCCCAAGCTCACGTGGGGAAATATCAACAGCTCCCACCTCTGTCTGCCCCCCAGTTGCACCCTGATCCTTAGGCAATAACAAAACAGGACCCACATTCCCTTCTGCTTTGGCAAAGCCTTAGCAGTCTGTGTATTCAGCAGACTCACTGGAAATTTAGAACCAGGTCCTGTTTCGTTCCAGTTGTGAACGCCCAAAGGAAAGCAATGTTTTTGATGAATGGTCCAGTTTGTGGCACATCTCTGATTTCCCCTGTTTTCTCTGTAATACTACATCACAGTTCAATTTGATTAATACTGAAAAACATTTCAGGGTAAATACATCTATCCACTCAGTCAACCATATCAGAGGAAATAAAAAGAAAACACATGTTAATAACACAAGATATGTAGCTTAGAAACAGCAGTAAGTGTAAGACATCAAAAGAGGTTTCAGAGTTTGTCTTTTTTTTTTTTCATCTCTCCAAAAGGGGTTAAAGCTTTCTTCACAATAAGGACTAGAAGGAGCAAGAAAGCATAACCTTTATATTTTAGAATAAAACACATCTTAAAGTTGTTTTAATTATAATGTAAAATATATTAGAATCACTGTATTAGTCACCCATGGTATGTGGGAAAAGGGAAACTATCCCAAAAGCTAATCCAGGCAGTCATAGCACAAAGTTAACAAAAAGTTGCTGTTTTGCAGAATTTAACTTTAAAACATTACACATGCACACTGCCCAGATTGACAGCATGAGCTGGAACAGTGCCAAAAGAGCAGCTATGATTTATTATTTCTGCAGCACTTAATCCAAGAAATAAAAAGGACTTACGTGACAGATGATCATAAATGAACTATTGGGTCAGACATCCATTTCTTAATAAATAAATAAATAAAACAGGACTAAAACAAGATCCTGTAAAGCCTTAGCATACATTAATGTGTTATAACTTTCCTGCTATACTTTCAATTTTCTGAGTTTTAACAAACTAAGAGGTTATTTTTATTTTAAAACCAGACTAGTTTAAATAAATATTTACCAAATCCCATCATGTCATACTGATTTTCCTGATAATATCATCACGGATCAGAAAGCACTGACAAAGAATTGGGATGGAGGCTAAAGCCTTGACCCTACTGAAATGAATGACCAAAACCTCATCAAAGACATGGGGTTTCATACTAAACTCTCTCCTCTTCCACAGTGTGAAGGGGTGAGGAAAGAGGACTACGTACATCATCCTGGCAGAGACCAGAATCTGCCCATAGGACCAGCTGGTCTTTAAAGCTAAGTGTGGTCTGACACCAGGAATAAATATATATATATATTTATATATATATATAAATTGGCTTTCTACATGCAATATCATGCTCTACCACAGTTTTCTTCTGAAAATAATAATAGAACCACAATGCACTTATTTCTGTAAGTCTGGGGAGATTTCAGTGGAAACACCCTTTATTCTCTTTGTGACTCTTCATGGTAAACGTATAAACTACTGTGCTTTGACGTTTAGTCACCTGAAATCAAATCTTTTTTTTTCCCTCCCTTTAATGTATTGATAAATCATTTTCAGCACATAAATTTCCTTTTATCATAAAAATCTGATCAGAAAGCAAGAAAAGGTACAATAAATAGCCAACTACATGTTAACCGGTGTGCTTTGATACAGCTGAACAAGCTGTGAAAAGGAATATTGTTCCTTTAATGGAACGACTGAAATGGTGCTTAAAACAGATTGGGCTGACAATTTTTGCAACCTTGGTGTCTCCTCCAAGATTTACAATGGCACAGCTCCCCTTTTTAGCAAATTAAACCTTGTGTCAAGGCTTAAAATTAAATCCAAACTTCTTTTCTTCTCTGTACAGAAGGAACAAATTGGCACCACATGCCGGTAGTCAAGGAGTGCTGATGGGAAACAGAGTGAAGTGAGCGCCCTCCAACCTGGAAGGCGTCACTAGTCAAAATCAACTGGGATAAACAGTCAATTCCACTTAAAGTTTGACATATAAAGGCTTGTAAGATAGAAACATTCAAATATAAGAATTCTTCTGTACCACACAAACCTGTCTTGGTGCCAACACTTAAACTTTCTGTGCTGTGCAAGCACTTTGTGGAAATCTGCCTTTAGTACAGTTTGATGTTATAAGATCCTGTTTTGCCAAAGCCTGTTTAGTTTGTTCCAGAGGAGAAAAAAAAAAAAAAAAGAACGCAACAGAGACCAGAGCGTATGAACAGCAGTGACTTAATATCATATTGCCTACTGTTACCAATAGCATTTTTTTTTCATTATTCAGGATTCTCTTTAACATTTCAGAGCTTACTTGAACAGATCTAACAAATAGTACATAAGGGTATTTCTAAGGATTGACATATAAACTGCTTTTCATGGGAAAAAAATGAAATAATGAATAGCTTTTGTAAAACTACACAAAGGTCAGAGCTCCCTCCAGGTGAGGAAGGTACTTCATATAATTATTTTGATGATTACTGAAGTAGGTCCTATGTCTTAACCATGCTGAAATCTACTCTGTCCACTGTTTGCATGCAAGATTAACCCTCCATTTCCACTCAATCCATGCACTTCAGCACGACTCTCAAATGTTTAAGCAACATTTCTCTTTCAGTTCTGGTCTGATTTAGTAACCAGCACAGAAGCTGCTGCAGGAAAAGGGCTCTTTCTGCAATATTGTAAGTTAAATAAACCTGAATTTAAAAGCCTCTTTATCTTTTTAGATTAACTGTATAGATATGAGAGGTAGTTTGAGAGGGGTCCTGTATCCCTCCTTCAAGTTTTCCATCCCTTGCTACTTCTAGTTAAAGTCATTCAGAAATTATCAGCAGGCCCTCCAAACAGCCAAACTAATAGTCCCAGAATTGAAGGACAAAATAGATGAAGCTGGACTCTAGAGATAGTGAAAGAGCACTGGAACAGTGAGCATGAATTCATTGATTTTTCCCTGTATACATACATACGTGTACATTAAAATAAAAAAATAAATAAATAAAAATATTATTGATTTACATTTTTAAACCAGTTCAACCACACATATATTTTTTAAGCTGTCATATGTGTTTTTCACAGTGACGTCAACAAATGTAAGTAGTGTTTCCCCGTACTGAAATGAGTGTCTACTTGCAAGATTTTTTATCCTTCCCCAGGACGCAATAGCTAAAATATAGGAATATTACAACATAAGCATCATTTCTAATCAACCTGTAGCAGTTTAAAAAGCAACTTTTACCAATACTCACAGCATTTGAAAGGAGCAAGCATTGCAGGCTATCAGCAGTTCTAATGCTAAACCTGCCTGCACTGGAAGTGAAGACACAGTTGTGAATTACCTATTTCAAGACAAATTACCTATTTCAAGACAGGGAGTATATTTGCAAAGATTTTTGTTAAGCTGCTTTAACAAAGATTTTTGTTATGCTGGTGGACTTGAGTGTTAAAATGAGATGAAAAAAAGACTCAAAAGCAATTTTGCTGAAAGGTGAGCTTTTCCATACTAGACAAGCACAAACCCACAAATACGGTTGCATGTTAACTGGAAGAAGTGATCTGCCAACTAGAAGGAGAAAGGCAAACCTGACACCCCCAGCACCAGATCAGGCTCTCAAGAGGTCTCAGGTAAGGACCAGGCTATCAGGGTCTCTGCTGAGAGAGTAAATCTCTGCTTACCATGCAATCTGAATAAATGCCCAAATTCCACAGCAACCCCCTTACAAACTTATTTTTCACTGGCACATAAATATTTCATTGGGATCTTCTCATTATACCAGGCTAATTTCAGATGGCAGATGAAATATCAAACAAGGTTACATTAAAATGTGCGGCCATGCTGAAGATTTGCACGACTTAGCAGGAACTTTTATTTCATACAGCATTTCTCAGCTAAAGTTTCATTTCTGTTTTGCAGTTCACCTCTATGTTTAAATAATAATTATGGTTGTGACATACAGTGACAAAAGCCAGAAAATTCAAAATTAGCAGAGACATACTCTGTCCATTGTTTGAATGTGCTCAGCTGGTTTTGCTTTACTAATACCACCAAGACAGAAATTTTCATTTCCCAAAAACACAAACTTCTGGCAAGGGGTTACAGAGTGAAATAAATCTTATTCTTGGAAGAGATTTTTGTTTGACACCTGAATCATTTCTGCTGGTTTCTCTCCTTTTTTCCTTCTTCAAATGGAGTCTTAGAACTCTAAGCCAAAATACAGAGTCTTAGAGCTATCACAACAAAAGCTCAGCATCCAATTTTTCCTTCCAAATACACTCTCTTTCTAAATGTATCAACAAAACCGTAGCCTTATTAGCCTTTACAGAACTGAGAAGAAGGCTTGCCACAGCAAGGAAGACATCTCAAGCATTTTGATATGCAATGGCTTTCTGAGTGGGTTTGGAAGCAAAGAATGTATCAAAACACACACTTTTAGAGCCTACCGTTTCTGATTAAGAAGGGTACACTTCATTTCCATTTATAATAGACTGTCAAAAGCTAAATATATCTGACATCAGCAATAATACTACACATTAAAACTGGGACTAAAGGTTTTTCTAGTTTTCTATTTTTACTGACTCATTTTTTTTTTTGTTTTATCTCACATGTATATACCTTTTATTTCCCCTTCTAGGTATAAATGAGAAATGCCCTCTTTGTAATTTTAGATATACATGTTACACATCCCTGTTTTCTTTTTATATTCAGCAAACATGAAAATGGGTTATTATCAATATTGTGGTTTCATATTGTTATTCCAATATACTATACGTTCCTTAAACAAACATTTTTTCTCCTTCTGGAAAAAAAGAGCCCCTAGATCTTGTTATTTGCAATCCTGGAATATTCACACGATTTTCCAATCTCTTCATTAAGTCCCAATCCTTATGTTTACTGGAACTGACTGGAAATTTGCCATTTCAGTGTGCACAGGTTTACAGTTTTGGTTTAGTGGATTAATTCCAGCATAATACTATTGTATCTGTTGGGTTATACCCCACAGGAATTTGGCCCACAGCTTCACTAATTAGTATATGCTATGATAGGACACTGAATCTGCCAAAGCTTTGAAGTGGATCTGCTGAAACCATCACCTACAGTGGATCCCTAAAGACCAAAAAGCTTAAAAACCCAAGAATGCCAGGCTTTATTTGAATAAAATTAGAAATTTAACTTTCAAATACCAAAAGCTCAAAGCGACTTGGGAAGGCAGGGCTGAAGTAGGAAGCTTTCTGCACAACTTTCTGCCCATGTCCTTGTAAGAGGATCCTTGCTTGTGTGGCTTTAATTTATCTGCTTCAGACACTTGCTGAAAACTTTGCCCAAGATTTTGCCTACAAGAAAAGAATCCTCACAGCCTGTTTTGGGACCTGACTGGTGCTTTCCACTTCTCACTGCTACCTGGGAGCCTCACGGTGTGAGTGGCAGGCTTCTGTGTTTGCACACATGTCCCACCACCCTTGGCAGACCTTCCCACCTCTTCCTCCAGGCCCGCAGCCCCCAGGAGAGGAGCAATCCCACCTGCACCCAGGGACAGAGTCATCTCCAGCACACTACTTCACTGACAGCTCTGCTGCATTTGCAGGTAAACCGGCTTTCAAAATGTGTCTCCACGCTGTTTTCCCCTCTGGCCTCCACTATTCATTCCACAGGCATAGGTTTTCACTGGGAAAATAGGGAACACTCAATAAGCTTTTCTGTTTTCTTATTTCCTTTCTTCACAAAATTGTCCTCTTCATCCCACTACAATGGTAAAGGGAGCTCTGCAGATCTCTAGCACCCTGTGCTGGCGGGAGATTTGTGCTTGTCTCTCAAAGCTATAGAAACCACTTCATCTCTACAGTCCACTGGAACCACCCCTCCACAAAATCTCAAAGCATTTGTTCTTGGTTATCAGCAAGACCTTCAGAAGCAGGTTTTACTTCTTCCCTTTGAGAGTGTATGCCCACATCTCCTTCTGAACGCCTCCCCCCCTTCTTTGCTGTCATTGCCTCTCTTGTTTAATGGGGACAACTTAAGCTCACACCATACAAGTATTGAGCCTCATCTCTTATTTCTAGCCAGCCTATTCTTAAACCTTGCACAGTCTTCCTATAAATATCATCTAAATTAGTTTTGTGGAACAGGTATAACTCTCCAGGCTGTCACCATTTCATAACTCTGTACCAGGAATATTATTTCCTCTGCACTGGAAGATCTCACTTTACATTTCAGGTTGCTATTGCAAAGTTCCATCAGAAGTGCCTGCTTTGAGTGCACCAGCCCCTTTTCCTTCCTCCCCTCATCTCCTTCTGTCACCACAGGCATTCACATGGACTTTAACAACCTCATGTTTCCAAATCACTATTAAAACCCCAGATTCTGCCTCTAGTCTATGACTAAGCCCAACTCCCATCACCTATTTGCTATATTTTCAAAGTCTTATTTTGTTGTGTGTGTTTGTTGTTGGTTTTTTTTTTCCTCCCTTACTGCCCCACACTCCTCAGATGTTCTTGCAAACATCTTATTAATAGCCAGAGCATCTAGGGGGAAAACAACAAGAAAGCTGACTAGTCTTTGATTGTAGAGTTGTTTGGGTTTTTTTAAATACTTCTTCTAGCCTACAGGGATGTCTTTTTACCTTTGTTACATTATTAGCTTTAACAACTGTATTATTTATTTTTGTTGCTTTTCATTCTGTAATTGTTAAAAATCCATTAAACTATAGTAACTGAATAATTTCAGATGATTTCTCTCCCTCTTTACACCCAAGAATCAAGAATTAACTAACAGTTTAATTAAAACAGATAAACTGAGAAAGATGTTAGTTCCCCTGAGACGTTTGCATACACATCTGATATTTTCAGAAGAATAACTGGGGGAAAAAAATGATATTTTAATTATATACAATGCCATAATTTTCATTTTCCCTCTTCAGTAGACAATGTGTTGTCTTACCACCTAGATCACAGACCGAATCTGCGCCCAAGGAGGTCAGCAAGGTTCTGCAGTGGAAAGAGGATCAAGTACTTTCAGAGATGGTTTCAGCTTTACTTGGATTGATTTAAGGGAGAGGTTCCCCACGCTTATAAACTGAGGGCATTACACATTAGGGTCAGACTCACAGCATCACATCTCAGAAGCTTTGGGACCACTAACCAAGCAAGGTACTGATCACCTTGCCACATGCAATTATTTCTAGATGTGATCTAGCAGTAATGGCAAGTTCATATTTTCCAGAGCAGGGGTGTTTGCAAAGCCTCCATTTCACACCAAGAAGCCTGCTGTCAGTAGACATAGAACTCAAACTGCTCAGTGTTTCCTGAAACTATTACTGTGCCCATTGTGGGCATAGCATGCTATAGCATGGCTGTTATTGATATCTATTATAGACAATATTATCAGAAGCTCTATTTAATGTATGTACTGTGAACAACTGTTATAGCAACATATGCACAGTAACCTAAGCCATGAAATAGTAAACAGCAAACAGCGCACCAAGGAGAAATGCAAAAGCTATCTTTGCTGGCAGTTTTGTGCAGAGCAGAAGCTGGTGGCTTTGGCTCCTTGATGCAGTGCAGGTTTCCCAGGTGGATGGGGGGCACAGCCCATGCAGGGCAGATCCCCGTGCACTTAGGAAAGCTGTGGGGCATCACATAGTTTAGCACACAGAGAGAAATAACAATCCCAAGCCTAGCAATCACAAGTGGATTGCTTTTTGCATCAGTCCACAAGCTGAAAATCTTCATGCCTTCCTCCTAGAGACAGTTCAGGTTGGGGAAAAGCAGCTCCACACTATCTCCATTTACTTTCCTCCACAGCCATCAGCTATATCAGCCATGGGATTAGGATAATTAGACACATTACATCCTCTATACTTGTCAAACTTGGGAAATTTGTTCCTTTTTTTTTTTAGCTGAGGTTACTGTGAAAGCCTCAAATCCAGGAGATGCTAGACTCACGACAGCCCCTTCAGGTAGGAAAGCAGCTTTCCAAGACTCGTTTCTACAGAGAACAAGAGCAGTAGGTAATGCACTTGCCTTTCAAGTCCATCAAACTTCAAAGTTCCAGTGACACATCCATCCCACTCTGCTCCCACTGCACCAGACAGCTTTTAACTGGAAACTGAAGCTTGGTGCCAGAGAACATTTCAGATCCCCGACAGCTCACCCTCATAATCCTAGTGTAATGTGGAGGCTGAGAGCACAGTCCTGCTACATACAGCCAAAGGTGTAAAGCTCTGTGCTAAATAATCTTTAGTATACTTACATTTAATTTTTTCTTCCTTATTTTGATAATAATAAAAATGAACATAACAAAATGCACATTTGAAAATTAGAACAATATTTCCCTTAGTCCATTTTTAAAAGATTGGGTAATAATTTGTCATTGTCCAATATGACAGAAATCATAGATTGACAGACATCAATCTATTACTAGATTGATGTAAAGGAGAAAAAGCTGAAATCAACAATGAAAGAAAGTTCTTTCATAAAATCTCTCAAAAATCTTGAACTAAAGATGAAGTAACTGTTAAAAACAACCTCAGATTTTCATGCATTCTAAACAATTTATTAAATTAAAATGGATTAGAAGGGACATATATTATTCTTTGCTATGAATTGCAATGGTATAATGTAGACTGTAGCTGAGAAATTATGGAATCAAGATAATCAAGACAGAAATGCACATGTTAAATGACAAATTGAACTTTCATGTAAGGATTAGAAGTGGCGACAAATACTTTTATATTTACTTTCTGTACAGCAATTTTCAAAAAACTACTGGCTTATAATCAGTGTCCTTATCTCTATATTTCTGTGCCTATTTTCTCTAAAATTTGGGATATATTCTAAGTGAAGTTCCTGTCTATTCAACTACCAAAAACAGACATTAAGTGCTTACAATTTTCAGACTGGCTTCTGTTTCTGCACCTAAAATAACTGCCACCCCTGTCAGAATTTTGCTCTTTTTCTTTTTTCTTTTCTTTATTTTTTCAACGCTGCAACTGAACTGCTCATTCTGAAGTTGCAGAGGCACAAAATAAAGATCCATAATTGTAGCCCAGTGAAGAAACCACACTTCAAACTACATTATTTAAAGTATTAGTAAGAAGCACAATAAGAGGGATACGTTTCTTATTAGTTGATAACCAGACAGGAGATGATGTTAACTTTAACTTGTTGAAAATGAGAGTATCCGAAGAAAATAAAAAACAATATCTAACACAAATATTGTCAGATTGCTTGTCCATTAAAAAATTAATTGGAATCAAATTTTGATACAATTAAGTGCTGAATAAGAACTTCCGCAAATTTGGCAGGCAGCCCATTTCTGTATGCAATGCATAAAAACTGTAAGAATGGATTCTATACTAACTACGGGGTGCTTACTTTCCTTCAACGATAATTGTCTTAATGCCTGTTTTAATCAGTATTAACTACTAGCAATAACATGCTTTTAATTATGTTTTAAACGAGTCCTTTATTGGGCTGTTTTGGGAAGCAAATTAGTCAAAAGGAGCTGTTAATCAAAAACGTGTTACTGGCACAAAATAAATGTTCATTTAAGGAGCCATTTGAAATAAACCTGGCTCATTGACTCTGACAACCTACAAGGACACTGGGGCCTCCTGAGGATAACTCCTTCAGTACTCTCCTAGATACGCCTTGCTGCTCAGAAGTTATAAGTAGAAACATTAAGCAGTTTAGGTCATTCATCAGCTAACTTTTACTACTGTACTCAAGAAAATGAGCCTCCTAGGAACTTCACAGCAGATCTATTCCTTCATTAGCTAAGTAATATTGAGAGAGATATTCCTGTCATTATGAATGGAGAAATCTATTGCAGTGAATTTTACTAGTGTCCCCTTTGTCTATGAACTGTCTTTGTACATTCCAAGGTATTTAGGCTGAAAAACTAGCATAATTATCTTTGAACATTATTCGTATGTGTTCATTTCCTTCTGCTGAGTGATATCCGTGCCCGAAAATTCAACCACGCAAGATTATATATTCCGCCTAATACACAGGCACACAACTTGGCACTCAGTACAAGCACATAATATCGCCCTCACAGCACAACTTTAAATAGAATTTTCATTAAATCTGTTCCATCACCAGGTTTGAAAACTTAATTTTTCTGTAGCTGTTTAATTCGAAGCACTTCAGCTTTAAACAAACTGAGGATTGCTTGAGCTACAGCAGTAGCTAAGAGTCTGGGTATAAAGTCCACGGATCACGGCTTATTGGTTGATCTCTTGACTTTTAAATCTTAAACTAATTTTGCTTCATGACAAAGCAAAAAAAATAAAAATTAAAATTAAAAGATACTTTAAAAGTGAGGTGATTTAATTTTACTCATATGGCTCATCTCAGTTAATTCCTTCAAAGTCCTTAATTTTCATCTCCAACATATATATTTTAACAAATCTGGTACCCAAAACATGTTACTGAGATACCATTCCCCACCTCCTGCCTGCTATGACATGAAACACACTAAAGCAATATAAAATGAGTGACTGTAATAACAAATCCGGGTTTTCTTACATCAAGAGCCCCTTCAGGATCATATCGGAGTGAGCTCTTATTGGGGAGGCAGGTGGTTAATTAAGCATCAGTTCACAGTATGTCCTTAAGAGACTGAGCCTAGGGGTAGGAATGAACTTGCAGGAGAAGTTATCGCTGGATTAACAACAACAAAAAGAAAAGTGGGGGAAGGGTGAAAAAAATTCATACACACTGAAAACACACAGGGCATGCAATTTATCCATGGTTTGTTTTCCAAAGGCTGCTATCACTTAGAAAAATCCACCAGTGATGGTCATTTCTAGCGTGATCACAGGAACAATGGCAATATTAGTATTCAGATTCCCATCTTCAAAAGGAGACTGGAGATAGCAGCAAGCCAGGTCCCTTGGGTATCCTTGACACACATTTCAAATGGCCTTCTAATAAGAGTTTACAAGCATAAAACAACACCCTTCCTTCCAGCCCAAATCTTTAACCTGACTAATTCTCTCTCTTTTTTTTTTTTTTTTTTTTCCCCTCCTTTCATTCTCCTTTCAAACAAATTGTACTCACAACTACGTCAGCCTGCAGAGCCTACACCAGCACATCAGCTTGGGCAAGCAGTGGGAGGTCACAAAGATAAAAGGAGGTGCAAAGATGTCCTGGGCACCAAATTAGCCAGGGACAGAGCTGCCTTCTCCTCACATCCATTTTCTTCAGAGAAAAGTGTACCACAAACCTCTTGTGCTATAGCAAGACCCACCTGGCAAGTATATGATATAAAATGAAAATATTGCAAAAGGTCTGCACCTAAATCCAACCTACAAACAGACCTATGTGACCACCCAAGCACTAGGAAAAAGAAAAAAATATATATATATATATATATCAAGGCAAGGCCCTCGCCATGACTGTGCTTCAAGACTCAACAACCTGGGGTGGGAGGATTGGAAAAGGTGAGTTTCTTGCATCCCACTGACCCCAATTTCTTCTTCATTAGCAGCATACCACGTCATGTTTGAAATATTTTCATGGTCTAATAAACGCATCTTGGTTTTATTGACTTGTCTTTAATATTTTCAGCATGTATCTAACTGAACAAGAGGTACTTTAAACACTTTAAATTACAGCTTTAACCCAATTAAAGAAAAAAAGATTAAATAAAAATTTTTACTAAGGGACAATCCAGTAAAACACCTTCTCTAAGACAATTACTCTCAATGAAATATGAAGATTACCAATAGCTACTGACTACTTCCATTACAAAAGCCATTACAAGTTCTGTCTCAGAAAGAGTTCCTCCTCCCCCACCTTTTTGGAGATTTTAACCAGACCATAATTGCAAACCTGATTTTTATTTTATTGCATTCAAAGCTGATTGCACTTTCTGATGGACTTCATAATGTTCCAAAAATAGCATAAATGCTTTCTAAGATGTGGGTTTAGGAATGTTATTGGGACTGGCAACTTATTTTTCAAATTATCATTCATGGATCTATTTTCAACACCCTCTTTCTCAGTCCATTAAGTGTATTTCTGCAGCCTTCATCCGCAAGCCACAGTAAAAGGTTGTGTCTGACCCTGCTCCAGAGTGCCAATGCTTTCCTGCTTCCAGTTAGCAGTATGACCACAAATGTGGTTTTTATTTCTTCTTTCTTTAAATTTCTGGAAATGCAGAAATGTGGTCTTTTCAATATACTGTAATTGCTGCTCTTCTTTTCTTCATCACACACATTTATTCCAGTCAATACTGCGTGTCTTGCAGTGTGTTTGGCTTTTGCAGTTCTTGATTCAAACTGTCCTTTGGGGATCCATTCCCCACTTTTCCATGTTGACATTAAAAACAGTAGGGAATAAGAAGATAACTCTCTTGGACCTGCTAAGAACCTCCAAAGATTTATACTTAAGCAACCACTTCATTTAAATTTAGTAGGGACCAATAGTGTCAAGGATGTTACCTGAAGCTAACAAAAATCAAAGAGTAAGTTATTAATTGACTGACTTGGCAGCCACAATAGAAAACCTACCATTCCAACTGGGTTTTGCTACAAACTTGACAGAAGCTGAGAACCAGAGACAGCGGCTGTTGGTCTTAAAGAAAAGATATCTGCTCAAGTCTGTGGAAGATTCGAGTATTTTACCAATTAGTCCAACTCTTGAAAACACCATCGTGAAACACAGCAGAGACTGTGCAGTGACACAAGACCCAGCCCTGTCCTTCTCTCACCTTCTTTTAGCAATAAATTCACTGAGAAAACCTCTAAAGCACAAAAGAAAGATAATGCTCAAATACAGGCAGCTAGGACAGGTGGTACAGAAAAATTATGCAAAAAAACATTACAATATATAAGATTTTAATCTCTTATTTATGATTCTTCCATAAACTTTATTATAAGTCATTATATACATCTTGAAGTATCTCGTCACAAAATGACATTTACAATGTAACCATAGCAAAATAATTCTGCACAGAACAATTTGCAAAATATCACATCAAAGGTAATGTAGGAGTACGACATAATTGTAGCAATTTCACCATATTAATACTATACTGTTCATACTTTGGGCCCCCAAGCAAAATAACTTTACACCCAAAATAGGTAGGCAAAAATACTTATCTCAGTTTATATCATTTTATCTCAGCTAGATCTGCATGGAACAGAGCATGAAATACATCAAGTACATTTGACACAACTGATAGGCCCCACTCTTACTTCCAGTGAAATCTAGAGATTTTTCTTTCAGAATTACCTAAGTGACCCTAATCCTTCTTTACACCTAAAAATCACCTAATTTATGAAAAATAAATATCCAAAAAGAAATACCTCTAAAAACACAACAGGGAAAAAGTGATTACTAAAATATCTATCATCCTTACTCCCTACTAACAAATCTTTCTACTCCATGAGATTGAAAGCAGGCCTGAAAATAATTCATTTAATGATGGAACAAAAAGGAGAGTGAGAAGATAAAAATAGCTCAGGACCAAATTTGCACTAAACATAACATGAAAGTTTTCTTCTAGACTTGCAGAGCTTTCTAAGTTGGTCTGTTGCAGGGACATTCATCTAACCAAATATGAGGCCCTATGGGAACTCTGAGGAGATTAAAAAGAAATAATGAAGGCATAATTGTGGGTTAGCTGGGAATAGTTCTTTCTCCTCCTCAGCATATGGAGAAGTGTGTCAGTCAGATGGTGCACACTGGAAGGTATAATACCTAGGGGGTTTGAGCGGCTGATGCTTCTTTATCTCTTCGTTTTGCTTTCAAATTTCTTTTTTCATCTGTTATTTTAAGAGATACCAGGGCTTGAGGTATTCTCTGTGGGTTTGTCTCGCTATTTTTTTCTCAGGGTGGGAAACTGAAGATCTACATTCATTTATACTTGGAAAATTATTTCATATCCAGTCCTTACAGGTAAATTATACCTGCTCAGACAAATGGATCAGAAATTATGAAGTTACATATGCATTAATAGTTACCATAACCTAACGTATAGTTTTTGGAAAGGAATATAAGAAAGTAAAAATAAAACTGCAGACAAGCACTTTTGATAAAATCATTTCATCTTTCTACATCTAGTAGCTCTTCTTTATGGCCTTTGCTGGGCATAAATTGTTTCTACTCTGTTTAAACTTCAACTTTCAGATCTATTATTTTCCATCTGACAAACAAAACAGCTACATCAGAGAATGTGGACAGAGAGATTAAACTAGCAACGTTTTTAATGCCGTCTTAATTGAGCCTCAGTATTCACACACTTCTATCCACCAGATTTGCATGCAGAAACATTTCTGAGCATATGTAAAGTAACTGAAATCCCAAATCACCTTCAAGATACAGTATTATATCTGCAGATTCTCCCAAGAAACAGCAGTCTTTTGCAAGAGCAGGTGGCATTAGTAGCAGTTTGCCCCCAGACAAGATGGATTTGCAGACCAAACACATGAACCTCTCCAGTCCGGCTACAGGTGGGTTATCAGGTGAAACAGTGAATGATAACAACTAATACAGGTAAAAGTTCTGCCTCCACACAGCAGGGTAAACTCAGCCCAGTTAGAAATACCACCCTGAAAACTTACCAGGGACCACATATTTTCTACTCCAATAATAGCAGAGTGAAACACCTTTGGCTGAGGCTAGTTTGTGTCCCCCTCTGGTTTTCTCTTTAGTCCGCAGAGATCACAGACTGCTCCTTCTGCTGCACATCATCACGTCAGCTAGCGTTTCATCCTGCCCTTGCCTCTATACTCCACTCCAGCAACTCCTCAACTCCTTCCAGATTATTATCCTACAGGGATAATAATCTAGATTTTGGGACTTTTTTTTTTTTTCTTTTTTGCTATCTCACGGTACTATGCCATACTTACTCAAAATTACTCATTCAATTTACCTACCTAGTGCATTGAAGATGCGAGTGCTAGCAGCAAAAAGACATAGAGCAAAATCACTGACTTCTAGATATTATAAAAATACACCAGCCACCAAGCTGCAGCCCATCCCCTGCTCAGTGAGTGCCCCTTTAGATAAAGCAGTCTTGGCAGGAACAAACAAGAAAAAAAATAGGTGTTTCCTTAATATTTGAGAAGGGCAGGGTAAGAACTGCCTCCAATCATGCAAAACAGAATGTCAGAAATGGTCACTACCTCCAGGTTAACTTCTCCAAATGCCAGGCTTGGAGAAAAACAACTATTCAGTAGCACATCACTACTTGGTTGCCACTTAGGTAATTGTCAATAAAGGAAAATTACTTGGAAAAAAAAATAATAAAATCAGGTGAATCAAATATAAATGCAGAATACTAGGTTGTGAATGTCAATGAAACTTCTGACCTAACGCCCTGGTATGGGCATGCCAGCCCCTTGGTAGTGTCTATAGGAGGAAACTTGGGTACCTATAGGAAACTATATAGAGGTATTCTATATCCACTGACAGATAGGTACCTGACTCATTTTGTGGACACAATCATCAAATAAAGTTACAGACTATATTTTGTTCTACCCAGTTTGGAAGAAATAGGTTTTAATCTTGCCCAGGGCTGGTAGGCTTGCGTTTGACCCGACTTTCATGTTGAACGGGCATTTAGCCTGAATCATAGCCCAGTCCTTCGTCTGTAGAGCTTCCAAAAATATATTTGAGCCCACTTATGAAAATTAAGCAGAGCAACAAAATTATTAATAATTGCTAGAAAAAAAGTAGGAACTATTGGAGATTAAAAGAAGATGATGTATTAGACTGGAAAGAGCTAGTCTCCAGAAATTATTCTCATTTTTTTTTAAGTTGAAATGGGTGAAAGTATTTTACAAAAGTTGTTTTTAATGAGACATTTTTTCTACATCATATCAGGACAGAACTGTGAACTTTTTTTCTTTTTTTTTTTTTAATGGAATTACTTGACAAACTGATCAGTGCCATATCACTGCCTCCAGACACAGTTCTTTTAATGATGTCCAAACTACTTAACTATTAAAATGAAATTGTGAGCCAGCACAGTAGGAAGTAGATTGAGCAAGCTGAAGATCAAAGAAGATACCATCACAGTGGCCTTTGTGTGCTCACTGTAGGTTTGCTCTAACTGAAGGGTAAAGTAGTAGTGAATTGAATTATATTGGGTTGGTTCTATACCAGAGCATAGAAAGCAACATAAAAGAAGGGTCAAATAAAACAGTACAAACCTACCTACCCTGTGCAAGATTAAAACCTATTCTATAATGCCATGAGCCATTTTATCAATTCATGTAAATACTGCTGGTATGCCTGAGAACACAAACCTCAGCAATTTACTTACTATGTCATTTGGCACATGTACTCTATACAGTACACCCAGGCTGGTCACTGGGTCCAGGCCATATAGAAGACTTGTTACCTGTAGCCTGTATCAGTCTGCTTGCTCTGTACATCAATAAGACTGCCTGATAATTATGCTAGGTCTGGGTGATTTTTTTGTTTGTTTAAATGAGTCTACAGAAGACAATTACAGCAAACAGTGATATTTTCTCTGCCTTCATATCTTGAATCACTAAAAATATCAAAACAACTCATTTTCTGGAGGCTCTGGCCCATTTGGTGAGCTGCTGAGAGAGCAGCATGCCTTCACAGACTTCGTGACTAACCCCACCCAAACATCAGCATATCTGCTGGACAGATTATTGTATCCATACACAAATGAGTGAAAACTTCCCTTCCTAAAAGAGCAATTCTGTGTCTTACAGCCCCAGACAAATCATCTCACTGCTGGAGCTGACACACAAGGATCAGCAGCACTGACCAAGCTCACTGCAATCAGAGAGCAATTTGGTCCTGCCCCTGCGCTGGCTCAGGAATGGATGAAAACAAGGATTTTTTTTTTCTGGATTTTCCTTTTAGGCCACAGTACCATCAGGGTCTTGAAGAGTTTTAACTTAACTGGTAGTGGATATAAGATTAAATTGTACAAAATACACAGCATATCTACACAGTCTTAGTTTTGAAAAAAAAAAAAATGCAATATGCAACCTAATGGACAACAACAAAATATAACACCTCAGTAACATAAAAAAAAAGGAAAAAAACAAGTTTGCATTAATATACGAAGAGCTAGATTTAAGTATTTTGTATTTAAAAATCCTAAAACACCACCAAAAAAAAAATATTATTTTTTGTTGTAGGAGGTTGCTGTTTTGCTTATTTTGAACTTGCACTGTCTGGAATTATTTTCAACTTCTGTCAGACCCTCCTTAATGGTCCCAAGCAAAGCAGTGGCCAGACTGCAGGAGAGGCTCTCAAAGTTTCAAGATGAGACAGTTTATTATTCACCTTTGTATTTAGTTCCACAAATCCCCCCCTTCTACAAAAGTGGTTCATAGGACACAAACACAGTGCAGATATGCAAACACGCAGAGCTTGTGCTGCAATTTTAAAATTTATTTAAATGAAATGTAAATAAATTTTAAATATTAGGAAGAAGTTACAGGTGCTCAGGGAGAAGTTATTTGTATTTTATGGGATTCATTTTCCGCACAGTATGTGTAGGGAATTAGCTACAAAACTTTCCATTATTACCCAGGGAAGTTGCCTGTTTAATTCTCCATGTGTTGTTAAGAAGATTTACCTCTCTGTGTTGTTTTAATATTTAAAAGATCAGACTTTGGGTTTTGGTAGAGGAAGCAGGATGGCAGAGGAGTCCTGGACTGTTCTGGCAGAGGTGCACCAAGATACTCATAGACTGACCCCAGGATTGGTCAGCCATGGACAAGCTGGCACTTGGTAGGGAGTGAACCTATGCAGATCCAACAGGAATCAGGACAAATCTGTACTCTTGTTATCACATCACATAGTAAAGAGTGCCCAGAAACTAGATCAGCAGGAGTGGAGCATCTTTCCTGCACCTCCAGCTCAGACACACAACAGCCTATACCCCCATGAACAAGAAGCCATTGTTATCTCAATGCGTTTTTAGCCCTATGTTTCAAAAAGAGAAAATGCAGTCCTCTCTCTTCCTTAAAAGCATCTGTAGTGAAAATCAGAACCAATCAAACCAAAAGTCACTCACCATGAAGAGTCTCCTAACGCAGCATTCTGTGGGAACAAGGTCTGTGTGAATTTGCAGCAAAATTTAAAAAGAAATTTCCAAACATGCAAAGAGCATAACAGCTAAGTTAGCAATTGTGCCATAAACAGTTCAACCAAACACACAGAGGTTAGGAGCTCTGATCGGGTGTCTACTTAACTCTGCATCCATATTGCATCCACAGTGACAGCTGTAACAGAGTGTGATGTAGCCCCAGTAATAGCCCACCAAATCACTGCTTATAAATCCTTGAGGCAAGCACTATGAAAAGAAGCTTGAGTTGGGCGTAACACAGCAGAAGCTCACTATGAGGACCTAGATAATTTAGTCACCAGGTCCTGGAAGCACTGCATCCCTGTTTATAGTCTTGTCTTTGCCTCCTAGTTACAGCCCCTACAGAGGAATCACAGATTGATCCATCCCAGAAGCATCCCCTGGTGTAATGCAATGTAATGAACTTGTGCGGTAGCTGTTTGTTGCAAGTATTTTTTTAAGTTTCTTCACACATTTGAGCCTAGATACATTTCTGTTATGACTATTTTTGCTAAATTCCATGCAAATTTCTCATTTTAAATATATTCTTGCTTATGAGACTAACAACCCTTTGTTAGACATTGTCCACCTGCCACAACTTAAGCCACTGCGATAGAAAGAACTCACCAAAAACATAGATTTTAAAAAGTGTAAGACACCAGAGTTAAAGAATAACTAGTAATATAACAAGCATTTTCCCTAAAAGAAAACAGCAAAACAGCCCCAGAAACAGAGAACAAAACCTGCCCATGAGCTCTTTCCTGCGTGCCCTTCTCAATATTTTTTGCACGGGTCATTTTTTCCATACATGTTTAATACGAACTTTCTCTGCCTCATTTCATTTTTGCACAGTCTCTGACAAACTGTGGAAATAAACTCATTTGATACCCCTGATGAGTTTGTAGTGAATCACTTGGTTAGATCTCAAGCAACAACTCTGATCTAAGTTACCACAAACATGTGTCAAGAAGCTTTTGGATCTTTGGTGATGGAACAGAGCCCTGAGGCACACACAAAATTTCTAAAGCTTCTACATTTTCATCCACATTCTAATTACTAATGAAGATTTTTTAATATACGTTTTTGTTGAAGAAAAAAAGGGAAAAAAAGAACATTTCTTTCCACAAATTTTGCAGACCAACTCATGTCATGAATTAAATTTGTTTCATTAATGAAGACTAATTGAATAGCAGATTGCATGACCAAGTGGGCCATTTTCTGACCGTCAGTATCACAATAGGAAGTTAGGGATCATACAAGAATACAGTTCATGAAAGGAAAAAAGAAGCCAGCAACTTTGAACAGGGAGAAGAATGACTGAGTTTAACATATACCTATATAATCAAACAAAATATATAAGGAACACTGATGAAATTTGATGTGCTTATATATAGTTTTCTACTTCCATGTAATTATACAATTTCCACTTTGACAGAAGTTGTGGAAGAAAACAAATGGTACTGTAATGCAGAGGTAATCCAGTCTACTCAAAGTTTCACCAGAAATAATTTTCAAAATATTTAATACTTATAAATCTAATAAGGATTCCATAGTTATCTCACAGTAAAAATGATCATCATCAATTAACATAAATGAAAAAGAATCCATATAAAGTTTGTAACAGTAACAAGAGATGGAGAACTGCTGGAACTTGTGTTGTTTGTTTGTTTGTTTTGCTTTTTAAAGCCTCAAGTTATAATGCCAGAAAAGAAAAAGTGCTCAATACTATTCCTAGCTTATTTATGAAAAAAAGGAAAATGAGAAAGCAACACTGTAAGTAGATGGTAGAACTGGGGCATAGATGTAACTAGAGAAAGCTAATTTATTTAATTATTTTTTAAAGGACAGATTTTAGTATATCTGTCATCCTGACCTATATCTGGGACATAGTAAAGCAATATCTAATACAGAACACGATTTAATAAAGAATTAGGTGTAGTACAATTAATATTTTTTTTTTTTGAAAACTAATTGTGCCACAGAAACCTGATTTTTTAATGAGATTATGAATTTGGGCAATAAAGGTAACGCAGTGTTTATGCAATACACTTCAGTGAGACATCTGACTTCCTTACACATGATGTCTTGATTAAGAAGCCACAGTAAAGAACAACCAGCCCAGCACGTATTAAATGGATTAAAAATTGGCTATGATTCAAGACGCAGTTGTGAACGGGGCATCCTTACAGAGCAGTTTCAGAGACAGTGTTAAGGTCTTGACTCTAAAACACCAACTGAAAATATGAAGAGGTATAATTGCTATTTCATCAACTTTGAAAGCAATGAGATTGCAGAAAGGGAAACAATGATTAGGAAAGTTGACTAACGCAAAGGTATTCTTCTGGGAAACCAGAACAGATAGTGTTAGTGGTAAAAAGATCCCCGGATGTGAAAAGCCCAAATGGAGCACAAGATACCCACTAAGGTTGTAGTAAGTATACAGACAACTACTCAAACATTGCATCTAAGGTCTGGTGTCAACTCTTTAAAAGTAGTCAAGGGAAAATGGAGTCTTAGAGAAGACGCATGGAAATGGTCAACTGATTAAGTTAAATACATTTTTACTCAGAGGCTGGACTGACCATAGTGAGTACATACCTTCCATGGGGGAAAAGCAGATAGAAACTGTTGGCACTTCTTATCATCCCACTATGATATAATATAATATCCAACTACTAGTACACAGACTAGATTAAGGCTAGAAGTATGAAATATTTCACTAATTTAACTTTTGCTACAGTGTATTGGACTTCCCACCAGTGCAATGAAAACCAGCAACAATACAGTTTCATATCTTTCGAAAAATATGGGCTACAAGTAAACCTTGTTCTTAGATTTGATGCGGAAATTAATTCAGGGAATAGACTGTGGCCTGTAATACATGAAAAGACAGATACCATCTTAAGAGGTGTGTCTAAGACAGAGGTGATACATTTATCTCCATTGATTTTAGAGGTAGTCTGGGTAGATAGCTAGACTAAATGCTTTTTCCAGGTGGCTGAAGTTACATGAAATAAATCCCATCTGAAATTCTTATTTATTTCCCCAAAGGTCTGAGGAAAACCAAAGAAAACAGATGACATGCAACTCCTAAATCTGAAGTTAAATAAAAAGTCTCCATCTTTTTATTGAGTGAGATATTTTTACATCATGGCATATGGTGGCTCCTTTCCTCTATTAATGAAGAAGCTGGTGTACGGTCCACCTATAGCAAGTTCTTACTGAGCCACCGTCAAGCCAACAGACTTCAGGGCACACAGCTCCACCAACACAGTGTTTGCCAGGAATTTTTGTAGTCTCTAAACCAATATTTTCCATAATGTACAACAGTGCCATTACATCCTTAGCAAAAACACTAGGCAGCACCAACATCACCTCTCTCTTGTTCTCTCCAGGTCCTGTATTCAATAATATGGGAAAAGTGCAATGAAAAGTTTTCATTGCTTAGGATCTGCCAGAGAATTGCTAATATTCTTTTCCTACACAATTTAATATTTCCTTATTTGTTTGTTTAGTTTAAACTACATTGCCTCACTTACTGTTAACTTAGTTCCTTTAATATTAATTATCAGTCTTGACTACACATTACATGAAGGTCTTCTGTGCTGTGGCGTGTGTGTTTCTTCCAGGGCAGGCACTTTCCCAAATGATAAACCTTCTCATATCCGTGTCCTTAAACTCAAAATGATACTATTGGACAACAATGCACAGACAGAACACTTTCCTTTTCCTCATCTCTTATGGCTGTTAGGGGGATATCTGCCCTGAAGTAGATTCCAGTCTGCTTAACTGTGGAATTCTTATTTTCAGCACCACAATACTATTTTAATAAGGTTACAAAACTGTCCTGACCTCTGTCTTTGCCCTGTTCCCTGTTTCCACAGCTATTTCACTCACCTGATTGCCTGCTTATAATATATCTTGGCTGAACCACTAACAGGAAAGAGGGATTAAACAAACCCCAACCTCAGGGACAAGAAGAAGGATTTAAAATGCTGCAACTAGCTCAGGAATTCAAAATACAGAGATCAGACTCCCAGTTTCAAATATATTCACTCAGTAATTTGCTTTTTAACATTGCACCTTCTTGTTGCCATACCCTATTGCAACTTAATCACTATAAACACTATTACAGCAAAGATAGCAGCATGGACAGACGTGCAGATGTGTGCTCAAGGCCAGATTCCCTTCTCAACTACCATTGGCTTTCACCCACTATAAACCAGCAATTCCAGTTTCAGTAACGTTTCCACGCTCCAGCAAAGATATACTATCTTTTTTTCCCTTAGCTCTGTAAGGCCATATGCACACCAAGACCTGTTTTTGAAGAGCTATAGTCTTACTTCTCCCATCATTTTTGATCCAGCATTTTTTGTTGTTATGGCAATATAAGAAGAAGAAAGAAAAATAATACCATGGTTGAATTAGGCTGGTTTTACATTTGTCTTTTTGGTATTTGTATATATAAATGAACAGTGGCATTTGTCTGGTTTAAATTAATTGTGGTGGCCCAGTCATGTAACACAGATCTGTTCTGTAGTGCAAGATGGAGAAATGAGAAGGAAATAAGTGCTGAGATTAAAGTAGAGAAAAAGGCTTTTTTCCACTCCCTAACCTACTCCCTAGAACTTCTACTTTTCTGCTGTGTTTATCCATCATACAAACGATGAAGTTTTTGGTGAAATGGTCAATTTTGTAACTTGCAGAATATTAAAAACATTACCACAGCTCAAGAGAGCTTAATACGCATCATGGCATTTCCCCAAATGCTTAAGGTCATAAAAGTAGAACTATGGTTTTACTCCAGACTACAGCAATGTAAGAGGTATCTTAGTTTTCTCATTTTTTCATATTAACTTTAGAAAATAGATTCCTTTACAGGACTACACATCTTGAATTTGTCTTTACTGCAACATTTTTTTACTTTACAAATGTCTTCTAAGAGTGAAAGCAGACTTCTGAATTATTCAAATAACTTTAAAAAAATCTATGCAAAGATGCAGTGAAAATCACTATGTAAAGATCAACTGAGAAATGTTTTCCTTTTAGGCATTTTCAAAAGATCCTTCATTCATATGAAAAAATAATAATAATAATAATAAAGCAACCACCTTTTCAAATAAAACAGAAATACATAACAGAAATAATGAGAGCAATCCTCTTTTCTCACAGAGAAACTTCTGTTTTCTTTTAGATTGAGCAAGCCCAGATTTGATGTGTTCATCCAAAGCCACCCATATCACAGCACTCCCAGAGGACACCAGAGTGTCTGCCTTGCTGTTCTCCCCACAGAGAAGAGCCACTCACATGTCATGGTGGCCAGGTCTGGAAACCAGCAAGGATACCACCACGTACCTGGAGAAGCAAGCTTTACAGAAGGGCTGCCTGTACCTGAGTTTTCAATTACAGAAAACACCTGGAGGAATGACATTAAGGGCTGCCCGTACCTGAGTTTTCAATTACAGAAAACACCTGGAGGAATGATGTTAACAAGCTATGTTAAATAAAGCAAAGAGTAGTTAAAGGCTCCCTTGACTTGTGAAACATTTCCATACATCTTTTAGGGAGAAACATATAGAAAAATTGTCTCCTACCTACACATCAGCTGCAATTTAAGTCCCTGCAATTCCCTGCATGGCTGAAATACCTCAATCAGCATCACCTAACAGAATTTGACTCTGTGCTCTCCAGCTGAGGCAATGAATACAATGCCATGGAGCATTCCTAAACTTCAGGGTAAGAGTTTAGTGTCCTCGCTCCCTGGCAAACGCTGCATGTGATAGTTATTGCTGAGCATCCTCTGAGGTATTACAGTCCTGCTCCCTAAAAGTAAAGCTGTAGTCCCATAGCCTTTTTACACAGTTATACTCAACATGGTCTTATTTTATTGTTTCAAGGATAAAGATTGTTCAAGGCAGCTGACACTACACTTAAATTATTCATTCACTGGTATTATTTATTCATTAGCTCTTGAAGTTATCTTGCTTCACTGAAGTACCTGGTTTCTATTACTCAGAAAAAACATGCCATTTTCTTTGTTTTAATTGAGATTTTGTGACTTGCGAGCAACTGATTGCATAGCACTAATACCCCACCATGCATATTGCCAAGCATTTGAATATAAATGTCACTTCTGCACTTGGGTATCCCTTTGGAAAGCACCTGCTGCCAGGTCCTGAATGAGACCCTGAGGTCTGGGAAGCTCTGAATTGCTGGGTGATTATGGGGGGCTCTGGGGCCCCTTCCCTGGGTCACAGTCCTTATTCAGTGCCACACAGGAAGGGTATTCTCTCTGATGGTTATTTGGATATATGAGAGATACTTCTCATCTAAACTGCTGCCAGAGTAACAATATTTTTTATTTTTTTTCCATTTGAAACAGCTCTTTGATCTGGAATTGTAAATCCAGCAGCCTGAGTTCCTTGCATGTTACATTATAAGGGGAATGCAGGATAGCCTTTAGAGCTTATAGCTACAATTTCTTCCTCCAACCACAGCCAACCAGCAGAAGCAGCACTGAAAGAACAGGGAAGTCGTGTTTGTCAGTGCACAACGCTAGGAATGGCAAAACTTTACAAGTTTTGTGAGACCCACTCTCCAGAATGAAAGTATATTTTTGGAGTATACCATTTTATTGCATTTTTTACATTCCATTATTAAATTCTACTTCTGATATTCAGCATCTTAGAAAAACAAAATAAAATTCTGGCTCCCCAGCTGTGAATGGAAATATTTCTGATCACAATTGCCATCTTCCACATCTCTGTTTCTCCCTATGTAACAATGTAAAATTGGCAATCACATCCTTATTCGTATTAGAAAGGGAAGCACGAAGGCCAATCATTGTTTCTCCAAAGCTCTTAAATTTTGAGTTTTTCATTATAAACATATCTAGATCTGCAGTGTCATAATTGAGGCTTTCTTATTTATGGAAGTAAAGGGTATGACACCTTCCTGCAAAGAAGACCCCAGTACCCCTGAGATACTTTCAAGAGGAAAGATAAACTACAATACAGGGGCAATCCTGCTCCCCAGGTTTGCAAAGATGCCACACTGAAAAGCCCCTACTTACTACAGTGGTTTTTGTACCATATGACTTAGCCTTAACATTTCCAGCATCAAAAAAGGTCTGCAAGTCTTAACTCACCAGTTCAGACATTTCTCTCACAGTTAAAAGTTGGCTTGTGATGAAGGCTTCAGTCTGGGAATAATCTTTACCCACTTGAAGGGGGAAAAAAAACAAACATCTTACTACTAGGCACTGTCATTATGGTGATATAAATTGCATTTTATCAGTTTCAGCTGTTTTTTTCCTGGCCTGTACATAAAAATCTCTTTTTAAACAGAAGTCCTTCAAGGTTTACTAGCCAAATTTTGCTATCAGTTACACATGCAGCCCTATTAATGTTAATGAGATGGCTGAATTTAAGCAAGGGTAGAATTTGATCTTTACCCTATTATGTTGTAGGCTGTCTACATATTTGTCTGTTTTAACTTAAAATCTATTTAGCAATTTTTTCTTTTATAATGAGGAAGTCTTACAAACCCATATCACAAAATGCCGAAGGTATAACAGCAGCAGGTCAGAATTGTATCTTCTCTCTGAAAACGGCCACTGCTGGGTGTTTCCTAGAAAGAACACAAAGCCTTGAAGTGAGCTATTATAAAATAGTTTGCCTGGAGAAAAATATTCCTGACCTGACTCTCTTCTGGTTTATGCTCTGAAGCATGAGTTTTTTTCATTTCTTCCAGACTTTTTTTTAAAGGCCCTTATAATCAAATCTCTGAATGACAGTCAAATTTTGCAGCCACAAAGAGACATGTGCAGTGTGTGCACAACACTTTCCATTAATACACAATTACTGGATATATTTACAAGCCATTTACTTTGTTAAGATTGCAATTCATTCTACAGTGGTTCAAAAGCAAACCTTCCTTTTCGGATCATCTCCCATTACAACCCCAGCCACAGTTTTTTAATCATTTCTAATTTAAGAAAAATTAACACTCAATTACAATGAGTTTGAACTCAATGAGAACTGCAGCCATGAGGACCTTTCTCTTTCTTTTCTCTTTCTGCCTGTCTCTTCCTTTTTCTCACCCACATGTTGCTGAAAGAATATCCATGCTGAAAAATCAAGTGTTCAGACCTTGAGAACTGTGGATGGTCTTAACTCGGTACCCCACTACTTGCTTTGATACAACGTTTATTTGCCTGATTATTTTTAACAGGCTTTTCCTTATTTAATTCACAGCAGGCTCTGAGGAAGAATCAAGATTAGATTTTTTTTTTTTTAAAAAAAGAATCGTCTGTGATAATTCTAGAGAATAGAGAAGAGGAGGCTCAGGGAGGATCTCGTCAGTGTATATAAATTCTTGAAGGGAAGATGCAATGAGGAGGGAATCAGGCTCTTTTTTGGTAGCTCTTAGTGCCCAGGCAAGAGACAGTGGGCACAAACTGGAAGAGGAGAGGTTTTGTATGGACACCAGGAAGCACTTCTTTGTTGTATGGATAATTGAGCCAGCACAGGCTGCCCAAAGAGGTCATGGGGTCTCCTCCTTGGAGACTGCCTGGATATGGGCCTGGGCACTTTGCTTCTGGTGGCCCTGCTGGAGCAGGGGTTGGACCTGATGACCTCCAGAAAGCCCTTCCAACTTCAACTATCCTGTGATTCTGTGGAAATATGCAATCTGTATAAGTGTATAATAATAACAGTATATAAATATATATAATATCTGTGGTATCTACCAATCTCAATTGTTCCCATGCTATGGCTCCTAATCTATTAGCAGAGATATCACTGTCCCCACGAGGGGGTTGTGGCAATTAACTAACATTTCTAAAGCACTCAGATATTTTAGAGATATACACTGCTGAATAACGAATGAAACAAATTAATAATGACGTCTTCAGGGTCCGGTCTGAAAAGCATGCAATGAGTGAGACTCTCAGATATACACTGAGCAATGTGGATAAAATATTGTCGGAAGAGCTCATATTCTGTGCACTAATCAGAGGGAAAATATTACGGGATTGTAGGATTTCACCCTGTGTCATGTCACACGTACAGAAGCAGGAAAAGCAAAGGCTACTTTAGTTATATTATCCCCCAGGTTGGAAGCATCTGATTTTGCAGCTGTAATGTTTTCAATATAATTTTTGGTTTAATAAACTGGATCAGTGGTACACAAGGGGTCCCATGAGCAGAAATATTTATGAAGTATAGCTTCCTCCCTTCTCCAGCATGGATTTCTCACTTTGTCACAGATGATGCAGTTTTTTTCCTTACTAATTTAGGCATACCTTATCTACACAACTGCCTGCTTTTATGAAACATATAAGAAATTAATAACATTATGACCCCAACACTCACTAGCTAAAATTGACCAGCAAATTTGAAAGCTATCAGGGAAGGACAGAGGCCTGTACAGACGAAGCAATTCTGTGTCTGGTTTCCTTAGGAATGGGTTTATAAATCCCAGTTGTGTGGCATCAGAACTGCTTGGCATGTTCTCGTTTCTCCCACCATGTCAGGTCTTTCCCCCTCTTGCCACAACCCTTTATTGCTCACTCTGTCCCCAAAGATACCACTAGCCCAGCTGGTGCCACTTCCTAACTCTGTTGTTCCCACCTAAGACCAGTTCTTTACCTGCATTTGGCCTCACCATTTTTGCCTGATCTTTACTTTCTGCCCCCAGTCAGGGCCTTTGGGACCTGGGCGTGTGAAGCTGAAACTCAGAGCACAATGCCTAGGAGGCCGCATGTAAGAAATGTACTGCACTGCCTCCTGCTACAAGAATTTGGAAAGCTTGCCCACCTTGGATAGCAAGGATAAGACAGCATCTGTCTTTTAAAAGAGTGTTTCACAAACCTGTTCCAAAAAGGCCTGATAACAAATGGGGAGGAAGTGCAAAGGGAAGATAAATCGGGTCAGACTGCTGGCACATCCTCCAGCTGCCTGCTCCTGCTTAGCTTCCTGGAGAAATGGAAAGCAAATTTTAACACCTTGAGCTTTTCAGAAGTTGTATCAGAGACCATGTTTCAAGATACTACAACAGGAAAACTTAAGTTTTATGACAGGAATAACAGGAATATGACAGGAAGGAAAGAGTGACCAGGTATAGCACTGGGACAACTCACACAGGGTATGCTGTTTTATAACTCTGTGGTCAAAACTGCAACTGCAGACCCTTAACTCTTGCATCCTGAAGATACTAAACCTGAGTTTCTATATGGAGAAAGAAAAAAAAAAAAAAAAAAAAAAGAAGAAGAAGAAGAAACTTGGCTTCAGTTTATGGACATAAACAATGTCATGTCTTCATTTCTTGGAAGTAAACATTTTAAGCCGTGATACTGCCACTAACAAAAGAAGTTTGTCAAACAAACTCCACAGTAACATTATTTTTTTAGTTTACAAATATGTGAGAGGTGAACCCAACATAAATCTGGGAGAAGGTTGATGATTGCAAGCATACTCTCTAGAGCCTTTGGGACAAGCAAATGAAGCAAAGTTCAGAGTAGGATTTTATACATATCTGTGTACATATATATGTCATATTTATAAACACAGACAAAAAGAATTTACTCAATGATTGGTAAAAGAAGCTTGAATTTTACTATATTTTGCCATACAAGTTGCAAAAACTTCCTGGTACTATTTCCCCAGAGCAAATGCCTTCTGTCTATCAATCAGGTGGTGTCAGATCAAACGTTGACAATCACTTCCTGATTCTGTTCACAGCCTAAGAACCTGGAAAAGTTATTAAGGTTTTAGCATGTTGCTGAGGCAGAGTGTGGCCTCCATCCTGCAGCAGAGAGGACTTGTGAGCACTCAGCACTGGGTATAACACTGGGACAACTCACACTGGGGCCTGAGCATGCAAACCTGCATGACAGGGCTGGCTTGGCCATGCTGCAGCCAAAGAAGCAGTCTGTGGTCAAATATGAGCATTATATGAGGAGTAAGAACATCTTCACGACCTCCAGCCCAATGCATTGGTAGAAAATAAACATAGTATAAAGCCCTCAAAAGTGAATGCGGTGTTTGGTTCTGATTGATATTTAACCCAAAGCACAAACATCTCTGTGCTGCTGTGAATTTTCTGTACGTAGAAATTCACAACTTGAAAAGGGCAGAAGTTATCATGCCATCAGATGCTCATCACATTTATATTCATTTTAGCAAATCCAGGACTGGGCCACAGACTCCTTACATATTTTATGATTTACCAGAATCTGCTTTAGTCTAAGAGACCTAATTCCTACATTACACATATCACCCATCTTTCTGGCAGTGTAATTTACATCTCAAACTGGAATAATTTTGCATACTTTTCATTTTAGCATTCTGACATCTTAAAAAAAAAAAAAAAGAAAAAGAAAAAAAAAAAAAAGCCTTAATTCTGGGAAGTAAATTATCATCAACCTTGGAAAAAAGTCCTGGAAGTTATTAATGCTCTTTTTATGCATAGTTGTCTGTACAGTTTTGGTGCCTTTCTCCTCTCAGCTTTTTTTAGTGATATATTAACAAGAGTATTGTAGAGAATATGAAATTCAAAACAGGACCAACATCACAAGGTTTATACGAACATATAACACATGACATGTAACTTAAGCGTGTTCCCAAGGGAATCATGCAACCTTTATTTACTCTTGGAATTTCTTCCAAGGACAAGTTTCCAATCTTTCTCTGTTCAAAGAATGTGTCCTTTATTGTTCAGGTCATTTGCTGGACTGACATACATTAGTGCTAAACAACCTAAAAAGCTCAAAAAACATACCCCACAACATACTGTTAAGCAGGGACTTTGGGCCATATCTGTGCTTCTGATTTTCTCTATTTCTAATTTCACATAAAGAGGAACTTTATTTAAAATTTATTCTGAACAGTTATCATCATGTAAATACTGGTGGTGTTACTGAGATGTTACTCTAAAACCTCAGCGATGGCTTGTTTATTCCTTGTTAATGCTGTCAGAGATGAATGCACTGGAAGCACTTAATCAACAACAGCAACAAAGTTCTGGTGTGCTCAAGCTGAAATAAAACACAGAGGATGTCAATATACACAAGACAGCAAATTTTCAACATTTTTGAAGGTGTTTGTGTTTTGAAACATTTTAAAATAAATCCCCTTTTTCTCTTCTACAGGAAAACAGTCCGATAATTTTAAGTCCAAACTTTGTGAGAACTTCATATTGTGTGTTTTCTCAGTATTTCTGTATGAATTAAATATATCTCTATATTATGTAGAAATCATTAAAAAAAAATCCAGATTATATATTCTTTCAGAAAGATATAGTTGCTGTATATACACAGAGGAGGAAAAGTTAAATTAAAAATGGAACAGCATTTAGCAGTAGAAATCAAACTCATGCTGTTCTGACCCTTGTTCATGTCCTCATATGCCTGAGAGTCCAGTGCAGGAGCTGGCATCAGGAAATTCCTGGAAAGGTAACAGTGGAGATCTGACTTCTGGCTGGGCCTTGCCACAGCCAAGTCTCCCCCATCCCATCAGCAATCATCCTTTCCCAAAAGACAGGCCATGTAATGATGGGCTGTGATTTCAGTACTGGCATGCCTATATACTGGGTTGCCCTATATACCTTTGTGCTGGTACAGGGGAAAGGGCACTGAAAAAGTTAGGTAAACCATCCTCGGCAGGACAATTCCTATATCACCCACATCCCTGCAATGTGTCACTTGCATTGAGCTGGAGCCCAGTGATGCCACTGGTGAATTAGGGTCTGCAGCCAGAAAGTCACCATCATTTCCCACAGCCTTATTTCATCCATCCTTGCTCTCACAAAGATTGTGTGCATTAAAGAAAATAAATAAATAAAAGTCTTTCTCAATGCTAGGATGTCCTCCTTAAGCAAAATTTCCCAACTGTGCTAATATTTGGTGCCAGTCACCGTATGACCTTCATGTGTGCAGTGATAGGCACTGAAATCTCTGCAAGCCCTGCGAGAGGCTTCAGCGAAGGCTCCCAGACTTTGCAGGGTGTAGGGTAAGCACCATATCACTGATGGTTGTATTCTTGGTACAGGAAGATCTCAAACGTCCCCAGTGGCTGCAAACTTTTTAGGGGTAGATTTTATCACAGTAATCAGTGATTTTATAGGAAATAAATTTACCCTGTAGCTCGGTATAAAGGATCCCAAGAAATAAGTCAGGGAGACCGTCAGCAGTGAAGAGTGCTACATTTCATGTACTGCCACAGAAATGCTTTCTGGCTGAGGTCTAATATTAATCTATTTTGTCCCTGACATCCAGTAAAACTACAGTGCAGCAAATGCTTTTAAAACATACATATTCAATAGCAGATGCAATAAAGTATTCTGAACTGTTGGGATGAAGAAGGTTCGCACACACACAAATATCTTTGAAACTCCAGTTAATCAAGGTGTCAAAGTAACTAAAGCAGTTTTACAGATTTTATTGAAAATAAATCACTTTATTATATACTGAAATATATATTATTGTTTCCCCGTAGAGTTTTACTATCCAGTTGCCTACATTTATTTTTTAAATAGAGTATCTCCTGCCCTCTTTAGTCCAGTTTTTATAACTACATTTACAAAGGAAATTTAGCATTAAAACAGCTCTTTAGTTTGCCTTCTCCTATTGCCCTATGCAAATAGCCCATTATTAGCCATTTTCTGTCAGAAATAGTTGAGAGGAAACAGAAGAGGAAATGATATAATGGCTCCAGAGCCGTGGATTTCCTCTCTGCCCAGCTGTTTGCGGGATGACCTTACAGTTAACCGGGGAGCTGCGAGGTGGCATTGAACCTCCAAAGATTTACGCATTTGTCTTCTCATTTTTCAGGCTGAAGCCCCCATGCAGGAATACATAAAACTTCACAGAACTCAGTCTAGGGAAAGTTACAATGTCTGAAAGGAAATATTTGATTCGATCTAATGGACATTCTAGTAGATATTTATAGACTTTGTGCAGAAACTTTTCGCTGACCATTTTTATCTCCTGCTACTGAGGAGCTGCTTTGTTTTAAGTATGAGATCTGGTTCAGATCTAAAATAGTCAGTTTGTTGTTAGGCAATGCATTTCTTCAAAACTCAAGATTACAGGAAGACTCCTATTAGTTCATTCATTGGATAATTCCTTTTTACTTTTTGATCCACAGTGCTGAGTTTCTAACAGCTTAAGACTATAAATACACAAATAATCACTGTTTTATAAATACATTGCATCTACATGAAAAGCTTCTCTTTTTTATTTTTACTTTTTCCCTAATATTTCTCCTTAAAGTTAGAGGATATTTAATACAGCCCATGTATATATAAAAGAAACAGTTTCAGCATTTTGGACTGCTTTCTATACTGATATACACGTATTTCATGCTGATAAATGCAAATTCAACAGCAGTTCTGTTTTTTGTTTGTTTGTTTGTTTTAATCTTAAAACTAGTATAAAATTGATGCACAGTATCTAAACTGGATTTTAAATATATATAAATATCAAATGCATTAAGTCTCAGCACTTTTATACATTTTGCTAATGGACAAGCATTAAGAATGCAAAATAGTGGTGTAAGTAGTTGTTTTACACATATGCTACTTCTTAGCTACTAAAAACAAAATCGCTGTACCTAACTAAGCGTAAAGGTGTTTTTTATTCTCCAGCCATGAAATTGAATGCGATTTTGTGGCCAGCAGAGTGGAGAAGACTCGTTCAGGCTCTCTATCCTTGCTTGTAGCCTGTAGGGTAGTCTGCAATGGAGACCCAGATGATCAGAGTGGTTCACCTGCAGCATCTTCCTTTAAGTAGTGGATTCAGAGCCTCTGAAACTGGCATTCAGGTCCACCCCTGGGCATTTCTAGGTTGTATGTCACATTTTACCACTTACCTTTACAGATCTTTACCTACATA
The DNA here is from genome assembly GCF_047663525.1 of Anas platyrhynchos. Lineage (NCBI taxonomy): Eukaryota > Metazoa > Chordata > Aves > Anseriformes > Anatidae > Anas > Anas platyrhynchos. The sequence goes on along the minus strand of NC_092593.1, from coordinate 3,542,296 downwards.
AACTTTATGGACTTTAAATGCAAAACTCAGTCTGTCTGGCACCTATATCAAAGAATTTTATCTTCAGCTCTTAACTTTTAAGCCATCTCAGAATTCCTGAGTCTGACTGATTATTTGATTGGACTCATTATTCATCACACAGAAACTCCCAGGTAGCTTCTACCACTGGGAAAAATATACCACATTTGTAAGTAATGTGTACACACTTTCTTTCCAGCTGATCAGCTCTGATAGCAGGCAGCACATCAGATTTAAAAGATTGTGTCCAGCTTTTATATTGCGGTGTATTAGCAAAATTTGAGTGCGCCTTCCACACTTTAAAAACTGACTGTAATCAAAACCTAATTAGTATTCTATTTTACTAGTGGGAAAACTGAGAGAAATGCACACAGACATACATGGTGTTAGATATTAAGCCAAAAGATGTCTCCAGAAACCAGCCATTCATCTTTTGCTTTCTTTTTTTTTTTTTCTTCTATCATCAGCATCTTGTCTCTTGAAATATAGACATCACTAAATCAAAAACACTTACTTTTTCACATCATTATAGAATTGCTCAGATTAAGTAAGAGCTCTGTACAGATTTTCAAATCTCAGCTATGTTTTCAAACCACCAGGGAGGGCTAGTTCTTCCTGCTCAGACAATTATCAAATTGTTGCCAATGTGAGGGTTCCTAGTATCAATCTCATTATTATTAAGTAGTCTAAATCACCTATGGATTTCATTAACATCATTTTGAAAAGAGGTCTTAGAAGTTGGCACCTGCAATTTACTTAAAGTTGATCGTTATGTGCAACCTTTATTTAAAGATTAAGGCTGTTTTAGTTTATTTCTGATACAAAAGAAACAGAAATCTAAAGCCTTAGAAATCTGGATTTTTTTTTTTATTTTTTTTTTTGAAGAGGGAAGGAGCAGGCGAGTGTTTTTTGCTTTTTTTTCTGTTTGTTTGTTATTATTTGTTTCCTTACTTACTTTGGAAGCAACAGGAGCATTGCTGACAGTCTTTTATTTTCTGTGTGGAACTCCAGTGGTTATTAGGTGTTCCATATTGTGAAAGAAAGCTAGGTCAAATCACTAAAGATGATGTCCTTATTGAAAAGTTAATTACTCACTGAAAATGCATGAACGTTTAGGGGAAAAAAAAAAAAAAAAAAAAAAAAAAAAGCAGCAGTTTTAACAAGAGTTTCTTTTTGCAGCCTCTCAGTTTTCATTCTCTTCATCTTGTGAATATATCAATTCATTAAATTTTTGGCCGTAGCAATAGCCTTAAATAGGTAAAAAACAGTATTTTTTTTCCTGGATAACAAGTATAAAAGAGAGACTGGTAGGCCTTGTTTTCAACTTGCAATAAATATGTAAGAACAATCTTCAACGTCCATCTCTCATTCATTTTAACTAGATCACTGGAAAATACTTTATAGTTGGTTTGATATTCTTAAATTAAAACATTTTTACTAGTAATATAGAAATAACTGCTATCATTTCCTTCCTCTGAGAAAATGAGGCACAAACTTTTATATTTTAATTCCATTTGAGAAAATAAAATGGTATTTTTCACCCAAAACCCTGTAACTATGCATCCTATATTTTTCTGCTCTGTACAGCATTACGCTGTATCTTGGATATGAACTTAATAGGAGATGGTGTAGGAAAGTAGCAACTTCAAGTAGTGACAGAGAATTAGCAGACAAATATGTCAGAACAGAACATACAAAACGAAAGGAACAACACTTCACAGGCTCAGAACATGATTGCTCCAGATAACTATGTACTCTTAGATATTTTCATTCCTGTCTCTCATTAATTCCTCTTCCCACTGAAATGGTATCAAGTGTGATTTCTTTCTAAAATAGGAGATAAAATCATCCAGCTTTTTAGGCACAAATCTGCTGCATTTCAGCTGTGCAAATCAGGAAGTCATAAAAACACAGAAATGATCCCTATCAACATTTTCAATTGTTGCCATTTATCATCATATTTAAACACCACTTTACATTTCTTCACTTGTAGAAAGGAAAGGCACATTTTCTACACATCTCACAGCAAATGATGCAATGCAGCTTTGCATCAGGCTCTTCTACCTGAAGGACTGCAAAGTATCAGTTCAGTTTCTGCATCCTTGTTATGTCCAGGACATCCTCACCGCCAGTGAGCAAGTGCCTGAAACGGTTTTGAAGGAAATGCAAAATCTACAACTGCCTCGTGAAACAAGGCATTCGTCTGTTTCAGAAATGCAGTCACCTAAAATGTGAAATGTCATTGTATAGACACAAACATTTCATTAACAAACCATTTATATATCTTTTTATTTAGACACAACCATACAACTCTACATAACACCTCATAAATGTAGGTCTTGTAATACAAACATCTATAAATATAGAATGCACACACCGCATGTATGTATATTAATATTTGTAATAGAAATCATATCTTTATATCTTCCAAAAGCACCCTTTGTAGCTTTCCTGCCTTTTAAATTCAGCTATTCTTGAATCCAGTTTGTCTTTGAAATATGTCAGGATAATGCATTATTGAAGTACTGTACTGCTTCCTTTTCGAGCCTGTACATAAAATCAGTCACGTTCAACAAATTTCCATTTTCCTTAGTTCTTTTTCATAATTATTCCTCACTTCTATCCCAGCGCTGTCCTCAAGAGCTCCCTGGTTTCACCACTAAAATTAACTGCACACTACAGGTTATGCCTCCGAGGGACTTGCCATCAAGAGAAACCCAAGGTAAAGAATGAAAGCAAAATAAAATTCTTCACTTTTTCTGAAATAGATATGACTAATACATGAACCAGGTTGCAAAATTAACAACTGGACAGAGGAAATAGATTTGAAAAAAAAAAAAAGTTTCTTATTTCACAGATGTGTCAGAAACATTTAGTTTATTTCTTAACTTATGCATTCTGAAAGCTATTTATGAGAGCATATCAGGGATTTAAAACCTGTCTTAAACTTCTGGTTGAAATCAGCATCATTTTGTTCAAGAAAGAGTTAAGTCTAACAAGCAGAAAAAAAGAAATTAACTAAAGTAAGGCCCTTGTGATACAATGACACTTGCTCTATGCTCTTACAGAGAAAAACACGATGATAAAACACCACAAAGAGGAGTGTTATGAATTTTATTAATGACTAGAAGACAGTGTGCAAAACATCAAAGGTCTGTGGAAAAGATTAATGACCCCGTGTGAGACTGTTTAATTACCTCCAGCTAATTAGATTCTTGACCAAATTTTTAATATCTGCATTCCTTCTAAAGCCTAATTGAGATTCCACATTATTTATCAATCTTTCAAAAAGCCCTTAGTGTGCTGCTTTTTTTAGTTTTTTTTTTCCCTTTGCACTTTGACTCCATTTATGGTCAATTATTAAATAAATAGCAAAGTAACTGTTCTCTACAAACTGTATATGTGGAACACTTTATGCCTGTTTATTTTGACTAGGAGACTATCATTGGCATCTTTTATACATAATGAAGCACTCCAACTAATAAACTGACTTACTTCACTGTAAACAGTGTTGATAATATTTTTGTTATCTGGGCAGTGCTCAGGAACTCCTCATGTGGTTTCTGTAAATTAGCCTTTGCTATTGTCAGTTAATCCTTATTTCAGTTTACCTTGGTCCTGTCCCAGGGCCTGAGTGGTGCGTTATCATGCAAACTGGAGAAGACAGCCCTCACCATGTGATTATCTTCCCCCGTTCATTTAGAAGTACTTTAGTACTATAAACCCCTGTTATTAAATGACTTGCCTTTCTATTAGGAGATTGATGTCAGAAGGCAAGGAACACATGCAATAACTACTCCTTTTTTACACATCAGATCTCCAACTAGCCCCTGTTACGACACTGGCACAAAAAGGGAAACCGATGTACAGAACACGTCCAAGTCCTGAACTTCTGTTACAGTTTTCCACAGCTGTTTTACTATTTCAGTTTGCAGTATAGAAAATGGAGACAGATCAGGCATTGCAAGGTATGTGATGGTGAACGCATTTTTGTGTAAAGTTTGACAAACAAGGTGCTTCCCAGTTCAGAGGAGGTAGGGGACCCATAATCGCTGTCTTTGTTTTAGCTATAAAACAGTGTGTATGTTTTAAAATCTCATTGTCATTTTTAATATAAACAAGAAAAATCAAATGTGCACATGTAGTTATCTATTTATAATGCACGTATATAAAACAAAACACTTTGAGAAATACTCTTTGTAATTTCATATAGATTTTTTTTTTTAAATTATCCACTAGAGCTTAGCCCATAAAACCATACCATATATACAGGAATATATGGGAGAGCAAAAAGATAGTTCCTATTAAAATTTAATAGAGAATATCTCATTTGTATCAAACACTATTAGCTGCACCTTTATTAAAAATATGCAGGATTTTTCTCTGTGAGGTAGACATGGGTGTCTGTATGTGCAGATAGACATTGAAAAAAATCTACTATATGGTAATATATGTAACCGTGAGAAATATGGAGGGGACAGGCCTTTCAGGGAGGGATTACTTTTTTTCATGATTACATTTGCAACGAGCCTTGTCCAATGGGATAAGGACTTGCATGCAGTATCAGAAAACACATCCTTTAATAATGCAAAAACTGTACAGCAAAATAGCAAACAATGTGAATCAATACAAAAGTAAAATGAACCTGGCATTAAGGAGACACACAATACTTTATGCTTAATTTCTTGAGAGTGATGAGTAATTTTGGTTACTTACTAAATCACTCAGAGAAATACCACAGCTATGAATTTATCTGAGGTGCTGTAGTCAGAGCTATTTGACATTTCTGACGCAATAAAAAGTATAAGATACCTAAAATCTATGTATCCAGATATTTATTCTGTCTTTCAGTTGGTGTGGAGTGTTTCAAAACCATTAAAGATTTTATCCTTATGGCTATGGATAATAAGAATACATTTTGTATTGTATCCGAGTAGTGTCACGTTTTTAGGATTTTAGGTGCTACATAAACAATGAGAAAATACAGGCCCTGTTTAACAGAGCACATACATTTTACAAACTGGGGGTTACTCGCAATTATTTCCCCAGGGAATGGAGCTGACATTTCCTGTCTCACCCGCCAAACTCCCCGTGTTTCCACTGCCTACCCCTCAGGTTCAGCCGGGTCACTGGTTTCTCTCTCACTGCACCACCTGTCTGAGACTTGCTGTGTGCCTTGTACATCTGATCGACGACGCCAGCCCCAGCTGCCTGACAGGTGACTGATGCTCCTTGGTTTCTGGAGGGCCATAGTGGATATTGCTACTTCGGTAACTGATCTAGATGGACAAGTTGGTAAGGGGATGAATTCAGAGGGCAATTCAGGCCTGCTTTAAACACATGCAGCATGGACATGATACAGATCAAGCATTTAAGTCTGGGGTAATAACAACTGAAGAAAAATGCTCCTTTACCACCACGGGCATTCTCTGCCCTAGAGACTTCCCTACACAAGCATAGGGTCCCCCACAGAATGTCACACGCCAGGCTCTGACAAGCTGAGCAATTTTACATTTACAAATACTTCATTTATTTCCATTTCTACAGAAGCTGATGGCGATAAAAAAAAAAAAAAAAAAAAAAAAAAAAAAAAAAGTATGTAAACTTAAAAAAAAAAAAAAAAAAGCAAAACTTTGGCAATTGTGGCCCAGCAAGAAAAACTCCTGTCTTTGGACAGTGGCATAGCACCCAGAAAATATTGTGCTAGGCTGATGGGAGGGCACGAGGCAGCAGAAGCATTTACTTACTTTAGAAGATAATTTATTAGCTCAGTCTCGCCCTGTGGCCTTTGAGAAACTCAATAACGAGCATGTCTCCTTGTGCATCACCCTGCTCCTTCACCTAGGAAAGCCGGGCCGGGGCTGGCAGATACCTTGGCTGCACTGATCAATAGCCTGCTTCCCCTGCGGGAGGGACTGACAGCCCACGGGGGGACACACAGATGAGAGCAGAATTTCTGCATATTTAGTGATATTTTTTTCTGAAGATGCTTCTCTGAGAACCTAAATTCCTTCTCATATTGTATCTTTAAAATAAGAGAATAATTGAAGCCAAATAAATATACTGAAAGAATATTATGGCAAATTTTGCTGTTTGAATTTTTGCTTTGTTGCATTTTTAAGTAATATGCTTTGTCCCAATCAGCTATAGTGGTGTTTGCTTTCACACTGCTGTGTTCTGGTATACCTGGAGCTCTTTCATAATTTTACGTCTTTTTGCACTGAGCCTGCCCAAAACCAAGATCACTTCTAACTTAAAGTGCTCCTAAAAATTTGAAGTGCTCTATTAATTTTAAATTGCTCTACATCATGTCTGCTTAGAATCCCAACTGCTTTTTCACACACAAAAAATTAAACTATAAAACACACATCTGCAACATAACAGCTATCCAGCTTTTTTTTCAAACGTTAAATTTGTCTCCTTTTTCTTTATCTTTTAAAGAAAAAAAGTGCTCTCAGAGAAAAATAATGGAACAACTCATCACACATTTTACTGCAAGCCTCTCTCTATTGAAAACCTTTTAGGTATGTCACAGAACCAAATATATTTTATGTGTACCAATTGGTAGCACGTAGCCCAACCCATTAACCTACTGACCTCAATAAATTATCATTTCCTAGCCAGAGCAGCATTGCTGGAAGATTGACATGTCACCAAACACACACTGCAGGTTAACAATACTCCCCAGGATTTTTACAAGAAAACTTCTGATCTGAGACTTCTGTCTTGCTGGCAGCTCCTTCAAAAAATATATATATATTTTTTTTTTTTAAGAGCTTGGGTGTTTTTAGAAAACTGACTTGATCCACAGTGACAAGAAAAATGGCATCACTTCCAGCTGAGCCCCCATCACATTATCTGCAGAACAAAGCCACTGCACAGGGCTAGCACAGGCTCCCACCCCATGGGGGACCTTTACCAAGGTGAACTCTCACTGCAGTCCTGCACGCTCATCTCCCACTGGGAGGTCACCCAGAGCTTTCTCCCTGCTTCCCCTTGCTCACATTGGTATTTCCACAGAGCAATACTCTCACCTGACCCTTTGAGGTCTGTGCAATCTGGTTCTGCCTCGCAATTGCTGGCTATGTGCTCCCACCTCCGTCTCCTCTTTGATGTTTTTAAATGGATGTTGTTAAAAGGAACTTGTTGAGTGAAAGACAAAAAACTCTATTTACTGGAAAGATAGGACCAGCTCAATATAGCAGTGTACTTTGGCAGCCAGGCTGATTTTGGGGAAAGATTTTTGAACCGAAGGCCTATCATTTCCTCCACTTGCATAGTAACTCAAGCACTAACAAGTGGACTCACTGTCAAAGTCATTTTACTTGTGTTACTGTATCTGAAGTACATTAGATTAATCTATCAAAGGGTCAACGCTCCTTTAGTTGGTGACTATAAATATACACAAATAAAGAAAAGCATGCTCTGAATACCCCATGTATCAAGCACTTCCAGATCCATATATTTTTGCTACTTTGCCATGCAGATATAAAACCATCTGAGTGATGAGATGGAGCAATAACCTTTCCCGGCTACCATGTTTTATCACGGGATATAGCTTGGAAGGTGCTGGTTATTTACACTCAGTCTATCACAATAAGCTGCTTTTGGGATATTTTCCAAGGAACAAATTCAAGCAAAGTTTTTTTGGCTTTAAATTAGAGCTTGATCTCTACATACACTCTGCCCTTCAGAGCATCTTTCTGTTACCAGCTCCTGCTGAGTCTAGAGGGGCAGGTCACCTGTCAAACATTACATGGCACATTCCCAAGGAACAACGGAGTCACTCCTCTGCCTTGACCAAATTCCAGTTTCTTTTCTGATCTGGTTGGATCTCATTCTTCCCTTTCCCATTTTACACGGGTTGGAGCTAAAGCCATCCTGATCTCATTTGCATGCTTCTCTGCAGAGAGCAGCATCAGTTTGTCACTGATGCAAACAAGGCTTGTACCTTGAATAAGGACATGAAATATTTTGTACTTCCTGGAATACTTTCTACCCATTTGAATAATTTACTTGTAACATCACAATGTAAAGCGTATTATTGAGCCTTGAATACTATGATACTTTGGTCCATCTAAATTCACTGTGGTGTTTCTTCTCCTGAAGATGTTTGCAACACACGTTTGCTGTGTGCAAGCATGGTCAAGTGAAACTTTCTTCAGACTCTAGCCAGACATACTAATCTAACAGTAGTTACATGTTTGTTTGCTCTACTTAAAAGGCAATTTCTATGGCAAAGGCATTTGTTTTTTGTCTCAAATGAGATTAGAGATTCATTATCTATTGGATCAAAACTTCCAACCAAGGTAGAGGCAGCAGCTTTATTTACACGAGAAAACATAGTATACATTAGGCCAGAAAAACTGCAACAAGTCAATAGCAACAAAACAAGAGGGTGATAGTGGCTTTCCAAAGTGGAATGCCATCTATCACAGCCACCCGTGGTGAAGCTGCCTCCAGGAGTGACTCTCAGCCTTCTGCAACACATGCAAATGCTCCTACCCGTAAGGGTGATGTGAAACATTCAGCTATAGTTCATATATATAATATTGCATATTTCTTCTACCTTACTTCTTATGTAAATTATGAGAAAAATATGTTTTTGGAAATTTATGGGAAAGTAGGCCTTGGGATTGCTTCCTCAGCAGAATCAACGTGATGTTCCCATGAAGTCACCTTTGCTGTGGTGCTTCCATCACTGCTGCAATTTCACTGCTCTGCAGCTCTTTATCAGGAAGGCTTGAACCTAAATTTCCCTTTTCCCAGCCACAAGATATTTAAATCAAACTGGCTGTGACTGTCACCTCAAATCTCTATGTCTTCTGCTAACTTAGCCCCAGTCAGAGCCTGCATGGTGAAAGTTTTCTGTAACTGCCATCAGTTCAGTAAAATATTTGCTAAATGCAAAAAATGTGGTTGCACTGGGTTTTGTTAAGTTTCTTAATAAAGGGCAGTGCATGTTCAGCCTTCATAGTAACTCAGATGTGACACAAATAATGCAGCAAATAATTACAATGACCTTTTGCTCACCTCAAATTTAAACAAAGGTTAAGCTGCCCTTTAGAAAAGTAAATATTTTCTGTAGTCTAATAAGTGTAGACACCTTTAGAAACAAGGACGTATTGCCAAACTAAACTAAAATGAAAATTGTTACAATAGAATAATTTCAAAACAGAAAAGATGCAAATCTCTGCACCCAGCCAGACATCCTGGCATCGCAGGCAGTCCCTTACCTTGCAAAACTCCCAGGCTGATCTCCATATGGTTTCCAAGAACTGTTGCTTGAAATTTCTGTCCAGCCACAGCAGATAGGAGAGAGAAATATTAAAAATAAGAAAGTGCATAATCTCCTTGCCCCCTTAAATCTAGTAAACAATTTATATTTGATTTCATACAACAGAATGAATCCACGGACCTTTAAGTAATTAAGAAACAGACACTGAGGCTTAAAAAATAAACTTAAGGGAAAATCTCACATAGTGGCCAGGAAATGGCTCATAGGTTTTATTTAGTTCTCATAGTCCAAGGTTTAGCTGTTAGCTAGATAAGAGCCAGGTGTGTTTTACACATCTAATTTGTTTAGTCTGAAGCTAATTCAAACAGCGCTCTTTAACTACAAGTCTGCAAGTGACATTTCAAATCTAAATCCAGGATCAATTCATGTCACATATATTGAGGGTCTCTCACTGGGAAGGAGCACTTCTGGGGAAGGACATTCTCACTTTTTTTCTGGTGTGCTTGTTGTGGTTTTGTTGTTGTTGTTTTGGTGTTTTGTGGTTTGGTTGGTTTGTTTTTTGTGGATTTTTATGTAAGTTATACTAACACTACTTACAATAAAATTGGAAAAAGTTCACTATTACCTAGCACAGTCGATGGGGCTTTAGTGACCTAAAGGACTACAGAAAGGGGCTCTCTGCTTTTCTCCTTTGGCCCAGGCAGCCTAGGAGTTCCTGCTGGAGGGGCAGCTCTGGTGCTGGGCACTGGGGCTCTGCACCCTGCAGAAGTGAGAAGGATTTGGGCTCCTCCACACCTGCACAGGGATGAGGCTCCACGGCTACCCGCCTGCAGCCAGATGGCAGGGGTAGGTTGTATCTGTGGTAGGTAGAAGCTATATAAAGATGCATACACATTAAAATGATTTTTAACGTTTTGACCTTCAGCCACATCTGACAATAAGGGAATATTTGGTGGGCAACCACTTTATGCATGGAATAAAATGAGGTATGTTATAGCAATAATATTCAAAATGCTCTTTCTGTCTCAGACAGGACAAATCATAACACAAGAGATGTAATATCCATCATTATAGTGTTGACTAACCTGACTTTCAGATTCAGATCAAGATTTTGAAACTCTCTATATAAGTATAAATAGCATTCAACTTTAACTGTACTTTCATTTTGGCGTGTATTAATCATGTGCTTCTCTGTTTGATCTAGTAAAAAAGATAGTCAATGAATTTACACCCTGTTACTTATTCATGAACAAGTTGTGCCCCTGAATTTTAACATGCTATGCCTTAAACTATTAGCTGTATATCTGCTTTATGTGATGTTCCTACATAAGCTGGCAGTCTATCAATTTAGTGTCCATACATTTCTTTGAAAGCTATATTATAATTAGAGCTTAGGTTAATACTATTCACTAACCATAAAACAGACATAAAATAATTATAACTCATTTAGTGAAATTAGAAAAAGAGCAATTATTAGGCTCCCATTGTGAGGCTTTGCTGTGAGGGACAGATAATCTATCTGCAAGATGTACTTTAAGAACACCATTTTGAAAGAAATAAACTAGATAAATTACTGTTTTGTTTTGGTTTAAGAAAACTTAGACTAATAAATACAAGTTCAACAAACATAAAGGATGTGTGCAAGGGAAGTGAAAGTTCTACTGCAAGAGGAGAGATTAAAATATTTATGTGATGCTTTCCTGACATTACCTCTCAGGATGTTGTGAAGCTCGATTTGTTAATATTTGCAAGGCATTAAGTACTACAGCGATGCAAACGCAGGCCTATAAACTGCAACGAAACATGCAGATGTGCACGCTTCTGTCAGGAGAGAGTGGATTCGCTGATGATCAGCACACTTGGCTACAGGATTTCTGATAGCTTTAATGAAGTCTTTATATATCAGGAAACCTGCCTTTGAAATCGCCTGTTCCTCATTCTCCGAGCTCCTGGTATGCTGAGATATACGGTTATATGGGAAGAGATGACTTTCTACCATGAACACAGCTTCCTGGCAGAAATACAGCTTAGGACTGTATCAAGCTGCCCGTTTTTTGCTACTTTGGTAGGAAATTAGTTCAGCAATCTCCCTGAAGAGTCACTTTTGAAAGTGATGTCTCTTCCTGATGGACTCTTGTCCCGCTACTGTCCAGCTGCTGTTCACGTGGATGCAAATCCAGCAGCATCAATATTACCAAACCTCAGAAGGAGAAAAACCTTCCTGAGTTGAGAGATTTTTTTTTTTCCAAAATACAGGATTTTCACCCTTCTGAACTGTTAATCTGTTGTTTTGTTTGTTTTAGTGATTTTTATTTATTTTAGTGATTTTTATTTATTTATTTATTGGGGGTTGTCTTTGGCCTTATTGATCTTACTATTTTTGGACACTTTTATTAATAGAAATTCACATATTGGCCTATCTATACCACTCGTAAGGAAGTTTGACTCTGCTTGCCTCAGAAGAGCTCTGTGAAAGCCAAATTTGTCTGCAGGAGTTCCCGTGAGAGGAAAGGAAGGATCTCAGAGGAAAGGATCCACACGGTGCCCAGAGCCCCAGCCCAAGCACCAGTCAGAGGGGAGTGAATGGGAGCAAAAGACGACCCCTAAAACATGTTGTTATAGCTCAGCCACATGAAGCATAACTCAGAAAGACTCCTATTGCTGACTGTTAATATAAAAAACATAGTGAATTAAACACTATAAATAGCTTTAAAATGGCGATAATTTATTCAAAGCACTACTGCATTGATATTTTTCATTGCTTTTAGGGTCAGCACATTTAAGATGCATACTTTCAGTCTTATCTCTATAATCAAGAGAGACAAAAAGAAGTCTGCTTCCAGACTGATTTCAAAAGCTAAAGGTAAAAACATCAAAAGTTACACACTATGGCAAAAATTTATCAATCTCTATTAAATTCTTTATTTCTTTAGAATGATTTCTCTGGAATGCTTTTGAACTTTCAAAGAATCCTATGAATTTCTCCTTGCTTAATTTATATTAATGCTAGTAGTGAATCACGATTCAAATCAAGCCACTTTTCGTTAACAAAATAAATAAATAAATAAATAAAAGTACATGTAAAGAACTTTTTTAAATAAATATCTGACCTGTTAAGACCTTTCTATGTTCATGTAAAACTTTATTTATTCATTTACATTACGACATAATTTCTCATTAAATGAACCCTTGAACATCTGGTGAGGGAAATTCATCTCTACCAGCACTGGTAACAGTGGAACAGGTTATGTTATACCTCCTGTTTAAACAGCATAAATGTACTGTTGTGACTGTTGAAATGGGGGAATGACCTGACTTCATCACTAATTTTACTTTCCAAGTGACTGGTAAATTCTCCTATGCTTCCTGTTGAACAAAAACAAAAGACAAGTTCAGAGAGCTGGTACGTCTGACAGTTGTGAAAGACAGCAAAAAGATGAATGACATTCTCCGGAGAGTATTTTTCTGTCACTTAAGCAGTTTACATATTTCTCTATTTTTACTGTATTTTCCTTCTCTTGATCACCAGGGATCGCATGTGAGTTTAGGGTCATTAGGGCTATGTCTAGTGCCAGACAGATACTGCTGCAGTCAGATTTTTATGATGACAGCATGAAATTTTTGGAATGCACTGGTGAGTTGTGTGACTATTGTTAGACTGTCATTAAAGAAATAAAAATAAAAATTCTCTTTTCTTTACTGTTGGCAAGCCCATTATTTTACATTTTGTGAAATACTGCAATATTTCTTAGAAGACTTGACAAAAGTAGAAAGGAACTTAATAATTAGTATTCCAAAATATCTTACAACAGATTTTTTTTCCATTTCCATCAGTAGAGAGTGAGATAAGAGAAGAGAAGATTATTCAGAGTTAAGAAACAAGGAACAATACTTGGGGAAAAGAAAATTTAAAAAAAGGAAATGAAGAATTTGACTTCTTTTTCTTTTCTTTCTTTCTGCTTTCCTCTCCTTTCTTTTCAGTCTTCCAATCTGTTCTCCCCATCCTTGGGGAGCACTGCTTGAACCTGCATTTGTGAATTATAAGCTCTCTGTACTGTACATAGCAGTTGTTAAGGATCAACTGATTAACCATTTTATAGAAGATTTAGGGGACTCATTCCAATTTTTACAACTCCATGTGGTTTTTAAATATTGTAATGTTTTCAACCAATATGTTTTCTGCCTCCCAGCTGTAAAACAATACCTATTGGCTTGGGGGGAGGGAATTTATTTTTATATAATTTTGTTATAATACAACTTTTTCGTGGTACTAACAGCATCTTCTGGGAAAGAATTAAAAAAGCAGCAAGATGAAATATCACGTTCTTCATTTTTTGTTCACTCACTTAGGTCAGCGTATTACAATATCGAAAACATAACAACCCGGAATGGGACAGATTATGGGATTTATGAATTTGCCTGGTTTTGTTGGCTTGGTGAGACCTTTACCATTTTGTTACATTCTTTCTTGTATTCAATGTCCCGTTTATTTTTTAATGGAAGAATAAAGGGTTCACATAAAGTATCTCAAACACAAAGGACGTGTCTGTCTGAGCTTTTATAATTGAATTATTGTACACGTGGTATTGTATCAAAACACTAGGGCCAAAGTCGTTCCCTTTGTAGTTTTTAGCAACAGTATTTTGTTTTCAAATGACTTTGGATGGTTTTACCAAATTATAGAGCAAAAGCTGATGACTGACGTAAACAAACCAATAAGTAATTTTAGTACTGGTGTAATGATTTGAAGAGATGTTCTGAGTACTTTATAACGGTCCTTGGTAGAAATCCTTTCCTTCATGAAATTTGGAAATATTTTCTTCTGCTTTTTATGGCTCCAAAATTGTAATGGGTGATTTTTAGTAGCTTTTCTACAGGTTGAAAAATACCCTGAATTTATGGAAATATTTTTTTTTTATTATTATTATTTTCTGTGTAATCACCACAGAAGTGTATTTAAAATGACCAGAAGTTTGGCTTAACCTTATCAAAAGGTGAGAACCCAAGATTGGAGCCAGCTCTGAGAGGACACAAGTGTGCAATGTGACACGGAGGTCTTTACTCCTTCTGCTGAACTCACAGTTGCTAAATTATTTCATCCCATGGTGTTCCTATCATTGCTTCAACTGCACAGAAAATTTACCTATTTACAAAAATGGATGTGCATCACTGCCACCATCACTGATAATATTAGAATATGGTTATATTATCACAATAGAATATTATATAAAATATGAATTATAATGATTGTAATTTTAGTTAATATTATTTAATGCAATTTAATGTTATGACAAGTATACAAAAAAAAAAAAGAAATAAAATACTAAGGACACAGAGAAGGAGCAAGCATGCTGCTGTGGCTAATGTAAAAAGCACACTTATTTATTGATTTTGTAATAAAACCTAAGTAGTGTCAAAGAGTACCAATTTACCTCACAAGAACTAACCAGGCAGGACAAATTTAAATTAGTTGATCCTGCTTTCTTCATGTGCTAAACAAAATTACTTCACATTTGCCACAGAGCACATATGAGGGCATCCACTGCAGAGCCACTGATGTTCGGGTAACCCGTGTCTAAGCTCTAAATCAGGAAAGCATCGCTATGTGGCTTAGTAGGCTTTTCTTAATTAGCATTGGAGCGTCTTACTTTCATATAACACACTATATGAAATAAACTATAATCACTATAAACAGCAGAATGGCTAATTAAGACATGATCAAGAAGATGATCATAGCTGGAATACTGGTTTCTGCAAAGCACCACCCTTCTTACTGAATAACATGGAGTTATGAGCTACCAACTGAATTTGTCTCTTGAAAATCTCCTAGTGAAGAGAATGTCCCAAGAAACAGCCAGAAAACAGAGGCATTTGGTTAGAATGCAGAAGACCCCATTCAGATCCAAACCTCCACCACAGCAGGTCTCCTGCAGTCTGCTTTTAGATGAGGAAGAGCCTCTCCCTTCCAGCCTCTTTGCACCACATACTCCATCTGGTAAACTGGCAATTGTTCTGGTTGAAATTTCTGAAACTGATACGTACTAATAATGGTTCCTGACAAAGAATAGTTTTTACACGTGTAATGCCCAATAAGCTTTATAAATAACTCCTCAGGAAGACAATGGGAGCATTGTGCATGTATGGGAAGAACTTGGATCCAAATATGTATTAGCACTCAGACTTCCATGCTTATAAATTACGTTGTTTTGTTTTTTTTTTTTTTTTTTCTCTTTCTATTTATTTCTATTTCTATTTATTACGTGGGATTTGGAGTTTTCTTCAGGTACCAATCCAGGCAGCACCACAGAAGAGGGGAAGAAGAATAGATCACACACAGATATAAACAAAAACAACAAGAAAATCTATGAATATTATTCCAATAATGCCTGTGTCTTGATAAAACATGTTTCAGGCCAAGATTTCTTCATTCATTTAGAGATACATCTTTACGCCTAGAACCACCACTTATTAATTTGAATTTCCCATTACATAGACACAGATTGCATGGTCAATACTGTTAATTTTTAGTTGATGCCATTGCAAGCACCTGCTGTATCTTTCAGACAAATCATCAAAAGCTGTTTTCTCATAAAACAAATTTCCTTATACTACTTTTTGTGCAAGATATTTCTTATGTGTGCAACATCACGAAAATTTTCTGTCACACACTTTTTTAATTTTCCCAATATATGTACAGTTGTAGGAATTCAGTGAGATTTAAATTTTCTGAGTTTGCATTAGCATGTGTGTTAAATTACAAAAATAAAATAATAATAAAAAAAAAATAACTGAAAGAAAAGTACTTGAAAACTTCAAGATACAGTTTCCTAACCTGTTGATTCAAACCATCACCCACTCTGCTACAAAGATTATCACAACAGTTTTGGTGGGTTTGAGCCTTCAGCTCCCTTTAGGTGCATAAATGAAAACATCATCTAAGGTTTTCATCAATTTCACACAAACCCACTACTTCCAGGAAAAGCTCTGTGCTGAGAGAGTTGCTTTGAGTTTGGATTCAGTGTACTCACAATCCAAGTCATCTGCTTGATTGCTCTATTACTGCTTATTTATAAAGTATTTGCAGAATATTTACAAAGGAGTTACATGATTATAGGGATCTTGAAAGAGGAAGCATTGCCAAATTATATAGCTATAAAAGTGAAATGAGAATCCAAATGAAGGTCGGTATGTCTGCATCTAAATACAACAAATACTGCACAAGATTGGATGCTACAAGTGATGTTTTCACAAAGGTATTGCCTGTCCTGTTTGTATCAGATAAATCACTCCTGTATTTCACCTCTTCAAAACTAATCTATTGTGGCTTACGTGCAACTGAGCTCAATGTTGTGTCTTGCAGTTGCTACATATCCAATGTCAAACATATATTAATCAGCTTATTAGCTGTGGCTTAGATTGTACTTCAACTTCAAATGTATTCACAATTTTCCTTGACTATATCTCAAAGACTTGGTCCAATCCATATTATCCCTTACCTTTTGGCTGTTAACATTGATAGCATCTCTTTTTATTGGACTCTTGATGCCCACTGATGTTTTATGCATAATGATGCTCAAATTTAATTGAGCTGTAAGCTTCAGTTTAATTATGAGCCTTCACGATACCTTCAGCACTTTTTCTTCTCTGATTACAGTAACTGGTTCTCTATAACCCCTTTAAAATCCTTCATCTATTAAGCCACTAGTAGACAAGTCATTTTTAGGAGAAAGTCTAATTAGACTATTGCAATTATCTTAATGCATCCTCAGTATTTAGAAGGAGGGAAAAAAAAAAAAAATACTGAAATGCACCTTGCAGAATATTCCAAACATTCAAACATTCACATTTAGCAATCTTATTCACACTACATAACTGCATATATCTTGTGCTTGAAATGACTTTATGTGAAGAAAGAGAAGTGACACTCCAATAAGTCATCTCTTTGGGTGCATTTCTCTTCATTACATTCCCTTTACATTTTATAGTTGAAAGTTTCAGAGCTATTGCGTAATTCTGTTCCTTTCAGTGCATGAACCAGTTTAGGAGTCAATTGAAGAAGTAATAAATAAATAAATAAATAAACATAACAGAAAAATTGTAAGCATACATAAATTGCATTTCTTTCACATAATTCATTTGCATGTGTCTTTAATGTCAGTTCTTAAAAATATAATATTAGGTATTCAATAAGACCAGCTTAGCAAAAAGTCTGGTGTTTTTCACGTAGATGGGATGATCAAAACTCCAATGATACATATTTCAATACAGATAATGAAGGAAATTAATTCTGGACCCATATTTACTGCTTTTGTAAAAACAGATGTGTCTCCAAAAACAGCACTTTTGATCCAGTCCGTTTTCAAGTATAAATTATTTTAGTACTTTTTATGCTTATAAAGTTCCATATTATATGGATAGCCCATTCCTACTCAATATGAGTAATTACTGTACACATACATTATTTTTCCTCACAGTTTTGAGCACAATCCTGGGTGTCATTTGACTATTATCCACTTTGAACTACTAAATGTTGCTTGCATTGGGGATCCAACAAATGTTTTCTGAGATCAAGTGGCTGCATTTACAATAAACTTCATCCAAAAAGGGATGTGAAGAACTGGAGACATATTTTTCCCGAGATGTCTCCAGACCAACTGAAGGCTGCAACTTATTTATCTCAGAGTACATTGCTCAGTGAAAAAATACTTTAACTCTTGCTAAGTATACAGGCAATATTTTATTAACTTTGAATAGTCTATAACAGTTAACAATAAATTTCTTAAGAAAAAATAAAATGAAAAGAAAAGAAAAGAAAAGAAAAGAAAAGAAAAGAAAAGAAAAGAAAAGAAAAGAAAAGAAAAGAAAAGAAAAGAAAAGAAAAGAAAAGAAAAGAAAAGAAAAGAAAAGAAAAGAAAAGAAAAGAAAGAAAAGAAAAGAAAAGAAAAGAAAAGAAAATTAAGTAGAAAGACTTATCTCCTAAATCATTTTGGATCCAAAATCATATAAGTGTCAATAAAACTCAGATTTCTAGTTAGTTAACATGCCTTTTTCTTTTTTTCCTGAAAATTTTTATGTAAGTATCAAAATGAGCCAATTACGTTTTATTCAAAACCCAAAGAATAGATATCTGACCTTGAAATTATTTTGATTATTCTTTTTATTATTCTTCCTGCAGAAATACCTAAGGGATTCTGTAAATATTCTAACTATGAGGACCGTATCTACATCCTAAATAAAGAGGATTTAACCCTAAAAAAAAAAAAATACAGCCTAACAAACATATGTGACTGTATTTGGGCAGGGAGCTGTATACATGTATTGTCTTGTTTTCTTCAGTCAGACTTGAAAATCAAATGAAGACTAAGCTATTTTTCTACATCTAAATAGTTTTGCATTAGTAAAACACAGCGACTTATATTGGCATATGCATTGTGAACATAGAAAATAAAAATAAAACCATTTCAAAAATTAGAAGGGAAAGGGTCAGCATTAATGCCAAATTTTCTCTCTTTAGTTCCAGTTTCTTTAATTCTCGTATAATCATAACCTTGATGTTACATGAGTTACATGCCTGGAATAGTACTTTATTTAGTATATTTCTTTCCTCTCAGTATTAGTCACTTGTTCCCTAATTTATATACTTGTTTGCTGCAACAGGGATCTTGATGTGTTTTTGTTTTTGTTTTTGTTTTTATTTCTTCACTTGATGACTATGTAATTATCTGACAGTTTGCTTAAATTCCTGAATTTGGGATCAAATAAATTTGTTGCATATAAATTAACATATCAAGTACAAGAAACATCAATTCCAAATCAGCGATTTGTCTTCTTGCATTATAGGCTACTTTCTGTAGAGGCATCAGTTTACATTATGTACTTCACCAATGCAAAACTGAACTTGCAATTCCTGAGATTGCTAAAATATTCTGCTATGCCTATTCAAACAGCATGATTTGCTAAAATAAATAAATAAATAAATAAATAAATAAATTCCTTAGGGAGTGCAATTGTAGCTGACTAAGAAAATGCAGTGGACAAAAGTTTAGTTTGAAACAAAAGTTTCTGCAACTAAGTCACATGACTTTTATTTTTTTTATTTGTTTGTTTTCTTAGAGAAAAGAGCTGATACATTTTCTCATCTTTCTGCTCATTTCTTTTTTTCATTTAACCTTTATACATCTGTAGTGTAATTCGAAGTACTGGCCAAATCTGCCCAGACTATATTAACATTTTCATAAGGAAAATATCTAAAATATTTAGAATTATATGAAATTTCTAAACCAGCAACATCATTTTATATAAGGGAGATATTTAAATTCTCAATTAGAAAAAAAAATCCCTTTTCTTTATTTAAAGCAGTATAGAAGACTTTCCATAACATATTTATATTTTTGTATCGTAACATAATTTTTAGGTAGGATGTTCTTTTTTATTTCTTCTCGGTCTGCAACACAGAGCACTAAGTCTTGTAACAGGGCTACTCAGAGAGAGTTTCAGCAACACTCAAACTGAGCTCAAACAGAGCAAACAATGGCGGGTTGACAGTTCTCAAATGCAGAAGCACTTTTCTGCCAAAAACATTCACAGCTGCCTTCCAATTTCCTGGGAAAGTCAAGGTGTTCCCCTGGACCTACTTTACAGATTTGTGATTATGCAAGTATTCTGGTCTTCCTTTGTAATATATGCAGATCAATTCAGTCTTGTTAGTATTACCCCAACCTCATTCCTGCAGTCTTGTGCCAGCCTCATCTGTGAGGGTCGGCAGCTCTTAGCAGCTAAATATGCCAACATTCACAGCTGCTCTCACTTTGCACGTCTCTCTCTGCAGCGGGGTAGTCCTTGTTTAGTGCTGTCTGCTGCTCGCTGGATGCCTGCGCCCTTGCATACCAAATGCGGGCAAAGAGGGACACCAGTGGTTGCCTTTCCTGTGCGTTCACAGCTCTCTAAGAATTCACCTTAAACACTTTGGAAGAAAATGGCATCACTGCTAATCCTGACAAAAGCTAACTAACAAGCTTCCTCCACTGTGCTGACAATGCTGTTGCAGTCTCCATAACTGCTGCTCACCAAAGTTCACACCTTTACCACTTTGGCATTGACTGCAGTCCTACATCCAGCCCTGGAGTAGCCAATGTGATTCCACTCAGCATCCATTCTGGGTTTTAGTGCCTATAGTAGCAGATCAGACAGTGCATAAAGAAGAGCTCCATGTCTGAATATTGCAACTTTCAGCATAGAAAAAAACACTAGTCAGGTATTGTAATGTTATCCCTGCTCAAATTAACACCTTGCAGGCTGCCAAATGATTTCCATGCGTCTTTATCCAGCCTAGGTCTTACCTTGCTGTTCCCTTCCATCTTTGAAGGACATGGGCAGGAATGCTCCTCTCTATTTACTGCTTTGATGTCACAAATCTGGGAGGGGTTTCAAAAAGTCTTTCTGAAATTACTTGAAAAAACTATCCTCTTGGGAAGAGATTTACTAAGCTAAATCCTTCTTAGTTATCCTTATTTAGGGTTAAATTGTGGCTTTAGGAAAATAGAAAGCTAAGTCACTTTTAAAGGAAATGGCATAAAAAACTCCAAAGTTTGGAAAAGCAGAAACTGAAATATACTGAAATTCACAGTATAAACACAACACTCTTCTCTAATAATTAGTCACAGGAATAATTCATAAGGATTTCCTTCACTCAAAGTCCTTAGATCAATTCACAGTATATTTCTAAGAGGTTAGGCTCTAGTTCAGCAGAAGTTACATATGTATACAGATGTATAGGTGGCTGAGACCTACAACAAGTATGTTACAGAAAATAAGCCTAGATATTTGCAAAAGTTTATTTTATTTTTAGAGGTATAATATTCAGTGCATAATGAAGTATCTTGCTCTTGTAAACTATACTGAGTAAAAAATGACAGTTATGTATAGTGCATAGTGGGGAAAATATTAAAATATATATATATATACTATATCTGCAGTTGACTGTAGTTTTTCAAATAAATGTGTTGGAGGGGATCTGTTCACAACACCAATGTAAGTAATATTTGATGCCAGGAAAGTGTGCTTTTTTCTAATCATTCTTATATCCCCATCAATATTTTGCCAAAAAGTGTGGCGTCATCTAGGAACATGAATCAGTATGAATGAAAAACTACAAGTAATTCATAATTTCGATGGAATATGAGTTATTATATCTAAGGCCAGGAGTGAAATAAGATCAGTAACAGGTTCACTATGTGTTTAGCTGGCTTACTAATGGAGCCAAGATTTATCAGAAATTATTTTTGTCTGGACCATGACTGGGCCTAATGTGTTTACTCTTCACACTTCACACTTCCAAAATATTAGGAACTGGAATGCAGTCCTCACTTGGCCAACATCAGAAAATGTGATTCAGCTACAAAAATCAGGCTTCTTCTCCTTGCTTGATTCAATGTATTTGAAAACAACTCTTCTACACTTCAGTAAACAGTCCTGTTTGATGACCTGTTTGAGCTGCTGCATTTTACATCAGAAAGACAATGCCAACGGTACCAAAAACAAAAACAAGACAAATGATTTAAACCCTAACAGCTGAAGCAGTAAATATTTATTGGTCATACACAATAGCAGTGAGTCAATAGGAGAGACAGAAAAATCCTCCTACAGCAGCTCTTCATGATACTCTACCTCTTCATCTGCATCTATACAGATGGTAGAGACACTGCTCACACCAGCAGAGAACAGAACTAAATTCAACCATCTTATATTTTGGCTGACAGCTTGACCATTACCTTTTCTTCTCAGCTGGAAGATTTTTGCATACTCACACTATTTGAGGGATGATTGTAACCACATTTTTCTACCTCCAGCTCTGGAGTACCCTCCTTGCATCTTCTTCATACTTGTTGGGCCCTGGAGCAGCATTTCCTGTGTGAATTTTTCATGTGGTATGTATGAAGCACGAACGTCTAAGTTTAATAGATGCAAATGTTGTATACGATCAAAGCAAAATTGAATAATACGTATGTGCTTCAATATCAAAACTGTGAAAATAGGTAATCTGGCAAAAAACAATTGTTCTGTATATTTTAGGGTCAGGAGGGACTATTACTATGCCCCTTCTAACATGTTAATGGTGTACCTAAATGCATTTCATTCAAGACTAGACTTTCCTAAGCAATATGCACTTCATAATTTCCCAAGAAAATATTTACTTAAAAACTCATAGGGAAAATATATTTCATGGGGAAAAGGCTGTTGAATTTAAGTAGCATGGCAAAATACCATGTTTTGACTGGCATTCTACAGTTATTAAGACACTGTATTTTTCATAACTTTTAATAATGTGTTTCACTTATGGTTTATACAATAAACCCTTCAATCACTTGATACTGAAGTCACTCTCAAAATTTATTTCCTTCCATCAAGCACATGAACCAGTCTTTTATTTATAGGATAAATGTTATTATTGCAGGTTTTCCCATGGATGCTGACTGCCCACTACTGGTTTATTGACTGACTTTCAGAAAACAAGATGGCTATAAATTATTTTAAGAACAAATATGAAGAAATTCATGGCCTTTATAAAGAAAAGTAAGCAAACAAATTTGAATATTTAGTATTTCCCTTTAGACCCTATTTTACTCCATTTGATCTCATTTCTCTTTTTAAAGGAGTCAGCAGTATCAAAAAAAAAAAAAAAAAAAAAAAAGTTGATATTGCTTTGCGCATATATATTTGAAAAACCTCTGCCAGATGTTGTCTGGAGATCTTCAATGTCTATCCTGCAGCACATGGTCTTGTTGCATGCTCAAGTCCTTCCTGATCTTGGAAAACACTTTCACTTCTCTTACTGTCTTACTGTCCTCAGTTCATTTTCAGAAATCCTTCACGGAAAGATTCACTCACCCATCATACAACAGCTCCAAAACCTCATTTCAGCTGCATTAATTGAGTAGAAAAGAAGCAGAAGTTTTTTCCCAGGGAACATCAGGATGTGCTTCTGACACAATGTATGATCTTCAGATATATGTCTGACCTCCTAGAGGAGCCTAGAAAGTATGTCATGATCTCACTCAGAGTAACTGCTCTGGCTTTGCATAACTCCTCTTGTACTAGGGGGTGAGATGCTATTTCAGACACATACTTTTATTTTGGGGACATGCTAAATTACATAGGTCATGCATCCATAATGACCGTAACTATGTAGATACAATAAATTCTTCCCAAAGAATAGATGCAATAAGGAAAACTGTGATCCCTCAGAGCCAGAGAAAAGAGGAAATATATATATATATATATATATATATATTAAGAAATGCAAGCATTGCTGTTAATCTCTTGCTAGGGTCTAAGACTGCATTTACTTTTTTATAAAAGTTTTGTAGCAGTACAACCACTTTATAATACCCTCATGAAATTAACTCCTTTTTTAACTCTGTTGTTCTTTGTTGGGATCTTCTTCTTAATAGAAAAATGCTTTGACAAGTAGCTAAATTTCAGTAATGTTAAATCTCATATAAACTTCTTCAGTATTGAACATGGTCTAGTTCTTGTTTATCTCAAATAAGTTTTGAACATATGTTCCCAGAATTTGTACTAGGAAAATATTCCTTTTCTTTTTTTGTATTACAGATTGTTAATTAAAATATTAAACAAAATAAGTTTCAAGATTTATCTTAGATAATTTCTACTCTAATTTTAGTATTTTGGCTGTTAAAAAAATGCTCTTAAACAGGTCATTAGAGCTGAACCTGTATTTCTCTTTTACCTTCTCAGATTGAAGTCCCTAAGTTGAGGGACTCAAAGTATCACAGCTGGAAAAGTTTAGGGAATGAGTCCTAAGAAACATACCCATTACACTACAAAGTCTAGACAACGTTATACACATTATAACTAAACTGAATGTCTTTTGGTCTCAGGCCCTTATCTAATGGAAATTTCCACATGTACGCCAACAGGTAGAGCAGAAGTCAGTTGGTACCATGAGAGCACTGCTTTCCATGCTGGCCACATTTGATTCCATCAATGAATTCTATTATAGGATGAATGTCTTAAGATCACCAAGGTTCATCTTCAAACTGTTCACCACCTGTTTACTCTTCAAAGTAATTCTAAAATGTTAAAAATATATATATAAATATACAGAGTTTTTTTATTGTGGTTGTTGCAATTCCATTTCGTAGATCACTATTACAGAAACAGACTGCCAACTAATGAAGTTGTTTCCTCAGCAGCAGACTTCCGGATAAGTAAGGATTCTCTATTTGGAAATTGAAAGCTTTAGTCTCTAAAGTTATATAGACTCCCCAACACTTGCCAAATTATTTTCTAAATCGATTTATAGCAGCATAAAGCAGATGGTTAATAATATTGAGTAGTAAGTCATTACTGTCATTCATTTCACCTTACAAAAGCTATTACTTTTCTTCATGGTAAAAGAATATCTGAAAATAGCAGA
The DNA here is from genome assembly GCF_047663525.1 of Anas platyrhynchos. NCBI lineage: Eukaryota > Metazoa > Chordata > Aves > Anseriformes > Anatidae > Anas > Anas platyrhynchos. Next base: position 3,517,601 of record NC_092593.1, on the reverse strand, counting down.
ATTTCACAAAATGTGCCATAAAGCTATAAAGTTTACAAATTTCCCACTTATCCACTGCTTTCCCTACTTCTTTAGCTGCCCTATTTTAAACAGACAAATTCTATTTTTACTTTATCTTTCCCTTTTCAGTAAGAAAATGATGAATCCTCTTTCCATTTGGACCATTACAGTAGCTGGTGCTTAGTACCTATTGACTTTAAACGATGAGCTTTCTAAACTATAAAATTAATTATTTTTTTATTAAAAAAAAAAAAAAAAAAAAAAAAAAAAAACGAAAAACAAAAAAAGAAAAGAAAAAAAAAAACAAAAAACAAAAAACAAAAAACACTTGATTCTCTGCTTTGGAAAATAAAAATAAATTAAAAAAAAACTTCTGCCACCATGGTTAGTGGCAGAAATCTAAACATAAAAGGGGGGCGGGGGGGGGAAGAGGGAAAAAAAAAAAAAGACACATTTGGGCAAGTTTGCCTTGTTAGCTCCCATGGCACAGAGAAGCATGATGCCTAATCTTTGGCTATGCATGAGCTTCATAAACTGCCTAAGGGACTGGCAGAAAGGGACAGAAAAAACAACAACTACTACCATTTTCACACAAGAACACAGCTGGAGGGAGAGATAATAATGATGCTCTTCTTATGCATAGCATTCCTTGTGCTTGGAGCACTCAGGAAAGAATTTACTGTTTCTCTGGAGGCTACCCTCAAAGTCAAGCTAGAGATTAAGTTGGGAAGGGGTTTTCTACTCATTTAGATGAACTCTGAACCTCTTTCTCTTGCAGACGTACAAATATGGAGAATGAAAAGGGAAAGTCACCAGAAAAGAAATTCAAGAAGAAGTCAAGCTCTATGTCCTGGTAATGAAGGCAATGCCTCCTGGTAATGCCCCATGGGGGTTGGAGAACAGGCAAGTTTATACTCCCAGGCAGATCCTTGGTGCTTTGGCACAAGATGCAACCAGCATTGCAAACAGGTTGAAAATGTTTCTCTTGGAGAAATCTTTATCAATAGAAATGCTCTACTCCCTTCTTTATTTCTAGAAAATTAAAAGTTCAGCCAGGCTGCCAGGTTCATCTGAGTTCTCTTTTACACACCAGACCACTTTAAAGTGCTAATGCTTTCAAAATTGAAACAGAAGAAAATTTTCAAGGTAATCATGGAAACAGAAAAATTCAGAGATCATTCTCTTGTTCTAGTCTTCACTTATGCAGCTTCTGTGGGCCACAGCAAACACTGCTAAATCCACACCCTGAATGATCCACTTCAGGAAGCTCTGGATTCTGGAGCAAGAAAGTAAACAGAAATCACATTTATTTTGGACACGTCCACACCAGTGGGACAGTGTGGCACAGCATAGTACTTAGAAGCTGGTTTTTCTCTCAGAAGGTCCAATCCCACCACATTGTGCCAATTGTTTATACCCCAATGGGGTATAAACCAAGATGGGAGAGCTGGGGGCTACTGTGCCCAGAGCATCATTGTGGCATTAGTTTGCTGAAAATACTTCTTTTTCCAAAAAAGTTCTTGCAGGTGAAGAGATATGGTTAAGAAACACTCGCAAGAAATACAGTGGTCCCCATAAAATTGCACTTTAAAGATAGGATGGGAGCTATCTCTCAGTCACTAATTACACACCTCGGATAACTGGTTCTATTTCAAATCTCCCAGTGGATATTCTTGTGGTACCTCAGGCTACAATTTTACTTTTATTTTTTTCCTCTGACTCTAACATTCTCCATTAATCATTTGGATGCATTTGGCATCAATGCAACAGAACGACTATGTTGACCAAAATATAAGCCATCTATGCCTATGAATAGTACTTCCTGGTTTTTCTTTGCTCATTCTTTAATTGTTGGTTGTTTGTTTCTTCTCATGTAACTATTATTGGTTTTCAGAGAAAAGCTGGCCACTGCATTTTGCATTGAGTAAACATAAGACTATCTGCTGTTTCAAAATGTTAAAGATTTCTTAAAAAAAAAAAAAAAAAAAAAAAAAAAAGTATAACTTATTTTTATTAAAAAACAGTTTCTTCTGATCTTCTTATGATAATAAACTTTCCTAATATTTTCCATTGAAGATTAATACACTTCTCTAGAAAGTTATATCTAATTTATGTGACTTTAAGGGTCATGCTTTAATAACAATGATGAAACACGATTATTACTTCCTAATGCTGAAATTACAGTTTTTACATTGTAAATTTTTCCTGCTATGCGCCCTGTGGCACTAACATTTTTATCACTCCATGTGTTTCTAGTTTTAAAACCTTTACCCCTGCTGTTTGAAAAATATTTCTCATTTTCGTCCCCTATGGAGTACAGAAATCCCTAAAGGCAAACCATTAGTGATCTTTCTGCCTTTTCCCAAACACTTATTATGATCACCAGTGTTGCTTCCACTGCCTCATTGGCTTTTGGTAAAGTATGCAAATGAGATGTTCAAAATACACACTTTTTGCAACTGTGCAAGTTCATACTGATTTATAAAATGGGAAGGCTATTAAAGTGACTGAAAATGTCAGCAAGATTTATGCATGGGTGACAAATTGTATTGGAAATGCTCATTTTTAACATGCTGGCCTGGATTCTTTCTCTTTTTTAAAAAAGTATTGTGTGTGATGCATTTGCTTTAAGGCTATTTGCCCCTCCCATCTCTCCATTTGCTTTAAATATACTCTGACAGTGACTTTTTGACCAGGAAAATAAACAAAACTATTCACACTGATTGTTTTTACCATGCAAATCAGAAATTATTTTTCTTCTGACTTGTGTTTTTCCATGAAGTATAAAGCTATTTAAAAACAAAGACTTTTGCCTTTACTTTGTGGTAAAGCACTTGTGGACCAGAAAGCTACCTTCCTGGAAAAACATACAGATACTGTCTGACAAAGCAAGAGTTTTCAAATACTGATACAGCCAAGTTCTGTCTGTGGATACACACACTCCATTTGACAGCACAAGGCTTACATTTCAAGATAGGATCTTCACTGAAATACATATGACCCAGTCTCTGATGGCAACGTTCATTCTCAAGCAACAATTTCATATTCAAACCTCATAAAGACCATTAAAAAATCAATGTGTGCCACATAAAAATGTTATAGCTGTTAGATTTGCCAAACATAGATAAAGCAGATACGGTATCATGTGATAGCTTGTAAAGAAAACTTATTTTGTAATTGTATGATAAAGAAACGTTATGAATCAATGAAAACCACATAGTACATTTCATAATAGCAAGAAAATGATGGGGAAATTTATGAGGGTTCGTTTCAATTTAGGCACCAAAGTCAAAAGGAGTCGTCATTGATGTTGAAGAGAAAAGGTTTAGGCCCATAATCACACATCATGTTATCAACATATGTAAAGGCAGAAATGTTGTAAAGAAAGAAAATCAACAAACTATTGAATGTCTTGAAATGCTCATACATAATATCTGAAACATAATGAGAAATGCTGGTCTGATAGCAATATATTCACAATTTTTGTCAGCATGTACAGTATTACCGGAGTTTTTTAAAGCATTTTAAAGTATAGCTTGTTCTATGATACTAATATTAAGGAAGAGAAGCTGTGCTTTTGTGGTTTCTACTCCTGTGTGTTCAGCTTGGTGCAAGCCCCATTCCTACAAAAGCTTAAACCAGTGTTTGGTTTCATGCAGCAATCCCACTGTGCAAGGTTACACATCATCAGACTTTGCAGCCACCTAGGCCATATCCTCAAGGCCTTTAAAAACACTGACCACTACTGACCACAAATGTCAGGATTTCAACAGCATTTAGGGACACAGAAATGCAAACGAAACTTTTAAAGATCTAGCCAGGTTGGATGGGGCTTTGGGCAACCTGGTCTAGTGGGACGTGTCCTTGGCCATGGCAGGGGGTTGGAATTAGATGGGCTTTAGAGTCCCTTCCACTTTGAACCATTCTATGATTCTGTGATTCCGTGATTCTGTGGTCCTTAGTTTTTAGTTGTTTGTTTGTTTTTTAAATCAGCACACATGATCATACTGATAGTTTACAAGAAACTTGTACAGCAGATCATTCTGATACCCACAGCAGCTAGAGATGTAATCCCCCTTCTTCTCCCCAAGTTCAAAATGCTTTAAAAAGTTATTATATCATTCTTTGTATTGAAAAATTCAATACCAGGAACTTAATTCTACTTTTTATATTCAGATCAGTCAGTACCAGTACCATTATTGCTCTGATTTTCCTAATTAGTTCATTAAGTTGCATAATAATTGGTTTACTGCCACCCACTTTTTATGATGCTGGAACTGTGAAAATAAAATTGATTTAGGGTCTTATTCTGATCTATTATGCTTACTCACTCACATATCCTGGTGTTTGCTGCAGGATTTTTTTTCCCTTCTTCTCTCAAAGTCTACATATTTTTCCCTGGTTTCACTTAAAATGCAGCCTGTATTCCAGTTTTATATAGGTGGGTTTCAGATGTGCATTTCACCAAAACAAACAAATAACCAATGCATTGACAATGGAAAACATCTGTCTCTCACCTTAGGAGGTCAGGATAAAACTCAGCCTGTGAAATACAACGTGTGAGTTTGAATTTATTTTCATTGTGTTAATGACATATATCAATGTCTTGACATCGGTATCTGGCATATTATAACAATGGGCTACTGCACCAGAATAGTTGGCTTATCAATGAAACAAGCAAATAGAAACATTAGGCTCTATATGGAAAAGAGTGGGGCAATTATTCTGTTTGAATGGCATGGTGTATGGTAGCAGTACAACAGAGAAGGCAGCATGTGAAATCCTGCCTTTCTCACTGGAGGACAAAACTAGCTATGCAGTTGTAAAAAGTGCCCATTCGATGCAGGTGCCTGGTGCAATAAAAAATATAGAAAAAATCAGGACAGGAAGCTGGTTTGGATTAGGAACCAATTTAACATGAGCACAGAGTTAATCAACGCTGAGTTATGGACAACTGGAAGAACACTTGTTTCTTTCCAGAGTGCAACAAAACCGTAGCCTCCTTGTTCTGGGTAGTCACAGCCAGGACGGGGCATCAGCAAGACACCAAGGGATGCTGGAAATGTGCTTTGATACAACATCCAGTCAGCTGTGGGCATCAATATTTCAGATCTGAAGCTAAGCAATTCCCTTTAGAATCTATACAGAATTGCAGGATAACGTAAGGACTTTGCATGCAGACGTGGGAAAGGAGCACAACATGCTTTTGTCCAACACAGAATCCCTAATGCGACTCAGGAATCTGCCTGAGTGCTCTCCCACATAAGGGCATAAACATTTTTGCCACATGTAGTCATGCTCATATGAGCAAAGAGCGGGGCGTTAAGACAAATAGAAGTGCAGTTCAAAACAGAGCCAAGTCTGTACCAGACATGCAAGCAGAAGCATATATGAACACAGGCAGTGAACTAACATAGAGCAGAGATAGAGGCTTAGATTCAACTGCAAAAAAAAAAACTCTTCAGCTTCCTGAGCAGGTGAACTGAATTGCTCTTCTGTCATTTCTGTTGCTTTCCCACAAACTACCCTGCCAAAAGAGAGCAGGAAATGCTTCATCTCTTCATCACCCACCGTGCTAAGAATGCATAGTAAGCATGGAAAAAGAGAGAGGGAGAGAGAGGGGGGAAAGAAAAAAAAAAAAAAGTTATATATTTGTTTATGATGTTTGGCAGTTATTAGCTGGGGACACTTCTGCATATGCCTAATACTAAAGTTTTAGAAAGAACTCCTGCCATCTCCTCTTGTATTAAAAAAACAAGTGAGGTCCACACCTTGCAGCTCCCAGTGGCCCAATCCAGAAGCCCAGCCCCAAGCTGTAGTGATAAAATGAATAAAATGGAATTGAAAAACAGTGAACAGAGGTTTCCAGGAGTTTTGTTGCTGCTCTTGGCCTGCTTTTATTTTTGGCCGTGGACTTTGCAGCTTTTGGAAATGTCAGTATCCGGACACTATGTAAATCTGATATTCCCTCCAACAGAAGCAAGGAACTGTCCTCTGTGCACATGTTTCAAAAGTGTTAAAAGTTTATTGAGATTGCAAACAGCTTAAACTGTTATTGGAAATGCAATATGGTGCACTATATTCTCATGGTTACCAGATGGCTGCCTGAGACTAACGCTGTTGGTTGTGCCGCTAACGCTTCCAAATGCAGAGGGGTTCAGAGGTAGCTAGGACCTTTCCGTTGTCCCTGCCAGAAACACCTTTTTCCTCCCAGGTTCCAAAGCACAATCATTGCATTAATTTCTCTGGACCAGCAAGCCCCAAAAGTTTTCTGCCAACTGACTGCTGTCCACCCTCAAAATTTCTCTCAGACAACAAAGCACTCATCTCATCAGAAACCGAGTTAAAAACACTTCTGAGGACACAGCTGACTGATTCTGACCATAACCATTTGTTAAAGCATCTAAATAGCAGTGTCTTCAGACTACAGTTTGAGAACCACCATCAATGCCGTTTGACACCATCATAACAATCCTGAAGTACAACTTTAAAAAGAAAGAGCCTCGTTTACTGATACTGTGCTGCAGAACAAGTACTGGAACTTTTCCCTGTGCAAAGATATATTCATCTTACTATATTAATGCTACCATTTTCCGGAAAAGGGCTATCAAGTCAAGGGCCAGTTCTCCCCATGTAATGTTTCATTTACATTACTCCGTTTTCCCTGTTCTCCCAGAATATGGCCTCATTTGATGAACATTTTTTTCTTGCTGATGTAAATATTTTCAAATGCTGCAATAAAAATTTCATTACAAAAGTGATTGAGATGTTTTGGGTAGTTTTGCTAAAAAGAGATGATTTGCCCATTTTTTTTCAAATGTACACTTGAAGGGAACTGATGTGAAGTTAGTGCTATAATAAAAATGTAAATAAAATTCATTATAGTTCATAGATTTCCTGATATCATCTTTATTGACTCAATATTATTGAAATAAGTAAAAATAAATATAAAATTATTTTATTATTTTGAGAATAGATCAGTACACCTTATTTTATCATCATAAAATAATAATGGAAAATTCCTCCAGGAAAAAAAAAAAAAAAAAAAAAAAGGATGACATTTACAATACATGAATTTTCTTGTTTTCCACAAGTGTGATGTTACATAAAATTAAATGTATATAATTAATGTTCCTCTGTTTATGAGCAGCATTGCTTTATTCTTACTGCGTACAATGCCTCAATGCCAAGACATAATATAGACCCATCAGAGCCTATTTCCCTGCAGTATCACAATATTTTTATGGTTTCTTGTAACCATCTAAATCGTACTACTTGAATGATGTTTGTCAATGAATCTTTTAGTTTAATTGCAAGATGTCATATGTGCTTCGTGACCTGTTTTCAGGGTCAAGTAACATTTATATCTCACTGGAGCAAATATTAAGTGTTACTATTGAAATGCAGTATTTGGAGGGTTATACATTGTAGCTGACAGACGTCAGAGAAGATTTTAGATTCTCATTACATATTGTAATTTACTCTTAGCATATAACTCACAGCTGACAAAGTGTGGCTCAGATTTACAGATTTGGAATTTTTGAGTATGTCCTCACATCCACAGGATCACAGAGAAATTTGGGAGGGAAGCAGGGTCACTGCCCTGAGTTCCTACCCCAGCAGGATCAGCCCTGAGGTCCAATCCAGTCACTCAGTGCTTGATCCATGGGTCCTTCAGGCCTTCATGGATGAAGATGGAAAACCACCTGCTCCCCTGTTTGTTCGGCCCTCATGGTGACAAGTTCCTCCTTGTGTGCTGCCTGGATCTCTCCCCTTCCAATTTATATCTGTTGTCCCTCATCCTCTTGCCCCCATTGATGAGTAAAGGGTAATTCCTCAGCTTCCTGGCCACATCCTTGCTTCTACAGCCCAGGATGCTGCTGGCTCCTTCATGGCTTGCTGCCCATAAGCATCTTGGTCATTTCCCTAGAACTGTTCACAAACAAGATGGTCTCCGACAGAACTGTTTCCAGGAATTATTCCTTCCCAAATAATTATTTTGCATATCTCCTTGTTGATTTTCCTGCAGTTCTCCTTGCCCATTCCCTCAGGATGTCTGGGTCACTCTGAAAGGCAGCTCAGCTCTTGAGTGTGTTGCCCAGATGACCAGTCTGGTGTCATCTGCAAATGTGGTGTGAGTGCAGCTCGTCACCTCCTTCAGTTCATTGATGGAGATGCTAGCACAAAATAGGTCCCAGAGACCCTTGTAGGGTCACAGGCTGCCAAGGGATTGGGTGTGACCCATTAAGTACCACCTTCTCTGAGCCAGCTCATCCAAACAGATGAGCAAACTTGTTTGCTTTTGTATGTTTCCACCTTCAAATAAAAACTCCATCTGTCCTTCTTCGTCCATATACCTCAAACATTGCCCCACAATAGCTCTCTTGAGAGTTACCAAATGTATGAAATTCCAATTAAAAGTAAAGCTGAAGGTTGAAGATCTCTACATATTGAATGGGAAGCCTCTACTGCCTGGATAAATTTGAGAGATTGACTAGGAGAAGTGTAATGTCCTATAGTGTCTCAATGCTGTGGTTTATGTCATATGGGAGAGGTGTGGTCTCGTGAGCACAAACTGAGGATAAGTTTAGAAACTGGGGAGTTGAATTCCAGTTCTATTTTAAACAGTAATTTGTCATATGCATGATCAAGCAAGAAACTAATCTCTGACCAGGGTTCAAGAATACAATACATGTACTTTAGGAGTTGTAGTGCCAGATGAAAAATGCTATGACAGTACAGCACAAAGCCCTGACCCAGTAAAGCCATGCTGTGCTGCCAGAAAACTGTTCACTACATGGCAATGCAACAGCATCCATTACCAAGCTTTGAGCTAGAGCAGGTAAAGCAGCATCCCTCCAACCAGTATTAAACCAGCATTAATTTCTCAGAACAATCTACTTCACCAGAAGTCAACAGCGTGTACGTGTTCATTGAGCACAAATTAACATTGCTGTGCAACCTGGCCATAATCAGAGCAGTATTCTTGGTCCCACCAGTGCTCCACAGCCTCTGCTTCCCCAACCATAACAAAATGAGCCACCAAAAAAAAAAAAAAAAAGCCACCACTTTGAGATTGACAGTGAAGTATCAGAATGCTTCTCTTCTCAATAAGTATTGTAAATAATTTCGGAATACCAAGAATGACATTCTTTCCATTGCTAAACACTCTTTACAGCTGTAACATTTAACCCAGCTCTTGTGATCAGCTCTGGATAGAACTGAAGAAATATGACACACAATCCAGGGATAAACATTTTGTTTTCTATAGTGGATAAACAGGCATCCTTCTCTGTGCATTCCTCATTGGGTTTTCAAGGCTTTGCCAACTTGATTACACAATTCTTAACTAAATATTTGCCAACTGCAGCTGCCGTACTAAGTGGTGATGCTTGAAAATTCCTTTAGTAAAAAGAAGAAAAACATTATTGCAGCACATTTATTTTTAGCATCTTTTTGTTTTATGAAAATAATTAAAAAAAAAAAAAACTGTTTAAGAGTATTAGATGGCATGTGGATATTAATAAGAACTTAAAAGATAAATATATATCTACTAATAATTTTATATTTATTGCACTTAATTTAACAAATTATTGCAAGAACTACATAGACAGCATTTTCCCTGTGAAATTATTATACTTAAATGAACTTTTGACAATGTATTAATTACAAGGACATGACCACATTTATTCTGCTGATCCGGTAATTACATGCATTAAAGAAATATTTATTCAGAAACCATGTAGTGCACTTCAAAACAGGCTTTCATTGCCAAGTTACATTTCCCGTATGCAACTGCCTTTTTGCCATTTATGAGTCTTTTTCAAACTTTTACTGAGGGCAAAAAAAGAGAGCAGAAATATTTTATAAACTTTGGGCTGACAACTTTCTCTCTCGGTCAGATGTAGAGCTTGGGATGGAAAGCAGCATAGGCTGGGTGGAGAGATTGGTATGGCTCTGTACAGACAGGTTCTACCTGGAAGATATTGGTTCAATAGTTCGCCTTCTAGATAGCACAATATTCATTTTAATTCTCTAGGTATGAAATCTATGTGATCCAGCATAGCTTTTATTTTGATACTCAATATAAATGATAGCACATTTATCCTACTATATATACAGATTGCCCTGATAGCAAAATCTGCCATCATAACACACTTGACCACTCAGTATGCACAGGTAGTTAAAGACTTTTAAGTCTTTGCCCCATCCTAGAGAAAGCTATGGACTGATGGCTGTATTGATCAGAGATTTTACAGAGTTAATGGAGCAGTCTTTTTTGAGTTTCACTCAAAGTGAAGCTTTGTGAGTGACTAAAACAAGAAAGCCAAAGACAGAAATCTGTAACTCTCATCTCCAAAACTGAATCTAATTTTTAATTTTAGCCGGTGTGCATAAGCACTCGTATTTCTAGTTACATGGTTATTTCCCATCAGAAAGTCATCTAACTCTTCTGTGATAGCCAACATGAAAAATGAAATATTCTCAGTTGCATAACAATATTTCCATTAAGCATTTCACAAAAGGAGAACATTTTGCTAAATAAAAATAACACATGTATGGCATTTTCTGTTAATTAAATAAATAATAATAAAAAAGTTTCATAATGCCAGGAAATACATTTATGGAGTCCTCTAGTAATGAGCTTCTCCTGACTACAAGAAACAGACAAAAGTTAGAGCCACCTGAGAAAACCACTGCATGTTTAAACAACCTAATTCTGCTATATGATTTTTCTTAAGTGTTACAATATAGACCTGGCTTTGGATTTTTTTAGCATACCATTATTTTCATTTTAGGGAAAACTTATAATACAAGTGAGGAAAGAGTAAAACTTGGAATTCTGAAGAAACAGCCTTAACTATCATAACCATAGCAGCCAAAAGAAACAATTTGTTATAAAAAGAGGGACGTCACCTACTAGAAGTGGTCTCCCACTAAGAAAATACAAAGGAAAGCACTAAGGGAAACAGGCATGGTGGTCCAAAGATTCTGAATGGAACAGAGTGAATTTATGTTCATTCATGGTTTAACTCTTTAAATTAATACACAGGGACTTTTCCTTCCCATGTGAAAAGATTTACTTATGCAACTTTGTGTGCAGAATGTTATTCCAAGGTAATTAGGACTGTTCCTTTGTATTTCTTCCTTAACTATTTCAATGAATATATTTTGCTTTGACTGACTGAGAAATCCTTGGAATTGAAGTGTAATGGATCAAACAGATAGATGGAGTTACTGTACTAAAAGCAAATGAATATTGACATAAATATTCTCCATTTATTTTCAAGTACTACAGTATGATAAACTGCCACCTTAGCCTGGTTACTTCATAATCTCTATAAACCAGTTTAGAGGAAAAATACAGGCACTTTTGTTTTAAAATGTAGGCTTATTTAATCATTTATTTTACTCAGTACTAGCTTATAAATAGATATGTATGTTCCACAAAAATAAAATCACTAAAATAGTGGGTTATTTGCTAGAGCTGACTTCGAAAGAACTCTCTGGTGGAAAATACATCAAGTTGATCTTACCATTACAAGTTCTTTTTCAAGCCAAATTTTAATTTTTACGTTTTTTACGATTTCTTGCAATTGTTTTTCATAGCTAGATAAACCTTATTGCTGTTATTTTAAAATAATCTTAATTTTCCGGATAGCATTTAAAATGAATGCCAAACTACTACTTCTCCATACCTTTTCAACAGTTTCTGAAATATATATATATAATTATGCAAAACAGGACCAGAAGAAAGCTACGGAAACCTCTGACCAAGGAGATTCACATCTCCTTTTTGATATGTAGTGAATCTCCAGTCCTCTCCAGCAAAAGCACTGCCTAGCCCACGTGCTCTAGGTTGTTACCAAGGAAGGAATCATTTTCCACCCATTGCCATTGCCAAACACAAGTATTTTGTTTGGAAACTGTTACCTCTTCTAGACATTTGTCCTGAAGACTTTCCTTTTAGGAGCATTGGTAATGAAGTAGAGTAAGCAGAAGACAACAAAAGGCAGTAGAAGGAGAGACAGTAAAAAGAACTTTTGCTTTCATCAATTTTTACTTTCATTAGATTTTATTTTTTTCCCCAACACCAAAGGAAAATAATTTTTCAGGCTATGCTATTTCACAGGCCCACTACTAGCACTATTCCCTATTTCCTCCTTGATTTCATAGCCACACTGCAGAAAAGCATTCTTGAGCCATTTCACCAGTTGTCCAGGGACCTCTCAGGCCAGATGAAAAACAAGAAATGTTCAAAGAGTGCTCTCAGAAATAGGTATGGCAACCTTCCAGGGTATGGTGCTCATAACAAAGTGCTCTGCCTCTCACAGGCACCTGCTTTAGGTTCTCTCTAGCCTTGAAGCAATATCATCCTGACACTCCACGCAAACTAATTACCTTTTCTGCACACAAGTTGAGAATATCTGCCCAAGACCACCCACTGCCAGGAAGGTATAGCTGAGCTCTCATGTGCTCAGATAGTGAAGGTATGATACAAAAGGTGGTTCAGATGGGAGTGGAAAGAGGCTACCAAAAAGGGAAAAGCAATAAGGTGCAGTTGTTGGGGAGGTCTTGGTAGGAAGGTTTAGAGGCAAACATGTTTCCAAAAAAGTTTGGAGCAAGAGAAAAAGCTTAGTGAGTAAAAAGTGGATGGATATGAGACAATGAGTATAAATACATAAATGAGAGGAAAATAGAAAAATAACAAAGAGAGAGGGATAGAAAGTAAATTACTGTAATATAGTCAAAGCAAGGGTTTGGGCAGTCCTGTTGTTGGGTTATAATGGGAATTGAGGGAGGAAATACAAGGGAGGAAAGAGGAGCAACGTGCCAGTAGGGATGGATAATGAGGTATTTCAGTAGCTGAACTTTGGAAAGACTAAAGAAGGGGAATGAAATGCTTAAAGGGAAAAGATTACAGTAATCAAGGGAGGTAACACATGATGGGCATAGTGGAGAAAGAGGAGATATAGCAGGAAAAATTAATCAGATTTTCTTTTCTTCTGGCTACTGCTAACAATATGAAAAGGCTAATAGAAAGTAAAAACATTATTTCTCCAAATATTTGCTGCAATAGGTGACAGGAATGCCAGACTTTCAGTCAAAGGATTTTTACTGTAACAGCTGAAATAGGCAAGGTAGTGATCACCCTTATCATTCTTAATGTTCCAAATTGCCACAGGGAGGCACCAATCATGACACATTTCAGTACCTACATACATTGGCTTTGAGTTTGACATGCAGAATTAAAGGAGAAATTCTGATTTAGTTAAAAGAACTGCTGGCACTGCACTGGCCACAGTTCTGGTCTCAGAAATTTACCTCGAGTTGCACTGAAAGACAGACAGAGAAACACATTTCAGGTGTTCAAACTCACGGTCTTCTGATAAAATAAATAAATAAATAATAATAATAGGCAAAACTCCACTAGTGAATAAAGTTGGACTGGTCTTTTTCCCATTGGGCATTATCTACTGCTGGTCCCTGGTGTTAGCAATAGCCCTTGTCTGACACACAGGAATATTCCAGGAGAGCTGCAGTCACCACCGTGTAGCAGCAACCTCTTCACAAGCCTCTTGGAGTGAAAAATAGTATGGTTTTCATCTTTGGAGAAAAGTCCCCACTGCTTATACTTATTCACCAACTGTGTTATACCTACTCTGATTGCAATCTTCCATTTGTCGTAGACTTTTCTCAATAAAAAGAAGGCCAGAAGAAGGCTACAGCATGAGACCAAAATGGTCTCTTTGGGTCTCAGATGTCATAAAATGTTCTTTTTGCTTGCTTTTTATTTATTTCTGGAGTAAAATGGCTGCTATGTATCTGACAATAACAGGTATAGTACCTATGGATGATATTAGTATTTGCTTTTCACCTCTTTGCAAGAACAATAAACTTCAGTGTCAGGCTGGGCAGGTTTTGTTTCTCCTTGTTAAGAAGAATCAACAAAGTCCATCAGACATATATACGGCTTGAGGAAAACAACAGGTTCATTGACAGAAAAACAATGTCATTCTGTGATTTTAGACCCTTTTACTACTATAACAAACATGAATTTTGAATATAGAATAACTACTGCAAGGTGGATCTAAAGTGGATGCTGCTAAAGGTTATGCAAATGTAGGAAATTATAATTCTATCTCAATGTCATTACATGTGTCTACTTAGATGCACATTTTCTGCTATGTTTAAGTTAAACAAAACACTAAATGACTGTGTAGTATGACATCTCATTAATATGTTTCCATTCACATCTGTGCCTTTAGTATAAAAAAATAGGCTGTTCTAGTGATAAGAGATTAAGTCCTTTAATTAGAAACAAATGACAAATCACTGTTAACCCCATGTGATGCTTTCTAAAACTTCCATCAAATATTCCCTTTAAAACATTATTAAGCACAAGTTCAGCAGATCTACTTCCTAGAAAGTGCCATTTAACAAAACCCAGGCAGGATGTTAATACTGAGGCCGAATTACAGGTTGCCAATGCATTTCCTGCAAGGGGATTGACAGGGGATCATTTTGTTATGGGGCCACCTCCAGCGTGTTGTGACAACCAGTCATTACACCTCTGAGCACAGCACTCAGCTGTAGGTTTCTACAGGATGCAAATAGCTCCAAATGGGTTCAATTTAGAGATAGCAGATAATGTATCATTCACTTCTTTAAGGTAGAAGCTTTTAATTTTCAAGGAAAAGAAAGAGGAGTACATTTCGGTTTCTGGAAATAAAGATCTAGTTAACAACGCACAGCAGAAAAAAAAAATGAGAATAGAAATAACTATAATGAAAATAAAAAGCTTAACTTGTTTTTTTTGTTTGTTTGTTTAGTTTCTTTGTGTTGTTTTTTTTTTTTTCACTTGTCTCAGAGACATACAGTCTGTGCTATCCAGCGTCCTTATTTATTGAGGATGCAATGCAATTGTTCGTTTAAAATTTGTGCATTGCAACTAGTAACAAATACTAGAGGATAAGATTTCATGTTTGCACAGCCACCCTTTCATCTTGAGTAATCCCAACAGATTTTGCAAAGATCAAGAGGGAGAACAGTAAGCACTAAGGACAATTATGTCATGGCATAGGTACAGTAATGGTTACAAAAATAGTTTTATCGAGAAAAATAAAATGAAATTGATAAAATAAAATAAAATAAAATAAAATAAAATAAAATAAAATAAAATAAAATAAAATAAATATAAAAATCAGGGACGAGAGATGTTTGACATGTTTAAAAACAGCTGTGTTCATGAACAGAAGAAATTGATGGTTCAAAACACAAGAAAAATTCCCAGATATTGCAAACTTACATATTTTTAAAAGTGCTGAATATGTAGCAAACAAACACAAAACTCCAGGTGTGCAACTGGCAACAGGGTTTGTGAAGTTTCATTTGAACTTGTGTAATTCTGTCACCTTGTTCCTGCAAGTAAACTCCAAACACATACTTTAAACAGTGCTATAGTTTATCAAAGTCTTTCAGGAAATATTCCACAGCTGGTAAATCAAGAGGCCTAAAGTGCCTGTGATTAACAGGTCTCCTACTGTCTCTTTCACTCCCCTTTTCTCTTTAATGTATATACTTGAATACTTACATATACCTACATAACTATGTGTATCTGCATGTGATAAACTTTTTAAGTATCTCATATGTAATAATAGGCTGTTTTGTGTTGGTTTTGTGTGTGTGTGTGTTTGTGTTCTTCGTTCTTTTTTAAAATGAACTCTGGGTGCCCACAGAAGCACACTTCAGGACCTAATGAAAACTGTTTTCCACAGCTACCTGTCCATCAGAATTTTTAACAGGCTCTATATGCAACTTTAACAGGCTGGTTATTTGTTCATTTGGTTTTGGTTTGGTTTGAGTTTTTTTGTTTTGGTTTGGTTATTTTCTGATCACCCACTACACTGTGATTTAACAATGACAACAAAAAGATATCATCTGACAAAAAGAGACAAAAATATTTGTCTACTGAAAAACACTGTCTAAAGATGCAAGTGTGGGTGCTGTTTTTCAATCTAACTGTAAATATTGTCCAAAAAGAAGGTACTTATCTTTTAAGTGACATATGAGATACTCTGAGAATTGATATTGAGTGTATTTCTCTTTGTCTTCAAAGCAAAGGAAGAGAAATGCAAAATCCAAAGCAAATTAAAGGTACTTTGTAAGTGACATTTTAATTATCTTGTTTGGATATTATTCATTTTATTTATTCTTCTAAATGCAAACAATACTGGACCACTGTATAAATATTATCTCCATTGGAAGCCTACAGTACCTCTAATAAAAATGTACAATTGCTTGGCTACCAAATCCAATGAAACTTATTCTAAACATACTGTATTCATTATAACAGCGTATTTCTGCATAACACACAAAAGACTTTGGAAAGAGGGGACAGTTTAAAAGAGGCCAGTGAAAAGATGTAATTAGAACTGTGTGGGCTTGGCAAAACCCTCTCGACAAACAAGCTTGAGGTTATGTTTGCCAAAGCACTCCAGGCTTACTGAGGTTTCATTACAGCAAGGAGAGCTTAATTCTCGTAAGTATCAGACACAATGGGATGTAATCAAATATTAAAAATAAAATAAAATATCCAAATGAGAAAGAAGAAACTGAGCCCCACTTGATGAGGGAGTTAGGACAAGGGTAACTGGCTGTGGTACAAGGGATTGCAGTTGGAGGTTTCTTTGCAAAGAGGAAAACCTGCAGATGAATTAATAGGATCATCATAAGCAATTTATATTCTGAAATTTATATTTTGAAAACATCATCAGAGCCCTTGTTTGTACTTGCACTTTACTCACAAATATACAGTGTCTTCTGTTCACCACGTGGATGTGTTTGACCAACAAGGTGCACTCACAAACACCTGTGGCTGGTTCATGGGACAGCATTCATTATAAAGGGTTGGTTCATCTTCAAGGAGAATGAACCTTTCTAAGGAGAAGGAGCACAGAAGCCACTTTGATTGTCCTTGGATTAGGGAAGGAACAGAGCAACACTGTGCCCAGTCATACCCATAAACACATCTGATGGTGTCCTGCCTGTTGATAAATTTGCTGCTTAATGAGTCTGAATTTCATTTTTCAAAGAAACCTCAAGAACACCTATCAGCAAGAAATGGACAAAATAATCCAATTCTGTCTGCTAAACTCAGACATAAAGCCCTGGAAAGCAGGAGGGAAAGGAAAAGGGAAAGGGAAAGAGAAAGGGAAAGAGAAAAGGAAAGGGAAAGGGAAAGGGAAAGGGGAAAAGGGGAAAGGGAAAACCAGTGACTTCCATCCTCCAAAACATCTCCAGGGAAAGCAGGGCCCCTGCACCAGAGATAATTTACCCAAAAGTGTGTCCTATACACATTTTCATGTGGGGCAGAGGAATTGCTTTTAGCCCTTCACAGCCCAGGAGATATTTTGTCATTAGGGACATGTCAGGAAGGTGCCGTCTAATCACAGTAATCACTGTGAACAGCAATAACAATAATAGTAATAAGAATATTTAGATATTTTCATCTTCAAAGCACTTTAAAAACATCTGCTAACAGATCTCCCCAGCCACTCTTTAAAAAAGACAATAATTATAACCCTGCCAGCACTCAGGGATGGCAGAGACTTCTGTGGGGATTAATGATGCTGTTCTCATCACAGCAAGACTATGTTGCTGCCATTTTGCAGATATGAAAACTGAGGCTCAGAGGAAACAGGTGCATCTTCCCATCGCGCCATGAAACTGCGTTTTGGTGCTCTCACACCTCCTCCATCTTCCAGCCTGCTATGAAATATTACACTTGGTAGAGAGTCAGAATAATTTGGGGAGATAATAAATCTCAGGAATATGTGTTTTGGGATATATATATATAACCTGAATTGGGGTTTGCAATAACCCAGGATTTTATTTCCTGTCCACTCCCACCTAGGAGCTGCGTGAGAGAGCTACTGCTTCTCATGACCTTTACTTGTGGTCCAGGTTTGCTGTTTCCAGTGGGAAACTTGGAAATTGGACCCAAAAGGAGAGTTGTGACCTGCTTTTGAATGTGATTTCAAGTTTATTATAACAGCTTCAAATAACTCTACACTTTCTTTTAAAAGTAATGAGTAGTGTAGATTCTGCAAGCTTCTTTATTTGCCTGCCCAAAAGAACAGCCATTTAATTTTAGGGAAATTTTTGCAAGTATTAAGTTTTGGGCAATCCAGTTGTGCGCAAGGATGTCTCCAAAGTGCTCTGTGTTAATGTTAGGTCAACAAAATTGCAGTGCATGAGTGAAACTACATACCAGGTTCTCTTGTGCTCATATTGGTTGACTTTAGTTCTATTCATTCATTTTCTGGACCTGAATCTTAAACCACTTGAATCCAGATTAAAGCCTCCCTGGAAGCAGGATCTCAGATAGATAGATAGCAGCTGTCACCTTCTCTAGGTGACATCTCCACCACCTCTCCAATAGATAATGTCCCATTCAGACAGGGGAAATAACCTGATTTTATATATATATACATATATATATATATATATATGTTTATTATATATTAATTTGTTCAATTAGCTCAGGTTCTGGACAGGTTTACTTCTGTTGTAGAAGGTTGTAGTCCAAAGCCACAGCCCAATAAGAACCTGAAATGCCAGGGGAAAAACACTATTTAACCCCTAGTTCAACTCCTAATGAAAGGAAACATAGAAATGTAGCTATAATTCAAGATATTGTATGGAAGTCTGTTCAAAGTTTTTTCAAAAATATAAATTACAAGAGATTATTGATTTTTAAAAAGCTTACTTCAACAATCAGCTTTCTATCTCATTCTATTTCACTCTCTCTCGTTTATTCATTTCCTTATGTAAAAGAATTTAACCAAAGGAAACTAGCATTTTAATTCAATTTCTCCTATAAAATATATAATTTTATTTTGTCATAATGGCTGCTTTTATTTCCAGAGTCAGATTTTATTTAAATTTCAGTCCATTAGGAACAAAACTTGCCATTTTCTGATAAACAAAATCAGCAGGGAAGCCTCTTCAAACTAGGAATGTATTTTCTATCAACCTTTGTTCTAGCTGGTCTAAATGACAGGTATATTCCACTTTTCCTGTGTTTAGTTTTAAAGATTCTATGGGGAGGAGGGCGAATAAAGAGAGTGACATTTTTAACAACAAAACCAGCAATCAGAAAAGCAGCCCCATGACAGGCATATGGAAGAAATGGGGAAAAAAAAAAATAAAAAAATAAAAAAATATATAATCCATCGCTTTGGACCACCAAAGAGGACTAATATGAGTCATTAACAGAAAACCGTTAATTTTCCTCCCTGCGACTGTTGTTTGTAGAAGTACTCAAACCTTTGAGATTCAGTCATTTAACCGTTTCTTGGTAGGCTGGAAATCAGACACCAAGGAATTTATTTAAAATAAAATTAAATTACAAAAAAGATGAATAGATATTAATGCATAGTTTGTTAAAAAAAAATATGAGGTTGATTGTTTAAAGCAGTATTTAGCTCAGTCAAAAACTGGATGGTAAGCTGACAGCTTTCCCAAGCAACAACGACATGTGCGGTGTCACGTCCTTGTTTTGGTTGTACCAGCACCACCAAAGTCAACACCTGACCTCTGGGGCTGTATCAACAGAAGTGTGGCCAGCTTTGTGAAGAGTCAGGCTGAGGGTTGGGGATATTGAGTCTAGAGGAAAAAAAAGGACTTCAAGGAGACCTTACAGAAAGCAGTCTTTAAAGGGGGCTTATAAAAGAGGTGGGGAAAGAGTCTTTATCGGGGCGTGAAGTGACAGAACAAGGGGTATTGGATTTAAATTGAGAGATGGTAGGTTTGGATTAGATATAAGGAAGAAATTCTTCACTACAAGAGTGGTGAGGCACTGAAGCAAGTTGCCCAGAGAAGCTGTGGATGCCCCATCCCTGGCAGCATTCAAGGCCAGGTTGGATGGGGCTTTGGGCAACTCGGTGTCATGGGAGGTGTCTCTGCCCATGGCAAGGGGTAGATCAAGAGTCTTTAAGGCCCCTTCCAATCTAAGCCATCCTATGATTTCTCCTGTCACTTGATGACTGCAGTTCCAAAATTCCTTAATTCACATGCCAGGGAACTGAATAAATTAGACGCTTTGAGCAAATCTAAGAAACTGGATTTCACCAAATCTCACCACAACCTGAGCAGTTTACAGCAGCAGCTACCAGGTGCTTCTGATGATGTGGAAATAGGAAACTGCCACAGGAGCTAAGGAGAGCAGCAGGTGTGGGGTTTTAAGAGCATCTGCCTCTAAAGTGTTTCCTGACCTCTGAGCAGCACTCCTCCTGGGCAATAGTAATGATCAAAATTATAGATTGAGCCTGTAGGCCATAAACCAGTTTCTTTCAGTTCTATTGTTTGTTTGTTTGTTTTCTTGTTTTTTGTTTTTGCAACCAATAGCTCCTCCGCAGGTCATTACTCCATGTTTTCATTACAGTAAGGAAAAAAGGCATTTGGCTATACCTAGACTGCACTCATCATTCAGAGTATGATCCACCAAAATCCCCAGCAGTTCAGTGTCTGACAACACAGGCTTTGTTTCAGTCAATATCTTTTCTAGCACAGATTTTCTCATTTAAAACGTCCAGATTCTTCTGATCTTTGTTTTGTTTTTTACTCACTATGACATAAGAATTCATGGGGTATTCCAAGAGGAAGGGGGAGAGGCGAAAAACCAAGGAGTTATTTCAGTCCTAAGAGACTTAAAGGATTATTTCCTCGTAAAATACAAATGACAGTTTTCCTGTAATGTTTCTCCTACATAATGCACATGTTAATCCTTAATTTCCTTCACCAGATGCAGTGTAATCCTCCTCCTGCAGACACCACAGCAAAACTGCTGTTGAGAAAACAGGAGCAAGAGATGTTCCTCCATTCAAACATGGCAAAAGGACACTTCCCCGTCCAACTTTCTGGGTTATGCTTGAAGGCATTATGCAGCTTGAAGGGTTATGCAGCCCTATCAGAGAGTTGCAACTCTTCATTCCAAGTTCCTTCCTCATTAGAAAACACCTAGATTGCTTTTGGTACCTGGTTTCAAATACTTTAAAGTTTCAGACGAGAGTTAGCCAGCACTGTTATTGCTTGAACCTTTGCAACAAGGTGCCAGGAAATCTACATTAATATATAGAAGAGATTTTGATGAGTGTGTCACAATCCACTTGTTTAACAGTTGCTTTTTATCACTTTTTAATGATTTGTCATGCGAAGAGACCGTGCTATTAATCTTATGCAGGTTCAGTAAATTAGCTTGTAAATAACATCTTTAACATCTTGAAATAGAAAAGCAAATCCAAGGCATTTAGAAACAAATCTTTCACAGCGCATTACAAAAAAATAATAACAACATGCACAAAATTAAAAAAAAACACCCTGCAGTAGAACCTAAGTTGAAAGAAAAAAAAAAAATGAAAGCAATGCTTGGTCTTCAAAATCCAAGAACGTGAGTGCCACGACTGAAAAAGAAGAGGAAGCAAGCCAGGTGGGGAGACATAAAGGCTGTGAATGGGCTTGCAGAAAGGACAGAGAATCTCCTGGTAAACCATACAAAAGTCCATTTTCAAATTATTGTTGTCTGTTATCATTAAGCCTCTGTATATCATTGGGTATTAGTTCCTCAAAATAATTACTCCTCAGCCACTCTTGTACATCAAGTTATTCTCCCAGCTATAACGGAAAGAATAATTACCTTCCTAATTAGTTCTACCTACAGCACGAATGCCCATTAATCTGGTAATGATATTAAGAGTGGAACCGGTTTGGGGGATTTGGGCTATCACAGAGAGTGAAAATCCCAAGTTTCTCGGTGCACCTCAGCCCTGTTTTTTGTGGCACTGGAGGGACAGCAAGACCAGAACCAGCTCCTTGGCCATGAGGTGGGACACACTCGGAGGGGAAGCCTGGCTCCAGCATATTCCAGCCACATCTGTCTCAGGGAGAAAAGCTCCTGAGCATCTTAGCAAACCCTGCTAAGCCTTCCTCAGGCTGGGGCCCAAGTGCTGCTCCCCTATCCCAAGCCTATGAGTGATCTCTAAGCAAGGAGTTAAATCCTCTCTGAATTCATCCAACACCTGCCTGTTGGCGAAGATTTTCAGAAGAGAAACACCTGCTTCACAGCCACATATGGGAAAAAAAAAATAAAAATAAAAAAAAATTCACCTACATATTTCCCACAAAGACCAAAATATCCTTTATGCATAGGGAAGTACTTTGTATATTTTATATGCATAAATGTATCCCTTCTTTTTCTAAAGATACCTGGCCGAAAAAAATTCAACCCATCTCCTGATTTTCCCTTTGTGCATACAGAGGGCAATTTTCTACTTTAGTTTATATTTCCTAGGGAATTTCCTCTGTGTCCTTGTTCTTTCCCATTTTATCCCTGTAGGGTGAAAAATCTACAGATCCTTATAATAATCAGCCCACCCAGCTGCTTCATTTATCGTCTGCTGAAGTGACAGTAACGAGATGTGGAACAATTTGCTTGTTGCCTCTTTGGTCTGTCCTTGGGACAGATCCAGCACCTGCAGAGAGCCGCAGCCCCTGTCCCACCGTGAGGGCACGATCCCAGAGGCTGGCACAGCTCTTTCCTCCTGTGGTGGTTGTTGTGCCCGTGGCAATTGGCCTGGGTTTCACTCTGTTCTCACTGAATAAGGCTTTTAGTGGTAATCAGCCTTTCCAGGCATAGTGTGAAGAACTTAAATCTCATCTCCTTTTCCACAACATTTTCCAAGAGACTCAACAGTGAAGCTTTAAAGACCTGCTTGCTCCTGCTCCATTTTCTTCAGCTTCATGTTCATATTCAGGCACTCAGGAAGCCTGCAGAAGAGAAGCCCCAGAAGTTTGGTTTCATCCAGGTCTTTGCATATGGTTCTTCACCTTCTCCCTCTCCCCACAAGATCCTGGCCCTCCTGTGTGCTCCCCACGCACACCCCAAGACCAAGGGCTTGGCTGGGCTGTAGCAGCAAAGCAAGGAAGATCTGCACGAGCACTTCTTAGACTTTGTGCATTCCACAGCTGAAGGTTGCAGGCAGAAAATAATTTAGTTTTGTACGTAGAGGCATTTTACATGGTTATCCAAGAGATCCTGGTGGTATCTGTATTCCCTCTTCATCTTTATAAAATATACTCAAGCAATACATATTGCAAAATACTTGTCTCGAGTAATTAAAGTGTAAACAGTAATGCTAAGACACTGTATTGTCTAAAGCATGGAATTCAACATTTCTCTAAGATTAATGTCCTCTTCCTGTAACTTGGTTGTTCTTGGTTTAAGTATTCAACATAATGCTACTCATTACAGAGAGCAGTGACATCTATATCCAAGGGGGAAATATGGTTCAAGTCAGCTTTCGTGTTTAAATATTAGTAGTAAATTCAAATTCAATTTCACATGATCAGTGTATGTGACACTAACTACATCAAGGTAGACTTGGGGATTTCTCAACTCTATATTGAAGAGAATTACATGACTGAAAACTAATTAGGGAAGCGCATAAAGTGAATTTATTTAGTATTCTCTTGTATGTAGTTAACTTAAAGTAATGTATCAAATTTCCTACAGAAAAAATGTGGCTACATAAAACTGAACAAAATGCATCAGAAATCAGATCAAGCAAATTATCTTTTTCTTTTAAAACTGAAAATGTTTAAGCTGTAATGAAAAAAATTATAATAGGAGGAATTTTTCCTCTGGAGAAGAGGAGAGTTCTGGTACCACATCTCACACAGGGATAAAGAAACTGCTGCAATGCTGATAAAAAGCAGTCAGATATTTGTCTCCTTTGACCAAACAGCACCTGAGTTTTGCTTCCTGGAGCACCCAGGTGCATTCCTGCAGCAGCAGTGCCCTGTGCTGCTGGAGCTAACCCAGTGGCTGGAGTGCAAGCCAAAGCAGAGCGCCGGCATCCTGTGCAGAGCAGGATTGTTTCACAGCAAAGTAGAGTGTCCAAAATGAACAAGAACATCAACCCTCAACCTCTGATCTCACTCCCTACACAGACCTTTTCTTCTGTCTACATCATGTTGTATTTAAGACAGAACCAGCTCCCCTTTCGTCTCCTTCTCCCCTCTATAGCACATGCCCCATGATGCCTTACTGATTCAGCTGGGCTTTCTGCTGCCTCATTCTTCCCAGTTAGCTTTTTTTTTTTTTGCAAATTTTACCTTTTTTTTTACCTGCCAGGGAGTCAAAGACCAATACTGTATTTTGAACGCATTGCACGAGCAACAAAATGCTACCTACAAATGCATAATAAATGTTTTATAATGCTTTTGCTGCGTGTTATAAATGATAAATAGATGACAATAGATGTCTTATAAAGTATTCATATGCCGTTGTAGTTATTGTTGTGCTACAGCTTTGAACAAAGCATTAAAGCAAATGTGAGTCTAAGTGCTGGTGATGATACATGTTAACAAAGTCATTTATGATAAATGGACAAACTTGTGAGGGTCATGGACACACTGACAAGCATTACATAGGTATTTTTGCCTGAAATGCTTTTACTCTATTTTTACCATTGAAGTGATCACTCTTTAACAGCAACAACAGCAAAAAATGTTATGAACTGGAAATAAACAAAGAAACCTGCTTGTCCTGAAGGCAATGACACCAAAATACGAAGGTGATGGCAAAGGGATTCACCCCATTCACAACCTACAAGACTATCCTGAGGAGCAGAACAGAAGACCAAATCACGTCCAAGAAGTTTTGGCACTGCAAGAGGGTAATTAACTTAGCTTCAGCCTGAGTTTCCAATGGTCTTCCTAAGGTGAAGCACTTTCTGCAGTCTATCAGAAATTACATCTACAGTAGGTATTTTGTTAAGCATTTTATTGAAGCATTGCAGTGGCATCTGTGGTTAAAAGCTACTTGTTACATACAAATACATGGATATGGCAGTATTGCACTCGTTTTTTGTGGGAAAACCCCAACATGAAACAGATGACCCCTGGAACAAGCCAATGTTCCCCCAAATACTGCCTATACATCCACTCAGGTTCAGACATTGATCAAATCAGAGGAATCAGACCAGTTTAGAACCTGTCTGCAAACTTTCTTTCAAACAAGTACGCAAAAACCCAAGCTTATCTCTGTATTGTTAACTTGTCCTTGGGAGGACAAGAGGAAACCTCAGCAGAAGCTGCTGGGAAGCACCACACTCTGGGAGTATTCATTTCTTGTCCTGACATGGAGGGCCACAGGGTGATTAGCTCCACTGTAGAAGTCTGTTGTAGACACCAAATGTCAAATAAGGCAAATCCTACCCTGGGGGATAAACTATTTTTTACTTATGCATGCTCAAGGAGGACTAAAGTGATGAGTAAACAGATTTTGAGGACACAGTTTTAAGCTGTGCTGACTTTGGAGCATGGAGAACATCCTCTTGCATCAGGACATGAAGTTGCCCATGGGTGGGTAGTCAAATTCTGTGCTCTGCCTGCCTAGGAGCATGCTGCAGGGCCTTCGTGTCCCAGAAGCTGGGTTTCCTTACTCATGTATCACGTTACTTGAGAGACAGAAAACTACAAAACTTGCAGTGATACAACTATTAGACTCATGAAGAATAGTAAAAAATAAATTTAAATAGAAAATCGATGGCCAAAAATAGGTGGTGAATGAAACAGGGAACTTTGAAAATACAAACAAAGAAAACAAATAACTGTTTTTAATGCAATCGTGTAGATGTCTCATAGGTCATCTCAACATATAGGTACTTCTCTGGTAACTTCAGCGTGTGTTATACAAACATAAGAATGAAGAACGAATGGGCTTTATCTTCTCTGTAACATTGGAAATGTACACACAAGGTACTTTTTCTCTCCCTCACAAATTAATTTTCCTGGGATTTTTTTATTTCAGATCATACTGCACCACTGAGATTAATATCTGTAAAATAATATTCAACGTTTATTTTTTGTGAAGTATGGGAAACTATGGCAGCTTTTTATTTTTTTTTTCAGTTCGTTCTCCATTTAATTTATATGCCATAAATTTTCACCGTGAATTCCCCGGTGAAAATTATTATTTTTTTAAATAAAGTTGTCAGATGCCAAAAATTATGGGTCTCCATAGCCTTTAGGATATGGGCCTCAGTCACTAGTGATGGTTTCCATACCAAGAGGTAGGAGAGGGGAAAGCAAGTATCCTGCACCCTGCTCTACCAGCAGGGTGAAGTCCCTTCTGTCTACTGAAAAACTTAAGTTTCCATTAAAAAGAATTGTTTCAAAATGGTTTCAGGGAGATGCTTTGAATATAATGTGATTCAACACTGAATTTGTAGACAGAATCAACAGGTGCAAGGATAAAAGACTGTCCTTAATTTCAAAATACCCTGTCCTAATCCCACCTAACCACACAGAAATGCCAAAGGATGGAACGGGGTATAATTTTGGACCCTGTGTAGCTGGGGAAAGTGGTGGTAAATAAATAAATGAAAAACACATCCACAGAAATAAACCCCAAATATCAGCATTCATTTCTATGTGTCTCATTGCATGTCGCTTAAACATATAGCTAGCTCAAGAAGTGAACATTTTTATCTAATTTTTCATGCAGTAGTTTTTCACTGCATGATGTAGCTCTTGAGATAAGGAACAAGAGGCTGGTCAAGCCAGAAAATGTGATCTACATGTATATAAAAATGATAATTTCAATAGTTGAGATGGTTTAACCTAAATGTAAGAAGAAGCAGTAATAAGTCTGTATGTAGATGGTTGGTAGCAGCAAAGAAATTGCTGTGTGTGTCCACTTCAAAAAGAATAACTAGAAACAGGCTTGAACTGCTGAGAAGGGGATTTTGATTAGACATTAGGAAAAAAAAATGGGAAAAAAAAGCCTATAGAGATTGCAGAAACTCCATCCACAGAGATTTAAGGAACAAGTTAGACAAGTATCTGTCATAAACAATTTAGGTACAGTTGATCCTGCCCCCCAGCTCTATTTTCTATAATATGCTCTTTGCTCTCTTCTTTTATGTTAATTCATACTTTATTTTTACCATGACTACAGTGAGAATATATTTGTTCTGTGAATATTTTGTATTATGAAATATATTCAATATTCTTATTTTTTATATTGCTTTATTTTCTAAAATTTCAGTCATCTAAGAATTCACTCAGTATTTTAAAACGAATACAGTCTTCCGGAAAGCAAAATATTGTATTTATGTACATATTTCATTTAATTAACAATAAATATTAAAAAAAAAAAAAGTTTTTTTCAATGGGATTTTTCAATGTGACTCAATAAAAAAAAAAATAAAAAAAAATGAACACAATCTGAATGGAATGGGCCAATGACATACTACAAACAATGACATACCAATGCCTGAAGAGTAGACTTTCCCTCCTCTGATTTTTAAATGATGCTGAAAATAAATAAATAAATTAAAAAATCCTGCTAAGGAGCAGTCCCCTGTCCTAATTTAAACCAAAGAGGTAAATGAAGATGCAAAGATGCAGATGAAATAGTTTTGATCAAAGGACAAACAATTATCAATTTCCATAAAGAGTACACATAAATTTATCTACATGATCTATTACTTTTCATCAGTGATGGCTAAACCAATCTTGAAAGTAAGAGACAAGTGAAACTGCAATGCAAACTGAAAACTACCCAGAGTTTTTTTCTGAGTTTTGAAATAATTTGGATGACCTTCTTGGGGCATTTCCAGAAATAGAAATGTCCAAAACTCAAGCACAGTGAAGAAAGCAAATATTCATGCGGCAGCAAAATCAAAAATAGTCATGGAGCTTTCAAAACCTCCTATCATCATTTCTTTAACCTTGTCCCTCTTGCCTGTGCAAATTCTTATTCTGCGATCCTCCAATCCACCCAAAATGTTGGCATCAAGCAAAATTAATGGCACTTTAATGATGCGCTCCTAGCCATACAGACCTCCTTCAGCTGGAACTACTTCAAATCAAGCTCTCCATCCTTCCTTTCTAGGCTTTTCAAAGTCTGTCTCACTTTCCGATTTTTTCTGCTTGCCTAACACATTCCATTTTGGAGTCAGTGCTGAACATTGTTTCCTCCTCAGTTTTTTCTTGCTGTCTGTTTAAAAATAATAAGGATTAAAAAATCATCTTTTGTCCATAGAGGCCATTAAACTTAGATTTCCTCTGTTATTTCTGTACACCCTACAACTTGTCTCCTTCCTACCTACCCCATCCTCAAAGCTAGCAAACTCTCCAACCTACTGGAATGTAAGGAATAAATTTAAGCAGTGTATTTCTCTTATTTCTTGTACTGTGATCTACAACAGAAGTTACACGTGAGAAATGCCTATTAAAAATATACATACATCTCATGGATAAATTAGATTTTTATTTTTTTTAAAATCCTTTCTCTTGATGCTTGCAATTGCAGCATTTGCTTTACAAACTACTTTTTGCATGCTACTATTTAAAATTGTATTAATTTAGCTGAAGTTTAGAAAAAGTTAAGCTGATAATTTGATCTCTGATGTTCTAATACAATAATCCCTGTGTTTTGTAATGACGTCACACATAACCATAAAGCAAAATGGAGTGTCATGTGTCTGTTTTGTATTGTACCATCTCCCTTTGTCTTATGAATCAGAACATATTTCTGCATTTCTGTACTTTTTCTGCTCTGCATAGATAATTCAATACATACAGCCCCTTTCACATTTCATGATTTATCTCAACTCTAGACTTTCACCATTCTGTCAGCTCATCAATAAAATCAGCATAAAATCGGTCTTCCTTATTTATTATACTATTTTAGATGTGTGATTGGATCATAATTAATTCCAAGAACCCACAAGAAACTTCAGTTACAGAGCAATGATACTTCAGCCAAAATGAATATTTTTTATCATCTCATTTTGCTCAAAACTTTTATGGATCAAAATGTTTCTTTTGAGCAAAAGTTACTTTTGCTCAAAAAAAAAAAAAAGTTACCCTGCTTTCAGTCCAGCCTAGACAATGTTTAGGAGATCTGAGTTGGCCATCCAGACTTTTTCTTACAGCTCCCATCCTGTTTGTGCCCAGATCTCTCCCAGCATCTGCACAGACTCACATCCTTTCTAGTAGATGGGGGCTGACTGTTAGCATGTAAGAATATCCAGTATGAGGTTTCTAAACTAATCTGCTGTTCCATTCTGAAAAATAAACTTCTTTTTCATAAGTGCCTTTTTGTTGACTGTATACCCACCTCACCCCCCAACCACAAATAGGAATATTGCTCCCAGCATAAACTCTTTGGGGTACAAACTGTGCTTGCATCTATATTTGAAATTACCTAGCACATTGCAGCATTCCCCAAAACAAAATAATAATATGCAAACTACAGAATGTGCTTCTCCAGCATAAAGCATCTGGTTTCACAGTTCATTAGAAGTTTCTTTTTCTCTTATGGCTTTGTGGATAACTTTACACACACTATTTAGAGCCAACAGTAAATTGGCATTTCCAGAGTCACAATCTGAACACATTTCAAAGCTAAGGCAGACACACTTGGTGCTGGAGATATCATCTTATGCCCCACTCTCTTATTCTCCTGATAATGTTTCCTACATCCAAGAAACCAATGCTCTTCATACTCTTTAATGGTTGCTTTCCAGTCTACCCTTTTAACCATTCCCTCTCCCTTTCATGTCCTCCTCCATTGCCGGCTATTCACTGTTCACGCAGATGGAATTGAGCTATGCACTTCTGGAGCTTCATGAGTTTAGGTCTCCCTTCTCTTTTGTATTTGGGTATAAATGATATAGGGAGTCCCTAGACTCAGGGTAGACCTGATTTATCTGTTAGCTCTTAGGTATACTTTATTTCCTCTAGTCCTGGTGCTTTCAATGGAAGATCTCCCTTGCTGTTGATCAGCTTTTATATCTCTTGTTAGCAGCTCTCCTTCTGCACTCTGCAAACATAGAATCACCAGAGAATCCTAGAAAGGTTTGGGCTGGAAGGGACCTTAAAGTTCACCTGGTTCCAACCCCCTGCCTTGGGCAGGGATCTCCTCCGTCCCAGGCTGACCAAACCCAGCCTGGCCTTGGGCACCACCAGGGATGGGGCAGCCTCAGCTCCTCGGGGCAACCTGGGCCAGGGCCTCACCACCCTAATAGTACAGAATTTATTCCTTATATATAATCTAAGTGTACCCTCTTTTAGTTTAAAGATGTTACTACTTGCCCTGTCACTACACTCCCTGATAAAGGATCCCTCTCCATGACATGAACACCTCCTTGAAAACTGCAGGCCACGGGACTCGACAGTGTTTCATGCTGTTCTCTGTCTGATAACAAGACTGTATTACAAAATAACCTAGATTATTACATAAATGATAATTCCATTTCTTTATTTATCACTCCTCTAGTTCTTGTGTGATCTAAAAAGAAAGATACATGTGTATTTTTTTTCAGATCATTATTCAAATTGTGGCAATGAATTAGGCCACGACTAGATCTCTATGAGGCATTGCTAAAAAACATCCCAATTTCTTTTTGCAATCAGTTTACCAGTTTTAAATCTGTTTAATATAGGTTACACTAATTTTATGTCCTAATTTTTCGTATTGAAATGTCATGCAGTACTAAGTCAAGTATAGGATTTTAAGTATGTTATGACAGCTCAGCAAGCTTTATCAGTCCCTTTAGCTCAGATCTTTGCTCCCAAAGCCTGAAATCTTGGAGCTAGCTGGCTGTCAAACTTTTCCTTATAGCTGTAATTTTTATCACTAGTGCCAAGACTTGCCCTTATTTGAAAGCAGTTGAACCTGTGTCTTATATACAATTCAAATAAAGGATGCTTAAATAAAATTCAATTAAAATTCAAGGCTATTTGTTTGTTTGTTGATTTTAGTACACTATATCCTGGCAGAAACTGTTCCCTTATGGGAAAAGACCATTTTTCCCAGAAGATAATTTAAATTCTTTTCACAGGAAAATTACTTTCAGTTTCGAAGTAGTCCACCTTTGAAAATGGGTGGCATCAAGTGAGAACCTCTTTCTAACTCAGCCAAAGAGTATGAAGGTCTCTTCTAGACAGATTTTTAAATGCAATCAAGCATCCAAAGTTCAGATTTTCTGTGTGTTTAAGTGGTTTTATTTGAATTAATGACTTCCAGTTTCAGTGTCTGAGGGACACACATTAGTTGTGGTACTGGTATGCTTGTAGGGCTGCCAATGCACAGGAATTTTACAGGAACACCCAGATCCTTTAATTCTATATATTTATATATATTTAAAATTCTCACACATTCATGAAAATAAGCTTCTATACCTGTTCCCATTATTGCTCTCCTTTTCCCTGTTTTTCTATGAGTGTAGCTTGCTTAATGAAAATAAATAAATAAATAAATTCACTTGATTTAACAGAGAAAGTTAGAGATTTGGAAAACGTTCTGCACAGGCACACTGGCAACCTCATGCTCCTCTCCTCCTTTCTTTTGACAAACAGACTTCACCAATGGTCTGCACATCAGGGGGTAGTGCAAGAACTCAAATTGATATTTCCAGCAGGCAGTAAGTGTCCCTGTTCACTCCAGGTTCAGTGTTTCTGTGGTTCTGTCCATTGTGAATAATACCTGTGCATGGATGTGCTATGGTGTCAGTTCTGGCGTCTCTACATGTTCAGCCAAGGATATATTGTTATACTCGTAGCAATTAGATTTGACCTTTAATCAGCAAAATGGAGATTTTTCCCAATCCCATTTAGAATATTATTGGAGAAAATAGATGTGCCTTCCAATCGCAGCCTCCCTTACGCTCCATTATTATACAAAATGGGCACCAAAAGCTACACATAACTAGAAGATGATTATGATTTATCTGGGTATTTTGTTCTTTTTATATATTATGCCAATTGTCCTAATTTAACGAAGTAATTTTGTTAATTTAACTTTGGGGTTAATCTTGCTTTAAAAACAGTTTTTGCTGAACTGGAAGGCTACCCTAAGTTGATGCATTTCCTTTCTTTTTTAGTCATGAATGTAACTTTTTTGAGAAAAAAAAAGCCAACAACAAAAGTTTCTGGTATATCATGTGATCAATAGATACAAGTACCTTCATTTTTTAAATTAGTCTAAGGCTATTTTCCTTTTACTGTTGTATAAACAGGGAATTGAAGGGTAAAATAGTTAAAACTTAATGCTATAGTGCTAATGTGGCTTTTAAATCACGTCAGCAGCAATCACTGCATTATAATTAACAATTTATTGAACCAGCAATAAAATGAACATCACATTACTTCTTAAAGCAGCAGAATAAAATGGCTAATAAATAGCATAAGCCAGACAAATTGCAGAGTAATAGAAATTTTCTTAAGATTTATAGTGTGCAGAAAGATGGATGTGCTATTAGTAGGAGCTCCAATACTTGACAAAATTCTTTTGCAAAGACATAGTTACCATGCATGTCAGAGTTCACAAGTCTAAGTGGTTTATCCAAATTTCAACTCACTGCTATTACAGTGGAAAATACTCATTACAAGGTTTTGTAACTGCAAGCAATGTGTACATTTGCCAACATTCAAACTGCTACTGCCAAAAAGATACTAAAATATTTTATAAACTGTCAAATAACAAGTCTGCTAGCTTAATCTGAGTCTATTTTATACTTCACAGACGGTAAAAACTCCTGGGCTTGATCCTGAGGTCTTCACTCAGACAAAACTTCCCTTGGCTTCCATGTTTAAAAGTTACCAGGAGTTTCTGTGTACGAGAATGGAAGGATTGGGCCTCGCTTTAGAAGGAAAATTCATTAGGGAAAAAAATCACAGATTCTGCGAAGCTGGAAGCTCAGCTAAATACCTCGTCTCTATCAGGGCTGAGGTTACTGACAACGAAACCATGTTGTGTTTTAAATGTTCCTGCTGCTGAGTTGTGTTGTGATTCGTCATGTCAAAGTGTCTCTCTTATGTTCTTATTTCAACGTAACAGATGCAGTTTTACATGACATGTCACAACATGGAGCATCAACTGGAAAGAGTCTGAAAGAGCTCTTTTCTTTTTTTTTTTTTCCAAAGGGGGAAAAAAGAAAAAGAAAAAGAAAAAAAACACCACTCTGTGTTTCACTGAAATGTGCTGCAAGGGAACCTGATATGCAAATGTAGTGAGCAGATAGCACATTTGGTCACTGGAAGGAAGGAAGGAATAGGGCTTAAATCTTCAGTTTTAAATCGAAATATATCCATCAACTATATCACGCTTAAAGTTTAATTTTACATACAAACTGTAACATGAAATCCGGAAATAATTTCTACTAAATTAAGCTACTAAAACAATAGCAACTGATGAGAACATATACATCTTTAACACAGTATTTCTCTCTAAACACCAAAGACAAACTAAAATTAACTTACAGGTTAAACATGTTGTCAATTGCTTGACAAGATTACTATTCCACTGTTTTCTAAACAAAAAAAAAAATGCCTGCTACTTATGGTGTATTTCCAAGACTGTTGTACTGAGGAGCATCACAAGTGCATGGTAAGCACGGTGCCTGTATGTACCGGGTACCCTAAAACAATAATATAAAAGATATAAAAGCTGGACCAACACAGCTGTCTGATTAATGGGTAAGCACCAGTCTAGCTGTACTGAAGTCATTGTTTACACTAACAGACTTGGGAGTTTGGTCTCTGGAGACCAAGGAATTTTACTAAGCCTCCATTCAACAGAGCTGTGCATAGAAAGAGGTGGTTCTGCCTTTATTAATTAATTCCTCTAACAAGGAGCCCCCTAAGAAACGACAGCAATTGCCTCCTTGAGACCCGTAAATTTTTCTCTGCCATCCATCCCTGCTGAGTAGGTTCATTTCCAGCTCATCCCACACCCAGACCTTTGGGGCACCAGCTTTGTTGGTGCTCTGGTTGAAGCACATCCTTTGAACAACAGCAACTGTGGCTCTCACCCAAAGACCCAGAGAAACCCAAATTAATCTGAAAATGCCAAAGAAGTAGATGCCTCAGGTAGTAACAGTACTAATGTTCATTAAACTGGTCTCAAACATGCCATGGTTTGGTTCATTTGATAAAACACTGCAATACATAATTCAGTATGCCATGTCAATATTTGCAATTTCTACAGGGTACTGGAGTACAGTTCTTTCTCAAAGAGGGCAGTGTGTGCTGTCAGACCCAAAGGAAAGTTCACGTACTGCAGAGTGCTTCATTCACCCTGAAAATCAGGCAAGGTACAGAGAGGCATAGCCCCCTCTGGCACTAGACAGGAATAAATCAAAGCCGTGGGGTTGTTTTTTCCTTAACATTAGTTCAGCTGTAATTCATTACTGGCAGCAGCAATTTTCATTTGCACAACAATGCAAACTTCTTCCATATCAGCTAAAATTTCTACCAAAGCATGTGATAATCTATTGAACATTAACGAATATAAGTGTAATTCAAAAGGTACTTCAGTTGTATGCCCTTCCCTTGTTTCCCCTGTTTATGTTAAAAGGATTAATGAACAAGGTAAATTTCATGAAACAATGCGAACAAATTGCAGTTATTACTAACTTCCTTACCCAAGCAAGGAGCAGGTCTGTGTGTCTATTTTGCACTGTTGAAAAAAAAAAGAAAACAGATACTTCATTTAACATGAAGGACAGGGGAGTTACGCAAAGGATATTAAGTGGAACCTGTTGAACTAATAATGAGATTTTTTCAAGGAGATTGTCAGTTGAATTAAGATTTTTATTTTTCCTAAGGAAGAGAGATTAATTAAGGCTGACTTGCAGCAATTTGGCACCAGTGTTTCTGTCTGAACGCTGCCATAAAGGGCATTGCTGTTAAAGTCCATTCAAAAGGACCCTTGCACCTTCAACACAGACCTGCACAAGTCAAGCAAGACAAAAGGGAATTGGTGCAGGTTTGCTGAAGTTCGTGTGAGGGCCCTTAGGCCAGTCAAGTTACTGCAAAGTCCTGCACATGTAAACAGATCTCTGAAATTCAGGTGCTGCCTATCTTCAGCTGCACAAGAAGCAGCTAAACACAGAGGTATCTCAACTGATCTTGAAGCAGGAAAATGTAGATTAGCACCAAAATGAATTAATTCTTTACATTAGCTGAACTACTCAACATTCAACACCATATCCAGTCTGGACTAGGCTCAAACGCCTGATGGCAGTGTTATATTAGCTAGGTGGGTGCAAGTCTTCCACATGAACTGTGCACGCACCTGGGTGATCATATTGCAGTGTCTGTATGTAGATCATAATGTATGCATACTCTTCAAATTAAACCATTCTTTTAATCAAAGACTGCTTTAAATCAGTGTGTTCGTCTGACCCTATGTTTGCTGGTTCCTCAGAAGGAATGTGGATGTCTGACTGCAGCCAGAGCTTAGCAGGCTGTGTCCACACACAGTGTTGAAGTTGTAGGGAGTTCCTCAGTGAGGTTTTTTTTAGGTTCCCCTCCCCTTCCCCCCACACGGGAAAAATAAATAAATAAATAAATTCTTTACAGAGCCAGTAGACAGGGCTCAAGGGTGAGAAAGTTTGGTATCCATAAATTAGATCCTCTTTCTTCATTCTGAGCCTTAAAAATACATTTAAGTCACATTTCTAGATTTTGCCTGGAAGCTTGCTCTTTTACATTAGACAGAATTAACATTATACGTTCATTGAATAGCTGTAAAACTGAGACACCAAACATGAGAAAACTTGTATCAGGAGAGGCCAATAATAACGTTTTCCCAAACCTATTTCCTAACCAGAAAAGCAGAATGATTTGAAGTAAAGAAAAGCAAGAAACAAAACCCCCGTTTAGCATCAAAACACCAGTACAATCTTCCTACGCCTACGTGGACAATTGCAAATACATGAAATTACCTAGAATTTCAGAGCAAAGTATATATATAACTGGCTCCGACTTCCCTCCAAGCACTCCATTGCCATATGAAGAATTTCTTTAATATAATCTTGTTGGTAATCCAGAAGACAACAAGAAAGTAATGTATGCCCAAAAATATAACAACACAGTTTTATCAATGGGACAGTTTCCCTCGTCAGAAGATGGTAATAGAACTGCTTAGTTACTTGTACAAAAAAACCTGAAAACTTCAATCACTTAATATTATTATCATTATTATTACCAAAATATATTTATGTGGAACAAATTACAGCCTGAAAAGCTGGCAGCCAGATATTAGAGGTATAATAAAGTACTATACTTTATATCATAGATGGGAATTCAAGAGAAATGAAGCAGAACAGGAGCTTTGAGTGAGCTTATACTGTTATCCTGCAACAAGTTGTATAAAACTCTAACAAACTACACAAACTCACTGCAACACTCAGTGTCACAAGTAGCTTATGACAATATTAAAGTCTTCACAGCTGTAGCCCTCAGCAGTTGATATGCCTGTACTGAGCTGTCTTTGACCATCACTGTATTTATTTTTTGAGCCATTGTAAATGGTCATGGGCTACCTGCGTAGTAAAGCCAAAAGAAGCAGTGAAACTTTTATGTCAGGTTTTTACATAGCCCATTGTTGCCACAACTGTGTGGAGAGCATCCCAAACCTGAGAAACGGCAGACTTTCCAAAGACCCCAAACTCCCTTACGATCAGTGGGACTTTTGGTTAGCTCTAGAAGGGAGATCTGATGCAAAGTCATTTCCACAAGCACAGCACACCTTGGAATCTCATTTGCAGATAGCACCTCCGTTACCACATTAGCATGCCCCAAAAGACCTCTTTGAATACTCTCAAGCTAAATGACTATACAGAGCAACATTCCTCCAAAGCATAAAGTAACAGAACACCAAAGGTATCATGAAATAATCTTATGTAGTGTGCAAATCATAAAGACATGCCAAAGGAGTACATGGGGGAGATGAAGTTACAAACCACAACTGGAGGTTTTCTAATATCCACTCTGGTAGCCCAACCAGCTTGTAAAAAATATGCTGAACATTCCTTATTTTTGGTTCTAAAGAGCTACAACCACTTGCAAAGTATAGTCCAAGGCTCTGTTGAAGGTAAAATTTCTAGTGAAATGAAGTCAGAGACTGGCAACTCCAAATTAAGCATACAGGTACTTAATTTGCTCTAACTTAGCCTTCTCTTTGAAACTGCTCATTATGTCCTGACAAGTACCCGCTAAAGGGGTGTGCAACTCAGAGGACATTTTATGACAAAAACAAGGCATTGAGTAACTGCCTCATAGTCTAAGTCTCCTGATTCTTCATCTTACTCCAGATGAAAATTAAATAAGTGAAGTGGGGTGGGAGGGAGCTGGGAAGGGAGGGCAGGAGAAACCAAAATATTTATTAAAAATAGGTTTCAGTTAAGAAAGAAAAATTTTAATAAGATGTTGTAAGACTTCTTACAACAAGGGATTTTTTAAGATGATCGAGTGATAGATTGTCTTAGTAAGAAGTTTTATTTAATCTTATTAAATCGACTAAAATCATCTTAAAAACTTAACCAGGACTCTCACATTTTTACAGTTTACACGAGTCAGCTCCTTCTAATGTTAACAAGTTTTCCTTATGCTGCCATCTTGTGCCCCAGAATCTAAGCTTACTTAAAAACAAACAAGCAAACAAAACAACAACAACACCACACCCACTATATCAATCTCTGGCTCTCACAGCTCTAAACATACCCTTCAAATATATAGGGTAGGAAAAATAACATTTGCCAGTGCCTAACGATAGCTTGAAGTAAAAGCTGAGATACTTGTGAATCAAGCCAACATTATGGGGAAGGGGAGTTTAATCTAAAATAGCATCACACTTTCATTGTCATCTTGCAATATTTTCATTTTAAAATGCTTTTATTGCTGGTAATGTTTGGTCTGACTGATCCACAGAAAAGAGCAGTGACCTCAGGGATTCAGCAGGAGAGCCGTGCCCATTCGATGCCCCATCAAAGGGAGCAGAGTTCAGTTCACAAAGTTCAGCAAAGCTCTGCTGCTGTTATTTAACTGCTCTACTTTCCATTTCAGTGTTTACCTATGGCCAACGAGATTCAGAAGCTGTTTCAGCGTGTTTCTCTTGACACTTACCTTGGCTCCTAACCTGTTAATTACACTGACATTCCTATTGTATCACAAAAAATGATTTCCCCATCACCATATTCTCAGAAGTAGTATCAGCTATTTCACTGCTGCCTTATCCCTTTCAGAAAGAAAACTACTCAGCCTCAGCTATTGAAAACAGAACTGTATCACCGAATCCACCTAATGCATTTAAATGGCAGCTATAGTCATATTTAACAGAACTATTTGGTTACTTTTGAATACTTTTAATATTTCATGGATAATAATTTGTCTGCTCAAGGTCTCCAGTGCTTTGCATAAGGACTGGTGCTTCATTATTCTGGGTGCCACAGAAATACAACATACTGGATAAGAGCCAATAAACAATACTGAGCCATCAGCAGTATGTATGTGACTGACTTAACCATTAGTAAAAGTTTTTAACCATTTAAACCATTATCAATCATTTTTAACCATCTTATCCATTATTATATTTGTTGTGGAGTCTCCTTCCTTGGAGATCTTCAGAAGCCCCCTGGACATGGTCCTGGGCAACCTGCTTGAGCAGGGGCTTGGACCAAATGACATCCAGGTTCCTGCCAACCTCAACCATTCTGTAATTCTGTGATTAAATTTCCCTAGCAAGGAAGGTAGGAAAAGGACTGTTTCAAGGCAAGATTTGAATTCTGAGATAACTTTATTAAAGTTATCTCAGAATAAAAAGAGGATGCTCCTCCCAGGCATGGGAGGACAAGCACAGTGCCCAGTCTGACTCTGTAGTAGCGCAAGCAATAGGGCAGATGGCTCCACAGCGTTACTGTGTCCTCTTCCAGCCTGTCTCCTATAATATTACTCATTTCTTTCCCTGTTCTGGCAGAAAGGTTGCAAAATCCTTATGAAAGAAAGCTTTCTCCAGCTAAATCACAGGAATTGAATATTTTCATCTACATTGCATCAGTGCATCCAAAAAATACAAGAGCATTCCCAGATATCTTCCTTTTTCCTGCTTAAGTCATCCCATTAAAGAACAAGCACATGCATGCTCCTTCTTGCTGTCCATTTTGTATAACTTCCCTGCTCCAAAAAAAAAATTAAAATCCTGAAAAGCTTCATGCTCAGGACCTAGACCAGATGATTTTCTAAAGCCCACTAGGGTGGCTAAGAGCCTCTGTGCACCTCATGCCACCAGCCAGGTGATGACAAGTGCTCCAGCAGCACTGGTGGAGCATCACAAAGTCCTTGGCTGATGATAACAACCTGAACACTTGGCTGCTGGGATTTTTGCTCAGCAGTTTGGCTGGCTTCTCACCCACCTGGCAGAGCACCCACCGAGGGAAATAAAGATATTTTTTCTAGCAACACATATAGTCAGATTCCATGATTAATGTATATTAGTATACCCTCTTTAATAATAATAACAACAACAATAATAATAGTAATAACAATAATAAGCAAAATAAGCTACCTGATTCCCCCATTTCCAAGTGAAATTTGGAGGATAAAAAAAATGCACAAAGTGGACACAAAACTACAAAGTGTTGCCAGACCCATTAATACCACAAAAAACCTGAAAAGTGTGACATTCTTCCCCCTACCCCTGCTGCCTATAATCTCTGACCTTCATTACACAGAACTATGGTACAGAATAAAGCTAAATCAAAGGAGTTAAGAAATAACCTATTTTGTAGATGGGAAAGATGCCTTGAGCGCTACCTTCTCTGAAACAGATTTTACTCCACTGTAAAACCACATCTTCTGTGTTTGCTTGACAAGCCAGAAAGCTGACAGAAATAGCTTGATATTTACTAACATAAAGCAGTTTATTAGGAATATAAAGAATTTGTATTGGTTCTGGGCCCCAGTTATTGTACAATAATATCAGACTGCTAAATCTAATCCATAGTTCACATCTGAGAAGTGTAAGGCAAGATGTCTTGTTCTAGCCAAGCATGAATAAAGTCACCGGGGAAACATACCCAAACCAACAGAACTTCAAATCATTTTCCCGATTGCCTATACACACATATGACATGAAAAGAAAAAATTGCCTTGTATTGGTGATATTATTACTTATATTAATTTAAACTATTGAACAACACACATAGTGTCAAAGTTATGAAATGTGTTGTTTACTCCCCGTAGGATTTCACAGGAGGTTATACTGGAAAAGGGACTTGCAAAGCACGGTAAGTATTCATTTAGGCAACTTCAGTTCAGATAACTACATCAAGAAAGTATTATGTGCAGTGAAATGGACTACAAGCCCTATGAATAAAAAAATGGTCAAACTTATTCACAGCACGTAAGCATAACTCAGGTTTCATAAGTGACAAAAAGAATGGCAAACACCCCTTCAGTGTTGCAGGTGCAAAACAGCCTTGAATTTCCAGAGGTAAAATAAATATATGCAATGCTATCCTCATTTTTAGCCCTGATTATACCTGTCTCTGGGGATGTATAAAAGAGGACCTATCTGACCCAAAATCTGACCCAATCAGCTTAGTAATCCTTATTGCAGACAAAACTCTATGGGTGAAGTGCCTATCTTAAAAGCAATAGCACAAACATGTCCTTGGCACGGATAATTTACCTCAGCAGGTAAAACCAGTACAGCTTCCATGTGGTAGTGATGGTGGATCCTTCTCAGTGTCCAAATAAAGGACTGTAGGAAAAAATAAATAAATAAATAAATCTGTCATGAAGAGATGAGGGCTCAGAGAGCCACTGTGTTTCCAAAATTGTCTTCAATGATATTTCAAAAGAAGGCCAGATGTTGCTCGTACTTATCAGAAGCCACAGGAGTTGCTACATCCTGAATTCAGAATTTGTATTTATGTGTTTATATTAGTATTTGCTTCTTTATATTATATCTTTGGTCAAGCATGGGAACAGCCCACCCAAGGAAGTGGAGAAGTCTCCATCCCTGGAGGTATTTAAGAGATGTGTGGCCGTGGCACTACAGGGGCATTGCTTAGTGACAGGACTCACTAGATCAGGTTGATGGTTGGGCTTGATGATCTTGAAGGCCTTTTCCACTAAATGATTCTGTGATTCGATTATTTTAATTAACTGTCTGCATTACTTTCTGGTTACTGTACACAACACATTGAGGTGACTTTTTAATGAAAGGAAGCATCAGCTCCTGGAGAAGAAGAACTCCTGCAATCGCTTGCTGGAGTTGTTTTAACGTACTTCTAGGCAATATAAAGGCAGTAGTATGGCTACTAGTAAGTAAACTACGGGTGTTCCCATCTTAGGGACAGATTTGTGGAAGCAGATGTTTTACATGTACGTGTGTCCCTCAAAGGCAGAAACGGGTAATTCCCTTCCTATGAGACCATACTAAAGGTAAAGATTTTTATCTTGTTCTTAGAGGAAAAAAAAAAAGCAAGGAAGAAGCCATTCAGAAATGACCCGGAGAGCATAGGGGGTTTCTGGATGAACTGCAGAGCCCTCCTAAAGCCATCAGAAGGTTTACACCACACTAAAAAGTCACTGTTTAAACACAGAATTGTGGAACATGAGCAGCAGGGCAATGTGGGATTAATTATGGGACTTTCTGGGCCCCAGCTGAGCCCCCACACCTCGGAGGTTGGCAGGTATGCTCACATGCACTGGGAAGGAGGGCAGGAGGCAGTGCAAAGACGGGCCGTAAGCTATGAGGATAAATATCCTGAGACTGAATAGAGCTGGGACTCCACTGGTTTGAGTTGGGTGATGGACAATATATCACTTTGCACCCCGACCTGGCTGTGGGA
This sequence comes from Anas platyrhynchos, assembly GCF_047663525.1. Classification (NCBI taxonomy): domain Eukaryota; kingdom Metazoa; phylum Chordata; class Aves; order Anseriformes; family Anatidae; genus Anas; species Anas platyrhynchos. The sequence continues at coordinate 3,475,881 of NC_092593.1, read as the reverse complement.
TAGTCCAGAAGGACTGCAGGATCTGCACTAGGGGCACCTCCTCCAGCTCCGCTTGCAGAGCTGCAGTATTCAATGAGAACATCCATCCTGCAATGCATTCGGGAGCAAACATATTTTGGGAAAGTATCTGTGAGCATTTTAATTCTGTTAAGACCAAAATAATGATAAACAAGGATAATAGTCACAAAAAATTCCCCCTCCCCAAAGAGTCCTAGAAATCCTAATTTACTCACTGGTAGCTGGTTTCACTAAATAGAAATACAGTAATTTAATAATCTTAGCGTAGCAGTTTTCAGTAAGGAAAATTAACTAATTCATTATCGCTTATAATTTGCTGAGGCATAGCTGCCATATTTGTAAAATCAGCATGTTCAGAAAAAAGCAAGTTTTTAAATGAATGTTCTTTTTTTTCTTCCTAGATACATAAATGATACAATTACTTAGCTCCCTCTAGTGCCAATTTCTGAAATAAATTTCCCACTAATGACTGTATTCACCAATGTAATCATAGGAGCAAATTAAAAATTCACTTGGCAATAATTAACTAGTGAACTCTCAAAGGATTTAGTAAATTGCCACGAACTAAGGCAGAATTCAACTAGTGTCACAATTACAAAGAAAGGTCAAATGTAGGCTTTTGCAATAACAAAAATATGACATCAATGTTCAGACATTGTGTAGTTTGAACAATCGAGGCACACATGCCAATAAAGAATAGCAGTCAGGGAGCAGTGATAGTAAATGCAGTAGCTCTATCATTCCTACAGCATTTGCAATACCATTATTAAAGTTGTATTCATTCTTTTTCATTTGCAGACTTCATTTCCAAGTCTTGGTAATGCAGCTCTCGAAAGATACTCCAGGCTGAAATAGGACACAAACCTAAATATATTTCCTTGTGTTTGTTTGGATCATTGTTTTTAATATTAGCTAGTTTAAAAAAAAAAATCCTTCTTTTTTTTTTGTTTTCTGTTTTAAAATAGACAGACTACTTTGCCTTAGGAAGTGTCCAAGGCACAAATGGGTAAAAAACAACCTCACATACGGTCACCCTGTTCTTAGGTTCTTCCCTTAGCATCTTCTTTTGGCCCTAGAGTACATTGAGGTAGATCAAACTAAGGTATAACCCTGTATGAGTATTCTAACATAATAATTAAAATAATAATTAATAATAGTAGTAATAAAAAGCATACAGATATGCAGTACATCCTGAGGAATGACTGCACTCATTCAGGTGTTGGAGGAAAGAAGCACCACCAGGGCAGGAAGGGTCCTCAGTCTGTATTAACAGTATGGCTCCTGGGAGTTACCTTTTAACTAAAAATCACCATAACAGTTCATTTGCAAGAACATTGGGATTTTTCTTACAATTTTGTCTTGTTTTTTTCTAAGCTTAATTCCTAGATTTCTCTCTTTTTGTAACTTCATGCCACACGCTTCAAGATGAAATAAATTTTCTCTGTATAGAACATATGCTGCAATCATTTTTATTTGCAGTTTTAATATAGTAGCCATTCTGTAAATACAGGTCTATAAAGTAGTCTGTGCTTAACTCTGAAGAAATGTCACAGTCTACCAGAAAACATGTGTGGGTGCTACAGTAAAAATTCTGACTCAAAATTCACTGAGATAAAACTGAGGACTGAGTTGGGTTGAGCTTCTGTCAGCATAAGAGTTTACCCAGCCCCATCTCTTAGAGTCCCCAGATTATTTAAACATTGGATTGGGTCATGCAATTGCCTGATGGTATAGAATTATCTCTAAAGCAATCACTTCCAAGAAAATTCATCTGTTTTGAGCTACACAAAATGTAAATCCCTCATTTTTTTGCAAGTTCTCCTGGACCTTGCTGTGGCACTAAAAAAAAATAATAAAAAAAAAACAAAAATAATAATAATAATGATAATAATACATCTTTTCCTATACAAATACCAACAACAACGAATAAACACCTGTCCCACATATCAAAGCAATGACAGTAGCCAACCAACAGAGCTGTGGTAGCCCACATAAATGAGCCAGAGCATTGAGCTTCCTTTGGAGAAGTGTGCTCAGGGCACACAAGAGGGCAGCTGGGCATCCACAGGAAGGGCAACCTCATCTCTGCAACACACAGCCCAGCAAAATGGTCATCCTTGGGGAAAACAATCTTACTTAGACCTTTCCCATCCATGCTATCTCTGTACCTTTTTTCCAGCTGTTCCAGGTGCATTTCTCTGCTGCCTGGGGGCAGAGCAACCCAAGTGTAAGTAGCTGCAACTGCTTACAAAAGGCCAACTACTTTTCTACAAGTGTCAGCCTCAGGGTGTTCTGTAAAAACTGAACTAAACATATATATTTTAAAAAATAACTAAGACGTGAAGTAAGGCTGGTTCACAACCTCCCAGTGAATTGATCCAGACTTCAGTCACCTTTCCTGCAGGAAAGCCAAGTCTCGATTCCAGGCTGAGGTGGCCTAACTTCAACTTCCAAATATTACTGTCTGCTGAGTTAAAAAAAATATATAAATAAATAGAAAACTGAACAAAACCTCAAAAAAGCAGCCAGAATCTTTCCATTCCAAAGCAACTCAGAAGGCTCTCGGGTCACCTCTGAACTACCAACGACACGAAGGCTGACCTTAAACCTCACAGCGCAAGGCTCATTTTCAAAAAATAAAAAAATATAAAAAAATGCTGTCCATATTTGTAGTCATCCTGTGAACTCTTGTCAGCAAGTTCATGTTCTTCCTTGAAGTGCAAACACTGGAAATAAAAGAGCAGCCCGGAAGCCCTCTTACCAGCACTCGGTGTCTCTGGTTGATAGGCCCCTTTTGTAATGTGGAGATTGCATTAAGCTCCTTGGGAGGGCTCCTGTGAAGCTGGGCTGGTCCCCAGGAGCCCTGCAGTCCCTGTGTCGCCCAGCCAGGGCAATGCCCCAGCCTGCTTTCATTGCTCTCAGATTTATTGCTTTGTTGTACCTGCCTCTTCTGAAAAATGTTTAACGATATCTTAAAAGATATCTTAAAAATAACCATCGTATCTCATAAGGTTCCTCACCTGCTCCCTTTTACATTCTTGAGTAGAAGTCACTTGGTAGTATTCCAGGTGTTGTTTAATAGAAAATAAGCTTTCATCTTCCATCCCTATCTCCCTTTTTATTTTATTTTCCTAATCTTTTAAATGAAACAGGTAATTGTATTTTTTTTTAGTATTCCAGTCATATAACCACCTCCATAAAATATCCGTGCTCCTATCAATACTATGCAACAGTGCCTCCACCTCCTATCTGTTCACCTCTTTGTTTAGAAGAGGCCTAAATGGGAAAAGATCTAAATTAGCTGTATGACATTAGTTATAGACTATGGTGAGTTTTTCCAGCTTGGCCACAAGCATCCAGAAAACAAACAAACAAACAAAAAATTATTATTGCAGTTGAAGAGTAAGAAAAAGTGGTCACTATCTATGGTCCTTAAAAAATATATTCAGTACTTGGAAAATACTTTAAGCACTTTAAAGAATGTGTCTTTCTCTCATTTAGAGACAGAAGGTAAAAGCCACATTTAACAAGTAGTGGGATATGGTCCCTCCCTCCCTACAAACAAACAAACAAAATACACTGCTAGCCCCTGGGGGTAAAGCAAAATAAATAAATAAATAAATAGATAAATTAAAAAAATAATAATAAACTCATTACTCCTTAACTTAAACTTGTTTAAAACTTAAACTTATTAAAATTACTTGGAATTATTAGTTTCCTGCAAAGACACAAAACAAAAGTATTTTAAAAGCAATATGGTCATCTGGAAAGTTTGTTAAACCTGTTAAATTAGAAAAAGGTAAAATCCGTAATGTATGGCAAAACAAGAAATTTCAAAGTATGATAAAATTTTAGATAATCCCCATACAAAGGTTTCACACAAAACTGGTTTCAGTTGAACTACAAAATGTGTTTTCAATTTCAGAGTTAAACCATAGGCTCTTCTATATATATTTGCAGCCCAAATTATTCAGTTGGTGATTTTTCAGAAATGCCAAGAACCCTACCTGTAGTTGGTATCAACTAACAGCATCTCAGAAACCAAGTTATATTTAAATGTACCCAGCTACCAACACTAGTCACAATTTTCTATGTTTTTTCCATGGAAAACTATATTAAAGATTAAGGTTGGTCACACAATATCACGATATGTCTTTACTGTGCTATTTTACTTTCATTCGAAAAACAAACAAACAAACAAACAAAAACTTTAATTCTTATTAAAAAATCTATCTACTTTTGTTTTGCAATTTTTCAGTGCTGGAAACAGCATTTTAAGTAAAACTGAGTTTTTATATTCAGAATGATTAAAACCAAACAATTTTCCCTGAGATTTTCTACTCTTTTCAGTTTACTTGGCAACATCTTCTTCATATAACTGCATTTGTCCAACTTACAGCATTTTAAGTGGAACTGTTTAACTCCAGGTACTCAGTTTTGAAGGCTGCATGTTTTCTCGTGTAAGGGTGCAAGATGACTAAATAATTGTTTTAATGAGAGTTACTAAAATATTTAGCTGATAACTTCTTCAAATCAACTTCAAACATGTAGTACTTGTATTAGTTTTGCATTCTTTCTCTTTTTAAAAACTACTTTTCATTTTTCCTTCTTTTTACTGTGCCTTTTCTTATTGTGCATTCTCCCTCCTCCTTCATGTCTTGCTAATATCCTGTTATCCATTAGTAAAAATTTGTATATTTTCTCTTGACTATTACTTCAATTTTGCTTTATATTTCCATTTTCTAGTTTCTTTAAGGTTTTTGTCTAGAGCTTTCAATTAGCTCACCAAACTTTCTTTTATTCTTTCATATTTTTTGTTTTTGTCATATATGCTGATCCTCAGGTTAAGTTTAATTTGTCTCTTACCTTCTTCTTGGGGAGAAACTGAGGATGAATTGAAGGCAGCATGTGTGTTAGGAGGGAAGGCATTAGTCACAGTTTAAGCAACAACAGAAGTTCCAGTTGTTTGATACTGGTTCAAGATTTTTTTCCCAATACAGTTATTGCAAATAACAATAAGAACATGTTAAAAAATACCACGTATAACCTCTGTGGCTTCATAAAAGCTCTCCACTGGCTTTTGAAGAGATGTCCTACAACCCCTCTCATCTTTTCTTTTCCAAATTCCTCCAAGCAACAGCAGTGTAATGATCAGGATCCTTTCCCTATAGGCCCATATTCATCTCCTCTTTTTTTTCCTAAGCAAATCATTTTGACTTTAAATGAGAAACTTATTTCCCGCGTATACACTCAGAGTGGTCTGAAAACATTTAATTCATATTTTCTTTGTATTTTCTTTAAAATGCAGAACAGCCTTTAAGTGCTAACTGACTGTATTCACATATTTTAATGGCTCCTTTCTCTGGTCCATGTTTCTATTAAAAAAAAAACAAAACAAACAAACAAAAAAAAAAAGAATGAAAAAAAAACAGTGGCATTTGGTAATAAAATAGTGATAAAGCCTATACACCAATATCACAGGAGTGTTCTCCATGGGCTGAATTGATGAACTGTTGAACATAATTTTATTAAAAAGAAAGGTGCATTATAGATAAATTATACAGCAATAATTTCTAAAATGCATGATACTTTTTCCAAGGCTGCCACAGCACCTGCTGCTAAGTATAAAGATGATTAGCCACAAACTAACCCACTACAGAATTATTATCAGTATATATTTGTGCGATGAAGAACTAATGGGAATTATGCAGATTGCATTTCCCTTCCTGCTGAAGGCAACCAACCTTCACCATCAACAGCAAAATGAAAACAGAACTCAGCTGTGGAAGAACAACACAGGAATAGATTTTATTTTATTTCCAAATATGTATTGTTGATTATTTTGAGACTTTAAGACACATGTTTCTTTTTCACATAATTATATGACAAGCCGTCCAGTATAATTTTTAAAGGCGTACAAAATTTCCCGTGCATTTTAATGGCTTTAAAGACATAATAACTCTACTGCTGCATGTATCAACCAGTAAACACACATCAAAGCAGCTTTTAAGAATTATAACGTAATCAGAAGGTGGTGCAAATCAGTAGCGATTGGCTTCCTTAATCTGATTAGAAGTGCTGCTTTAAATGTGCCTCCAGTCAGAGGGTGAAAGCTGGCTGCTGGTTGAGTCCTCTGGGTGATGCCCTGCCTTGGGATGGGTGTCCTGGGGCAGTGCTGGCTCCCCACAGAGGGGAGAGGATTTGGAGGCCAGGCAGGGCCTCCCGATGGCATCATGGCACAAAAGGGATGCTGAGGCTGCCCCATCTCAGGGGCCTCTGCCTTTCACCGAAATAAGGGTTGTTCATTTATCAGAGCTCTGTCTCGACTTTGTTCAACTTCATCCCCTTCAAAATGAATTGTTGCAAGCGTTATAAAATTAGTAGGAAGTAATGTATGGGCAGAAACAAAAGCAGGACTACCTAGAGTCATGTTTGTATTTTCTTAGGCAGCTTCTTCAGGCACAGGGGAAGTGGCTGCAGGATGTAATTTGCTCTGCTTTGATTTCTTGTTTCTTTAAACTTTTGCCAAAGGTGATAGGAATGCCAGATGCACATTTTTTGGTACGCTTTAAAATCCAAATAAATACAAATAACATATAGTTGGGTTTGGTGTTTCCTTTTTTTATTTTTTTTCCCCTCTGGAAAAAGCACACAGAAGAAAGAAGGTATTTCCAGTCTGTCATGAGAGCAGCCACAATGAGGATTCGGTAAATCTTTCTTAAAGAATCACTTACAGAGGGATTGCAAGATGAAGAAACATTTTTATGCACATGAAGAGATGTGTAATCAGTGGTTTTCTTTTGTACTGTAATTGATGCTTCACAAAATACATTTACTTGAGTACCGGTATTTAATGTTTCAGACTGGAAAAACAAATAGGAACAAGCAAAAACAAACAGAGTGAAATTCTCAGATGATCGGCTTCATTGCATAGGTCCTCTATGGTTCACTTGAATCAACTAAATACTCTGAATAACTTCTTTCCATCTATAACACTTCATGCCAGTAGTCTGAACTTTTACAGTCCTCCTTGTGCAGAGCAAGTAAGATTATTTATGTAGTGTTTTAATGAAAGCTGACCAGGATATCTTCAAATGCCTTTTTATAAAGCAGAATATTTAAAAATACCAGAGGATAATTTACTGTATTATAGTCAGTGCGTTGGTTCATTATATCTACATGTGCAATTTAAATTCCTTTTCCTTATGCCCATGGAATATTCTCCAGTAATAGCCTGAAGTATTCAAGGCTTGAAATGAGTAGAAATTTTTTTGCACATGCTGAAAATATGGACTGCTTACTGGAAAGGAAATCAAATGTGTATTTGATTAATTGATGTAGTCACATATTAAAAACTTTTGCTTCTTATCCCATTAAAAGTAACACTAATGAGCAATGGCTGTGACCTTCAAGTGGAAAGCCACATGTGCTTCAACCCCTCAATATTTACCACCCAAATTTAATCTTTATAATGGACACCTTAAAAGGAATCTGATAGAAAATACTAAGAGCTGCTCCAAAAGTAAAACACTTAAGGAAGATTTTGATTAATGCCTCGTGATTAATCAATTGATTAATATAGTTTTCAATACAGATGTTAGGACACTGTCTACTTTAATCAACCATCCTGAAAACAGTGAAGACAAATGATCTATTTTTCTGTCGATTGAAAAAAGAAAGCCTATTTTAGCAGTTATGTAAATTATAAGACAAACCTTCCCTACAATGCCCAGATTTTCCTTCTTACAAAAGCCTTAAACACTAGAACTGTTAATTAGGGAAGTGTCATCCTTTTGGGCAGGAACTTGGTATAAACCTAAAAGAAGTCACACATTCAGCCAAATGAGTGCACTTTTTTAAAGAAATTGTTTTAGAATTGCCCTATAATCCATATTTAAAGTCCCTCTCCATGATATTTTTTTATTCGGAGACTGTTTCTAATTTGTGATTATGCTTTCTACCATACTAAAACTGAAATCTTTATTCCAGTCAAAAATAATCACCCTGTAATTACTGTGACAAACTGCCCAAGCTGTATCATTGTGGCCATTTCGACTAATGATATTGTATTAGAATGCCTAGCAATAGACTTCAAATGGAAAATATAATTATGTGCATTAGTTTGTCTAAGCATTTATAAGATCACATATCCATCAGTTATCAGGTCTCATAAAAAAAGCCATATATCACTGTCACTGCTAGTTTTGTTATTGGAAATGTGGGCCGTTATGAACTCAGCTTAAGATGTGTGTCTTAAATTTCACTTATTCTGTTGTCCAGTAAATTCATGTAAGCTGAACTCCTATAAAATGAGCCGAATTTTCAGCTGATGGCACAGCAACAAATTATTTGACAGTCTCACCAAACACGAACTAAATGTTTATGGTACTATTTAAAGCTAACGGCCTTAATCTCGAAGATGCGGAGGCTCATGTTTAACTTCACACACTGGACTGCTCACTGGGCATACAGTTAAGTGGTTGCATACATCTTCGCTGAGCTGAATCTTTTCTCTTGTTTTGCAAACCAAAGCGACGTCTGAGCAACCTCTTTGCTTCCTGTGCAAACCAAATGCCTGACCCAGCTCCAGCTGGTCAAATTGCAGCTCTGCACTAGCAACTGCCTCAACTTCTGTCATGCTCTTTCTATACATGCTTTTTGTTGAAAATAAATAAATAAAGAAATGAAATAAGCAATATTTTGCATTTTGAAAGTAAATAGGATATGTCACTTCAGTTTACAATCTCCAGCATCCAAAAGCCAAAATGGAAGGAGGCCAACATTTTCAGCTATCAAAACTCCAAACAGAAATAAGTAAAACCAAAACAGAAGAAAAAAGGTATGGCTATCTATTGAAATTCTGGCACTTGTTTTATCCTTTAAACAAGATGCGAAGCAACCCTTTTGCTGTTAAGAGCCATCACAATGGCACTGCAGGATGCCTGGCTGGGGCGTATGTCAAGGCAGGATACATCCCCCATCATCTGATGTCACATCGTTGCACAACAAGGATAAGTTATTACATCATCTGTTATTACATAATAACGATGACTTACCCTCAGAAAATATAACTAACATTTTTCTTCCACTTTTTGGGTCATCCGAGATGCATATCTGTGGTTTCAACACCACGCTTAAATAATATTGCTTGCTGTATTTTGGTGCCAGCATAAATTTAAGCCATCCAAACAAGATTGTATATTTGAACTGACAAAGAATAAATTATTTGCATCTGGCATAACTGATGGTTGTGTCAAAGCCCTAGCATATAATTCTTAATCTTATAGATGCCTGTTTACTTGTGCACAAGATAGCTGTGCTGAGCCTCTTCCCAGAACAATTACCAAGTTATTGCTATGGGTTAGCCTGGAACTTCCAGGGGAAGCAGCACATAAATGCAGCAATCCTGGAGCAGTCTGGAAGGCATATTGTGAATTAGAGATCACCACTCTGCTTTTTCCTTTGTGCTCCAAGTAAAATGGGAATGGGAACAAGTCGGGCGGGCGCAGAGCTACAGGTACGTCTTTTGCTTCCATGGGCTTCCCAGCACAATTACCCCCAAAAGTATGGAATCGGAGGAGAAATGCTACTCTCCTCCATGGCTGAAAAGGTGCAGTGATAATCTACCCTGTGTAATACAACATATATTTTTTAATGAAAACTGTCTTTCAGTGGGCTAGGGTATTTTATGGTTGGTTTTAATTAATATTGATTTTACATGTTTAGAAAGAAAATCCAACAATTCAGACCCGGGAAATGCTTAAGATATGTTGTTTTTCTAGGAGAATTTTCATTGATTTTTATTAATCCTAGTAGTTTGTGATGGCTGGGTTTTGTCTGCTGTTGTGTATTTTATATTAGGATGCTAAAATAATCTATTGTATTTGATATTCAAATATGTAACAGAAGATATGTGAACTACAAATCCTCAGAGGGACCTTCCTAGGATCTACCTATTTTGCCCCAATAAAGGGCTGGGGCCTTATTCTGAAAGATCAATAGGCTATGAAATTTTAGCCTCCTTATTAGCAAAATTAATTTTAAAGTGGCAATATACATCCTAGAAAATTTGTTTCATATTAAGAACTCCAGATGTTTTTGGTCTCTCTATGTGACATTCCCACCATCAGAATAAATTGTATTTCCAGACTAATGTAATAGATAAGAGATATGAATAAATCTCATACAGTTCAGATGATAAAATTAACATGCTGATGATATTTTAATGTTTCCATATAATCAAGGGGGCATGGATCATGCCTCCACCAGTTCCAATGTAATTCTGTTCTTTAATCTTTTCTCAAGGAAAAAAAAAATAAAGAGAAAAAATGAAAAAATAAAAAAAAAGAGCATTAGAGAGGATTATACAGTAAACAGTATGTGCTCCAGTCTTAAAGCAAGTTGTTTGTGATACGGTTGAACGGCTTTGCCCAAAGGTATTGCGGCAAAGCAACAAATACACTGGAGACTTGGGGTCAGAAGCAGCATTCCTGCAGTGCAAGTGTGTCACTTACACATTGTAGCTTCTGGTGGAGAAGATCCACTGATCTGGAGAATAGTATTAACATATCAGAATCACTCATCATCCATATGACCTTATGCAAAAGACACAGAATCATGCTCGTCTTACATACAGGAAATTTAACTGACTTTAAACCTAAGGCAGTCAGAACCTGGCCCAAAATGCATCCTTGGGCTTGGTGGAGCAGGGCATGAGGGAACTTGAAATAAAATGGCATTTGGTGACCAAAGACAAACCAGAAACAAAGACATCAAAGGCAATGGGTTAAAATAAAAAGGAGTGAAGGGGAAAACCAAATACGTGGGCTAACTCTTGAACATAAGACATAATTGTATTTTGCCAACATTATTGGCATGTGTTGGCATTCATCAGGCAGAAATCTCAAAAGGAGATGAAGGGATTTAAAGACAACTCCCACTACATTTTGATGCTGCTTGGGTGTCTGACTCACATGGCTTTAGACTCCAAGTTTTACTCTTTAATGTTAGAAGCATCAGGATGTGTCTGTCCCCTTTATATATTTCAATGGAAACATTAATCAGTTCCAGGACTAAATGGCACACTTTGAGATTGATAGTGCATTACTTATCTTGCTCTCTCTCCCTATGTTTTTTAAAGGTATAGACAAAAATATTTTTTTTTCTCGGCTTAAAAAAAAATGATTTAATTAAGTGTGAATATCATTACATGACATTGACAGAAAAGGAGCAGATGATCATATATTACAGTGAAGATCAACACCATGAATGTAATATTCAGAAGTGAACAACCTTAAATTTGTATGTTGAATCCTCATCTTGTCTCCTAAAGGCATTTAAATTCCAAGCCCTAATACGTTTGAATTTTCACATGAAAAGAATTTGCCACCCTGTTTACCATCATTTTTATGAAGAATCCTAATATTCCCTTAAAACTGACAATTAGCTGGTGACATTATGAGGCCTAAAATTTCACATACAAATAATCTAAAGAGCTGTAATGAAGGTGAAGCTAATGAAGATCAGCTGCCAGCTATGTGTACAAGCCCTCTCTCAGGCGATTCTGAAGGGAGAAAGAAGCAGGCTCAAATAGCCAGAGGTTCCTCTGGAAACTAATCTCCAAGTCTTATCCAGAATCAATACATTCCCCAGGGAACCTGCAGAGTATTAATATGCAATATGCAAAAGCATATATGCAATGAGAAAGTACATGAACACTGTGTTAGGAGAAAAGGAGCCCAGCAGAAGCATATCTCAGTAAATGAAAGCAAAACTTTCTCTGTGGTAATTTAGCCCTTTTCCCAACATATCCTTACAGTCCCTTATAGGAATTTCTCCTTACTGTGGCAGTTTCTCCACAATAGGGTATTGAATACCAGTGGAGGGTACCTTTGAGACCTTGACATTTGGGCCCCTAGTCTCTCAAAACCTGTAACTGCATTTCTGGTCATGAGGATTTTACCTTTATTTAGAGATAAGGAGCAGCTAACACAGCTCATCTGCTGTCTGTCTCATCAGACAGGTCTTTCTATTCCCTACTCCATTAGGAAAACAGCTCTGTAGCAACTCCCTTCACGTATCTCCCAGCATTTCTCATCCAAAATCTTCAGTGCATGACCCTCTACCATAACACGTAGAAAATGGGAACTTTCTGCAGCAACGTGTCTCCTTGAGCCAAAATATTGCTGCAGGATGGTTTCACCTCACTCAATCACAGACAAGCAGCCAACTGTGACATGGGATTGAGTTATAAACTGGCAACTGCACTGACCTGGGGTTATCACGGGCAGAAAGCTCACAGGGGTCGGTTCTTGCAGTTGTCACGAGCTCCTTCTCCACCAGACGGCACCACCAAAGGATGCTGCAGAACACCGGCCTTCCCTGGGCAAGGAACACCGAAGTCACAGACTTTATTTGATGAAAAACAGAGGTCTACTCCTTATTAAATCAAATAGTCTTTGAAGAATAGGCAATATTGCCTTCACCTAAAACACACATATAAGGAGACATATACAAAATTAAAAAAAAAAAAAAATTTATCTTGTGCTGGGAATGAAAGTACCCGGAGGTACCAATGCCGTATGCTAGAAACACAAAAGAACAGGAGATAACAAGCTTTTATAGAACATGTCCTGCTACTTCTTTTAATTCACCAGCACATGAAGATGTAAAATCATAATATATTAATTCTCTCTACTTTCAGCAACTGTACATTTCCTTTGATGTAAGTAAAATAAGTGATATTATACAAGAAATTGTTGTAATTAAAAGTGCAGATAGAAACTATTTTAGCAAAACAACAAAAACAAAAATTTATTATTATTATTATTATTATCATTATTATTATATTATTACTAATAATAATAATAATATAACAATAATAATAATAATAATGATCCAACTGAAAAACCTTTAGGAAACCTTTTCATGCTAAAGAAATCCCAGTAGCTCTATGGGTACTCTGTAAGCTTAGCAAAAAACAGCTCAGGAGGAAATTAAAGGCCAATACAAGACTCGGAGACAATCCACACAGTAATTGTTTTACACCAACTAAAATTGTTGTTTCCACATCGGGAAAATGAGAATACCAGGGGTGTTCTTGGGGGTGTACAGAGATCAGAACAAGGATGCACAGGTTTGAAACTAGCTTTACATTCAACAAATGCTTAAAAATTATTTCAGTTTTTCTATTGGTGACCAGTGTGCTTGCACTTTCATTTTCCCATTTAGCTTTGCCTGACCTTTGAGAGCTTAACCAGAATCATGCAATTTCCACTGGAGCCCAGGTCTCTGGTGCATGGCACGTTGGAGTATAAGCAGTGCTACCGAGTGCACATGTAAGGTGCTGCAGAAACAGAAAGCTCAACCTTTTGCCTCATAAGTCATCTCTTTCAAAGTGATCTAAGAACACTAAACTCTTCGAGCAGCACAGCACATTTTAGACACTACAGAACCACTCTGAGCTGTCAGCATATTTCCAACAGATTGATGACTTTGAAGACCTCCAGTGTAGAGGGTAATGTTAAGGATCTGCAGTTACTCAGCTAAAGTTGAGATGAGGGATGCCTTCCTTCCAATCTTGGTTATTGAATTTGAAAACCCTCATAGGTTTTGCTGTCAGAGTTGTTGCTTAAAACTCATTATAGGAATGAGTTAAAAAGGAATGATTGGAAAAAGTTTAAAGGAAAGCAAAGATATATCTTTATATTTTCCAGGTTAATACAGTGAGAAGAAATAGAGTTTAACAGAAAAGTGAAAAATAATTGTTGTGTTAAATTCTTGTCCTTAGAATAGCATTCTTTACAGCCAAATACTCCTTAATGTAGAAGTAAACGTGAGGCAATACATTTTATTATACAACATTTTACTATAAGAAGCTCAGCATAACCTCAGACGCAACTTACACACTGTATTTCACTGATTTTACTCCATTTCACAATGAATAGCTTTCAACACCATCCAAAAATATGCAACATAAACTGAACATAAATGCCAAGTCAAAGCAGCATTAGAAAGCGTAGCAATAAAAACATTTAAAGATTTCATAACTTGTTACATTTGAAAGAAAAGAAAAAAAAAAAACTATAATACTATCACTATAATTCCTTCTCATTTTCTGCATAAACCCATCTATGGTACAGAAGTAAGATGTTATACTAACCATCTGCTTTCCCATTTCCTCGTCTTCCTTCCTTTACTCACCTATAACTCCGCGAACTAATTGCCCTGTCAGTTTGGCCCTTGTCATTCAAGGGATCTCCACATAATCAGCACTGTGTGCAAGGACTGCTTGCATTTAATGAGTAAAAAATAGCTAAAGTGTGCATTGGATCATATGAGAAATATTGGAATAGCTTACAAATGTAATGCTTACACAGTAAAGCTGGCTTTATGTCTGGAATTTGGGGAGAAAAGTAGTGCTAAGTAATAATACAATAGTGAATAAATACATCTCTCTAGAGAGTTGTTTTATTGTACTAGAAAACTACATATTTGTAAAAGACAAATAACAAGTATATTTTTTATTAAATATAAGGAAAGTAGACAGAACAGTCTAGTATAGCTGGAGTGGGAAGCCTCACACTAAAAGGGATAGCTTGAATGCTGCTTCTTCTATTGAACTTCCATCTGTGACCTGAAATTGAGGGTTGTCATATCATTCTGACACTGCCAACTGTGAGGTCCTTGGGAAAAGCAGGACTTCACAAATCTTCTTGAGAATGAACTGCTTAAATATCTCCTCCAGTGGCATTTACTTTTGCTAATGAAGGCTGCCCTTCTTTTCTTCCAGCTTCCTAGAGATACTTATTTCCTCGCCCCCTAATCAAGCTTCCAGTACCTTTTATGAAATCTCCAGCAGGATTTTGGACAGTTCCAGCAGGACCGTTAATTATCTGCAAAATGGGCTCATAAATTCAAGCCGTGATGTGTTGCTCTTGCATCTCTTTTTCCCTGCAGTCGTGCCTGGAGGCCAGCCCGTCCCTGCCAACAGCCAGCGGTCCTGGCAGAGGGTTGACCTGGGGAGATCCCACCGCTTACCCCCGACACTCTGTAGAGCTTTTACTTCTTTGGTGAAACACGGATGTAAAACATCATGTACAAACCAAAAGGCAAAGCTGCTCACGAGGCCTTTTTCACTAATCTTCATATGACAATGCAATCTTTAATGAATCAATCAATGTAAAGTCTCTAGGCAGGAAGGTTCTAAACTTCCTGTCATAAGTAGGCATTTAATTTTGATTTACTGAGGTAGTTATTGCTTATTAATCGGCTAACATTATGAAAGCTGTGTACGTGTATGTCAGTTATACGTTAATTAGTTAGTATAGTAAGAGATACTAAATAGCACTAGAAGCTGCCTACGCGTCCCTTGAATAAATTTAATTACAAGGCAAGAAGTTCAGGAGTACATTCTTCTATAAAGAAGTAGACATTTGTATGGGAAACTAATTGTCCTGGTAAGGTCTTCAGACAAAAGATGGTTACTGGAACTCAGGTAAATACTCATTATACAATGAAATTGCATGTAGAAAAAAAAAATAAAAATAAAAATAAAAAAGCAAATATTTTATGTCAGTAAGCTCATCAGGTATGTGCAGGAGAATCAGAAATTAGCTCATTTCAGAATTATCCACATGTTATGACTGTGATTTAATTAATTTTAATTATGAAGCTGGACATGCCATATAAAGACAGGATCACATCATGAATTTCTAATTCCCAATAACTTTTAGTGGCCTGCTGTATCTCTCTCTGTATTAATTTTCTCTTTAAATGTTTCTCGAGAATATTCATCAGATGTAGTTCGAGGATGGAAAACCAAACATTTCCAGTGCTTAACCTACCTTTTACTCTAGTAAACCATTTTTTCTATTAATGACCACCCTGCTTCTGCAGCAGGAAAACAGTCCAAGACTCACAAAATTATTCCCACTGGTGAGAACTGCACTTGGTCCAAGTAGTCACCTTTGCTTGCCTCACTTTGCCTGCTACGCTGTGATTAGTTTATGTTCCCTCTCCAGCATGGACTAAAATCAACTTTTTTACTTTTGATAGTTGTTTTGCAAAGAGACTTTGGGATATTTATGTAAGACTATGATTTCTTTGATGGTAATCAGATATTTTCACTTAAGCAGCATGCTTAAACCATTTGTTGCAGCTAAATGCATATTCCAAGGACTAATTTCACTGATTTTCCTGGTGCTCCCTTGAGGCAACCAGGTGACAACCCTGTGAAAGGGCGTCCCTCCTGCCTGGTGAGCTCTTGTCCTTTTTAAACTTCTCCTCGCCAGCTAGCCCGTTGCTTGGTGAGCAAGTCAGCGCCTCTCAATGCACACACATCCTGGAGAGTGTAAAAACAAGTAATAGTCTGTGTCATATGGTGACAAATACAGTTCAAAGTACCATTATCACTTGTTCTCATGGTGATAATTAATCCCATCATCATTATCATAATGAGAAACCATGTTCAGAAAATGCTGATTGAAAAACTCCCATATAAAAAATACAAGTCATTCATTGCCCCATCACCCTAACTGATTCTCACATTTGCTGTTGATTAGCACACAGTCTTCCAAATAATTTTTATACCCCAATCCAAACTTTTCTAGTGTTCTTATGTTTCACTTCATGATTTTTTAAAATGTTCCACTCTAGCATGAAGTGCTAGGATTGCACTTTTGTTCATTAATTTATGATGGATCTTTAATCAGAATCTTTTCCTGATTTTGCTCCACTCCCAGTGATGTGGTGTCAGAGAAAGAGAGAAATAAATGGGGAGGGAGAGAATGAAAGGAAAGAGATAGTGGGAAAGAAAGAAAGAAGAAGAAGGAGGGAAAAAGGGGTGAGGAAGGAAGGAAGGAAGGAAGGAAGGAAGGAAGGAAGGAAGGAAGGAAGGAAGGAAATAGAGAAAAGTAGCATACAAAAAAAAGGGTAAAAAGGAAAAAAGGAAAGAAAATGAAAAGAAGAAATGAAAAAAGAAGAAATGAAAAAAGAAGAAATGAAAAAGGGAAGGGAAGGGAAGGGAAGGGAAGGGAAGGGAAGGGAAGGGAAGGGAAGGGAAGGGAAGGGAAGGGAAGGGAAGGGAAGGGAAGGGAAGGGAAGGGAAGGGAAGGGAAGGGAAGGGAAGGGAAGGGAAGGGAAGGGAAGGGAAGGGAAGGGAAGGGAAGGGAAGGGAAGGGAAGGGAAGGGAAGGGAAGGGAAGGGAAGGGAAGGGAAGGGAAGGGAAGGGAAGGGAAGGGAAGGGAAGGGAAGGGAAGGGTACTGATCACGTCTTGCACAGGAGCAGCCAGGTCCCTGACAGCCTCTCCATGCCCAGGTGCAATCCTATATGATGCTATTCTTTAAAATCCTTTAAATTAAGAACATTTCTGAAATATTTGCTGCATATTGAATACATCTACTTTCTGTACCATGTATCGACATGGAATGATCTGGTACTAGTTGAAATTATAGGATTGCATTGCAAAAGAAGGTGGATCAGCTGATCAGAGTGGCTTCTTCAAGCACTGTATCTCTTCTGAATATATTAATTCACTCTCAGCATAGTTATATACATACACACAATCATTATGTGATAAATTAAAGAGGGGCACATAATCAGCTTAAGTCATCATAAATCATATAATAAACATCTGAATGAGAAAATTTAATAAATTATATGTTTCCACAACAACTTCATCCCCTTCCATTAAATCCATATCCCCCTAGGACTTGTTCTAATATTCTCAATCCCTAAGTACACATCATTTATTAGAGGATGAAAAAAAAAAAAAAAAAAAAAAAAAGGAAAAAGCACAGTTTTCCCTGCCAGGACATGTTTCTTCCCCTGACTTTTCAGTCTGGCGTTTTCTCTCATATGTCCAGAATTCAGCTCCTAGCCTGTGGCTATTCTGGATGGAAAATAGTTTCCTGCTCTGTGAAAACTTTCTTAGTTTTAAAAATGTCTCTAATCTGCATTCCCAATACAAAGTGAATGGGCGAACAGGATAGTCACAGAGAAAGACCATCCTGTGGTTTGTTACTGTACCTTCTTGAGGCCAGCAGCTTTGACTTCTGTTGCCTACATCCTGAATTTCCAGCCAGCAAGAACTGGCTGAGAGCCTCCTTTAGCATGTGCAGAAACGCCAGGTTTTCCCATAGCATCTGACAGATATTGCAAGAATAAATTTCTCCTGCTAATATTTTTGTTGCAACAAGATCTATCTTTTCTAGAAAGAAACCTTTTTTTCTAGCTTACAGCTTTCTAGTTCATGTTTAGCTTCAGAAAGAAAATGAATGTTTCTGTAACAGAGAGAGCACAATGGGATTTAGACCATCTTCTTCGTGGCACTCCAATGTGACTTTGGACAAATCACTTTTAATCCCATGTTGCCTAGGTGTCAGAACTGATCTTATTTAACAATTTTGATAATTATTTTGACAGAGAATGCTAGTATTCCAATTACATTGTTTTCATGACCTGAATTTGGAAGGCATTGCCAACCCAAAGGAATACTGGACCACAGGTAAATTAAATGAGACTGGAGACTGCAATGACAGAAGTAGGATAAAATTTAGTAATACAAAATTGCAAGTTCATGAATTTAAAGGCAAATAATCAATATTTCTACTGACAGCCTGAATTTATTGCTTGGAAGAAAGAAAAAAAAAATCACAATATTCTGACTATAAGGCACTGATGTAATGCATCCATGAACACAACAGAAAACTGTACATCTTATGACAGGGAAGGAAGAATGCTCTCATTAGCAATAGGAACATTTTCATACTGTTGTACAAACCCTTGTTAACACTATGTCAGGATTACCTGGTGCTTCAGATTTTTTACACACAGGCTTCCAGCCTTCCTTAAGTGATGAGGATGAAACAAAGGGCTCTATTTAGCCCAGCAAAATGAATGAAAGCTGCGGTTAAAACTATTTGAAATCTCTAGACAATGTTGGTGCAAATATGAACAGGCATTCACTGGCTACAGGTAAATTCAGACTATTAGAATATGTCTAGTTGACATCTTCAGGAAGGAGAGAAGTTCTCCTATAGCAGTAGCAGAGGCAAACCAATGACCTGATTTTAAATTAGTTTGGTCACTTCATGAACCCAATTCCATTGCATGATGGCCTGGAAAAGCTGGGGACGGAATTTGATAGTCCATGCTGTCATTGCAAAAATGTTGAGTATTTCAGCATTTTGGCTGTACAAGCTGAGTGTATTGTTTGAGTGTTGAGCATCAGCTTTATTGGCACTTGCTTGAATTGGGGTTGTCACACGGGAGAGACATCTACATTCTATATGTATTCTCTTAAAATTATTATGGTACTTAATGTATTTATAAATATAGATACTTTATAGATACTACTCACATGCACCCCTACACATTATACATTCAGAAGAAATTCTTTACTCAGATGCTGGTGAAGCACTGGAACAGATTGCCCAGAGAAGTTGTGGATGCCCCATCCCTGGAGGTGTTCAAGGCCAGGCTGGATGGGGCTTTGGGCAGCCTGGGCTGGTATCCCTGCCCAAGGCTGGGGTTGGAACTAAAATGATCTTTAAGGTCCCTTCCAACCCAAACCATTTGATGATTCTACCGTTACACCTAGGTACATGCTCACTAAGAACAGACTTCCAAATGGACTGTAAATGCATGTTTGAGTTTCCTAATGTAAATATCACATCAACTGATAAACACGTGTGTAAAAGAGCATTTCTCTATTTCCACTAGCTCTAAATACAACTAACAGCGTTCATCCATTTTGCTATCCAGCCAAACTGCATAGAAAGAAATTGAATGTTATACTGATTTTTCTTATACTAAAACCTTCCATCTTTTGTAACTAACTCATCTGATTTCCCAGATCATAAAGAACTGTATAATATTAAATTATAACAACAGCAATCAAAGGCATGGGGAGCAAGAGGATTCTCAATTGCAGCCCATGCATCACTCAATATCTCCACAGAAGAAGAGATTGAAAAGCACATCAATTCACATAACTTCCTCCCAGTGCCCATTGTCTTTTTCAGTTTCTAATGATGCTGAAGTGTCTCCATGATTAAAATTTAAAGGCTTCCCAGTAACCAAGTAATTTGCCCAAAACTCCTTATCTAGCACTCACCATGAAGACTCTGATTTTAATATACCATTAATCAAGCTCCAGCCAAGTTTACTACTGATACTTTCAATTACAGAGGAACTAACTTCATTCTTCTCAGTGTGTCAGTGAGACCACTTCCTTGATTAGCCATAGACCCTAACGACAGACGGGTAACAGAGCGGGGTTTGATGCACTTACCGAGGAACTATTTGTTGTGAATTACCAAACAGTAAACAGAATTGGATCTCTCTGCTGCAGGATATACTTCAGCCAATTTTTGAGCTGTACTTATCCTATTATAATAAAAAACACTAACTGATTTCAAGTTTTAGAGTGTAATGATAATATGTGATTTGATTAAATGTAAATTAATGCAATGGTAAGTTTAACAGGCAAGTTCTAAATATCAGCATATTTTACAACACAAACATTTACACAAATGTGCATGATGCGTGCTTAATTTAAGCATATGAATAGATCCACACTCTTCAATAGGACATCTCATGCTCTAAGTGATGCACGTGCACAAGTGATTGCAGGATCAGTTATCAGAAAATGATCCCCGGTACAATTTATAAGAATTCCAACAGATTGCAAATAGCTATGATTTGTCACACAACATCTGGTCTCTTCTCTCTGCAATCAAATGGACAAATGGAAATAACAATACAGACTGTGAAATCGCAGCTTGTAAAAAACAATTAGAGGGAGAGGGACCCATACCTTACCCTGCCAGTGATGGAATTTGCACAGGACTGGCTGGCTCAGCTAACAAAGAGTCAGCATTTGTTTGAGCTGGAGTGCGATTTCCACAAAACAAGGATTTCATTCCAAAGTTATCCACACAGCTACAGCAAACACTTCAGGAAAACCTCAGGCTAAACAGGAGCACAAGTCCCCTTAGTGATGAAGCACCGAAAGCTTCTGCAAGACGGAGCTGCTGTGGACAGCCTGATGGACCGGCAGAGTGTCAAAAAACAAAAGTCATCTGAGACATATTTAGAAATATCCAGCACAGAACTCAGATTTATGAAATACTACTTTAAAATTATATATAAAAGTTTTGGAAAAGAAGTTAGGAGAGTATATAGTCTATGTTAACAGCAAAGGAGATAGATTTTCATTCCCAACTTATTCCAAGTCTCTGAATGGCACCGATTGCCCGTGATCCTGATTATTTGGCTAATCTGACTAAAAATAGAATCATAGAATCACAATAAGTTTGATATTTAAGAAAAGAGCAATGATTCTGTTCCTTGAAGCTTCAGGTACACATGGGAGCCTATTTTATGAAGAGGAAAGAGATTTGGGTAAGGTAGCAAACTTCCTTTAAAATGATGGCTACAGAAACTAAAGATTTGAGTTTTTTTCAGATGATGAGCAAATCTGCTTCTTTGGAGGGCCCAACCTCACCACCCAATTCATGTGGAAGAAACCCAGCACGGCTTCACAAGCAGTGAGGACAAGACAACGTTCAGTCAAGAAACAACTTTTTTGGTATTGATCCAAAACAAAGTTCTCAAATTTCTACTGCTTACTATTTTTTTAGACTTTTTTCTCCAACAGTAATTAGAAGTATAAAGGGGAATAGATGAGGCACAAAAAAAGCACTATGATTTTTCCTGAAATTTTATTTCATCCCAAACGTAGTAATACCTTTTTGTGAGATTTACAATGTTAACCAATTCTTTTCTGTCAACCAGCAATTTTTTGGCAGATCCCTTTTGCATGATTCATGAAGGACCAGTAAAAGGCTAATTGTTCAAATTAATTTGCGTAAATGACTAAGCAAGAGATAACAAAATTACATCTGCACTTGTTTGGCAAAGATTCAATAGCAGCGGCCCTGTACTGCCAGCTGCTTCCAGACAACACTCTCGCAGAAATTAAAAGCTACAAATATTAATTAATACACTTTTTTGGTACGTTAATTTGCACTGAAAGGTTCCGGAGTACAAAACTGCTGAGAAGATGAACCATGATAATTAGAATTAATGGGATGGATGCATGTTTTTTGCAGCTGAAGTTTTAAAAACCCATGAATGGAACTGGGAACTTGGAACTGACATTCTCATAAATCTCTATGATAATGCCGCTATTAGTATTAGAAGGATTAAGTACTGTGGCTCCGGCGTTATCCATCACATGACACGTTGTATCCCATCTGTCACTGCAGCAGCTAAGACATGATAGCTGTCCTTGAGGAAGCTGTATGAAAAGCTTTGGGAATTCAAGGAATTGTGGTGCTGAGTGTCGGGCGACAAAATGAATCGCTCAAACCTCTGACTCTCAAACAGAAATAATGGCCGGTGCTCTGTACTTGTCAGCTTAGTGCTGTAACAAATACTCTGGCTGTGGTATCTGTATTTAAGTTAAGTTAAGCAGTCTGAATTATAGATAAATCAGGCAGAAAAAAAAAAAAAAAAGTCATAGATTTTTATCTTTAACTCATTTCTGTCTTTGCAGGTTGGGATGTCTCTGGAACCGTCTTTACTAATGTGCACCCGATTAATTTTGCATATTTTAGGGCAGCGAGCACTACTGGAGTACTGATCAGTACATTGAAGTAACACTGAAGTTTTACATGAAGTCACTAATGAGACCATTTACCTACTTCACAATGTTATCTGCACATTACAATGATGCAAATCAACTTGTACATGGAAACGTTGTCATACAAAAATTAAATTTTAGATACAATCTTGAAATTTTGCGTGTCACACTAACTTTTAATTTTTGTAATAGAGCTTCCCAGATGTTTGAAAAACTCTTGTATTTTTACGTTATTATACAAGTACTTTACAGGCATACAGATGCAATGAGACTGTGCTACCCATCTTACAAATGTTTCAGTGCTAAACACAACTCATAGAAAAAAAAAAAATCTTTTTTTACACACTTTACTAGGAAAAAATTTTTATTTTACACACTTTACTAGGAAAAAAAAATCTGCCAGCAAAGGCAGGTGACCAGAAACATCATTTTATCCTCTATTTTCTAGCATGCTATTTTAACAATCTTCCATTGTTACTTTTCGTTTACTGAACTGTTGGAT
The DNA here is from genome assembly GCF_047663525.1 of Anas platyrhynchos. Lineage (NCBI taxonomy): Eukaryota > Metazoa > Chordata > Aves > Anseriformes > Anatidae > Anas > Anas platyrhynchos. The sequence goes on along the minus strand of NC_092593.1, from coordinate 3,452,712 downwards.
CATTTTCCTCGTCTACATTGAGATAAGCGTGTTTCTACTCATTTTTCATCTGCATAAGGTTAAAAAAAAAAACAAAAAAAACAAAAAAAAAAAAAAACAGTGCCTTGGTGCTGCCCAGGAACCTGGCCCAGAAGGCTCCCAGGTGGCACCCACAGGGCAGGAAGGACTCGGGCATGGGTTCTCTCCCAGCATTGAAGCAGACACAACTGGGGATACTGCCAAAGATCACCCTGAGCAATAAATAGTCTGTTTTTGTCTGAAATATATTTATCCACTAAATGCTGTCTCATTAACGTTGAGGGTAGTTGTGGTGGCTATTTGATACCAGTCCTTCCAGTGTGGATTTTGCTCTCTTTTTCTCTGGTTTCAATTAACGTCCTGCACCTGAAGAAGCTTTACAAAATATACATGTGTTTCTGGCAAGTTTTAGTGGTTTTGATGATCCTGACTTTTCTGACAGGCAGCTACTTCATAAAATAAATTCCTGATCATTTCTAACTATAAAATTCATACTAGGAGCAACTTGAAGACGAGGAGCTTAAATATTGATTAAATGAATTTCCTTTAGGCTCTGATAATAAACCAGTATTACTAAAAGTACCTAGATTTGCATTTATGGGATTTTACTGAAACTATTTTCTTCCCTTGAGAGAGTCCTTTCTTTTTCCACCTCTTCAGTCTTATATCACAATAGCGGGCATCCAACTTGCTACAGTTAGTCTTAGTCTGCTCGATGCAGAAACTGGAAGTTTGTTAAAACACCACAGAATGGTACTAAGCGTAAACTTGCTACAGCAAGAAGAAAAGCAATGTAGATTTTAATTACAAATGATGGTGCTAATTCAATATTTCTAGAACATCTCCACAGCAGGCACCTCTGTGGAGTGTTCTCCCCTGTTACATTTGAGGGCTTTCCTGGTGCTGTTGGACTCAGATATGGAGAATGTGAAGCATCTCCCAGTAGCCCATTTACTCTTCCAATGGAAAGTCTTAGCTGCTCTTTCCCCTTGGCTGAACTGGTTAGCACACGAGTGCTAATGGAGCACGAGTGTTTGCCAGAGGACAATTTCCCCATGGACATTGCAAGAAACTCTCCCAGGATTGATTTTCTTTGCTCAATTTATATTTTTACCTTAAAAGACAACTGAAATGCAATATAACCTACAAACATATAACATAGTCATGTTTCCCCCCCCCCCCCCATTCCTGGTACATGGTAGTGCCTATTTTCTGCTTTTGTTTACCAGGATTTTATGGAGACCCCCAGGTACTCGTTAATATGCCCTGTTCATTATTGCCACCCCTGAGCCACAGGCTGTAAATAGCAGCAGGTGGTACCTGCAGTGTATAGCACACTACCTTGCAAAGCATTTTGCAAACTCTCTCACAAGGTTTGGACTTGGTATCCAAACAAAGGTTTAAAGATAATATTTTCAAAGTGATAAGGGATAGCCAAGCTTTCATCCCATTTTAGTAAAAACATCTCTGTCTAATACACTACTTGTACTTTTCTCACTGGTTATTCAAAGGACAGCCCTACAACATTATCTAGGAATAAATGAATGCCTTTACCAGCACTGTGCCCATCAGTACTTGTATCCCTTTCAGAGTCATTATTTGCACAGGCATTTTTTTTATTTCCTTTTCCACCTTTCCCTCTGCATGTCCCTGCCACGCTTTGCATATTTTGGTTGCACCTATAATGGAAAGAGGAGCAAAAGAGAACCAGACCAGCAGGTGTAGAAAATGACGTTTTCTGCTTCTATGCAGAATGGATGCGATGTGTGCATCAGCAGGGCTGCGTTTATCCAAGCAGCTTACACCACATCAGCCTTGTTCTGCAGGACCATGCCAGAGGGTGGCGAGAAAGAAATGATTTATATTTGTGCATTAGACATCCTAATTCCCTCATGCACAGTTTCAATAGAAAGAGACACCAAGAGCTTTAGAAATGTGTTCCTAATTACACATCTCATCAAATGCTCAACACTTATACCCACGATGAGCACAAAGCACTTGTCTACTCCGCCACCTATCCCCTTCCTGAGTTGTCCTTTTTAATGGTCTCTTATGTAAAGAGAGTTGGCCGCTTAAATATTTGAAGTCTGCCAGTTTAAAAGATTTAAAGTATTTTAAAAATGCAGAATAGATTTTTTTTGTGCTCTTATCATTCAAAAAACCTTCAGTGATAGTTTTTTTTTAATTAAAAAAATCCCTTTGGGCTATGAATGCCAAGTTTTAGCCTGGAGGGAATTTTTATTGCAGATATAAACCCCTGGAAATCAGAGTATGTATACATATATACAGAGCCTGATAAACCCTTGACTGTGACACTGCTACTGAGGGCTGCTATAATATCTGATGACAAAACTGACAGATTACTTCTGATGAGAATGTGGAACCCTTTTTGTTTTTAACTTGACCCTGAAGACATGTCATAACATTTGTAATATCTGCAATAAAGTGTCAACTATACTGCTGTAAGACTGCTGGAGCTTGGAGTTAAGCATTCTGTTTAGTGCTCCTACAGCTTTCAATTTAAAATAAAAAAGACTCTTAATTTCCTTTTGGACAGTCCAGACCTAGTATAACTGCACTAATTTGTCTTGGCAAATATGAAGCAGTTGTGGAGAACATGACTACTGGAAAAGAAATCCAGAGCAATAGACAAAACAGAATAGAATAAACCTATCAATCGTTTCTACATAAATTCGAGATTTACAGCTCCGTAGAAACAATCTTAGGAAGGGACTGCAATAAAGCGAGTGTCAGCGACCACCTCAGTAGTAGGACTAACTTGATTTCAGGCTGCGGTGAATTAAAATTTTGCTCTAACCTCTAAGCTACGCAAGGCTCATCAAGCATTTTAAGACCAGTTCAAGAGAAATAAAAATGGCAATAGTGTCCCGTTCCCCGTAGTCAGATGTCATGTTTTGGAGTCCAGTCATTCAGTTAGGGAAATGGACCCCAACGGGTTGGTCTCACCAACCCCATATCTCCCAAGCACTGTGTTTTCTTTTATTGATCCACATTAGTCATGATGAACATAAGAAAACTCATCTTGTCATTGGCATAACATCTACTCATTGGCTCAGAGATGGTATTTTTAAAGAAGCTCGTTGCAGACTGGAGCAGAGGAGTCCCACTTCTCTGATAACGTGTCCCAAAATTAATAGCTTGATCTAAAAGTGAGCACCAGGCACAGTTCCATGAAAGACAATATTTTGCTGCCACTAACAAGGGCTGATTTCTTTGTCTAAGTGTACAATATAGTAAAACTAAGCTTTATTTCCCAAGAGATGAAATACTTCATTTATTTGTGTAACTTCCTCAGACTTTAAATTCTTGTGTGTTTCAGGACTTCGGTAGTTGCCTTCTTGTAATATTTCAGCTTTTAAGCTGTTTTCTTGCCTCACTGAACTCACATAAGATACATCTGAAAGCTTTAGTACAAATTTACTTCGAATAAAGTCTTCAATTCATTTTCATGGCACCAAAAAGACAGCTTTAATAACTGCAATGACAAATAAACTGGAAATCATTCCAGGCCTTTTCACTTAACTGACAAGTAGAACGCTCTCATAATGAGCCGCAGGTTTTACGTTTTCTCTTTGACCATAATAGCTTCATTTAAGAGCGTCAGACCCTGACACTTCATCATTTATCTACATTATTTCTCATCTTCTTTCAAATAAATTATGGAATACTAGACTGAGCACATAAAAACAAAGTGACTTGTTATCTGTAAACAGCAAGATAAATTGTCCAGAAGTTCCTCATTTAGTTCCTTTTAAATTTAAGGGCAAGTTATTGGTTATACCTTCTTTTTTTTTTTTTTTTTTTTTTTTTTTACTATCCCAATTTTTTGCATTTTTTTACAGCCATCTTATTCTGTTGCCAGTGGCCTTTGTGCAGCCATCCAAAGCCTGATGATAGTGCAGTAGGCATAAAATAATTCCATTATCCCAAGGTTGGCCAGGGTAGTACAGAAAGGAAAAAATATTGAAAAAATCAAATAAACAACATACATGGATATTTCTCTCCATCTCTAAAATTCCTCGACTATAATACATCTTGTCATACTAGCAAATGTGACACATCCAAAGTAATGAACAGTGGGTTCTGTAACTGTTCTCGCCTTTAGAAACATAGCTTTGATGCTTACCATCAGCGTAAGTTCCCCTACCCTGGTGAAACGTTAATTCTTGTCTTAGAGCCATGTCGAACACTCGGAGTTTGCATTTATTGTATTTTAAAATTATATTATTTGAAAGACAATTAGCAACACTGCATTCACATTTTAATTATTAGTGATGGATGAAATTACGAGGGGTTTGCTCTAATAATATTGCGCATTTCCAGTGCACCTCCTCCTGTGAAAAACCACTGAGCATGTCTACCCCATGGCCCAGGGGTTTAGAGACACCTCACTCCCCCGAGTCCCCGAGTAAGGCCACATCAGTGGCAAACAGCCATCAGCGTGTTTAACCCTGCCAAGTTAAAGGACATATTAGCATTGGAGCCATCTCACAATGTGCCCTGCAGGATCAGTTTCAGGGCACTTCCCACACATTACAGCCCTTCTCTTCTTTGGGAGACTGCTCAGATTATTCCGGTTTTATAGATGGGAAATTCAAGACATGGGTATGTTTGTAGTAGGATTTCAATAACTAAACCCTACACCACTACAGATTTTAAATCATAACTTTCAAGAAAAAGTAAAACCTGTAAAAGTAAAAAATAGATTGGAAACCTTTTCAGAGTTGTCCTTCATTTTATTTTGAAGGATTTCTTTAAAAAATGCATAAAATTAGAAAGGGACTCATTCAAGAGTCCCTTTCCCAAGAGAGACTGTCTCTTACCAGCCTCCTTGAGAAGATGAGGAACTGTAAAGAGCCTAAAAAACTCAAATCACTGGGCAGGACTCTTTGCCCAAGTGAACTGGCTTGGCTTGAAGTTTGAATTTCGGTGCCAATTTTAGATGGAGTCTTCTTTGACCAGTGCACAGCACCATCATCACTCAGTCTAAGGCTTTATAGAAGAAAATGGCATGGTTGGAGAAGGACTTCTTGTAGGATTCCTTAGCAAACATAAAGCCAGACCTTGACCTGCTTGACTTTCCAGGTACTTTTTCCTTCAAGCTCTTTCTTTCCCTCTCAGCTGTGAGCTCCTGGTGCTGGCACCATGGGCACACAGCCATCTAGCAATTCAATCATGTTATCTGAGCAATGCAGGCAACAATCAAATAAAGACAAAAATAAGAGTTTAAGCTGAGGTTCCCATCAGTTGCAATTCCACATACATAACATTTTAATTATATCTCATCTCCAGTGTAATAGTTAGAGATGCCATTTGATACAGTGTTTTTTTTTTTTTTTATTTGAAAAATTAAATCTAACTAAATTAGCAAAAATAAAGTAGTAAAAGTTAATTGGGAATTATCTACTACAAAATAACTCTTACTGGTAAATGCTTTGTGTGGTTATAAAAGGCTGATAAATATAATTGTATTTATGTAATGAGTATCATGTTTAATTTACTGTACTTGGTTGTTTTATACACCATTTTATGCAGGCCTCATAAGTGAGCTTCTTATTATTGCTTGTATTGCTTTTTTTCATTAAAATATATATATATATATCACCCTTTGATGCAGCACATAGGAAATGTCCAACAGATTTTGAACAAGGTAGCGATTAGCAGTTTGTCCAGAGTAATATTCAGGATGATCTGCATCTGTGTGACCTAAAAATAAGAGCGTTTAGTAACACTCTGCACACTGACGGTTCATGCCTAAGTGGCTTGACACAACACGCAGCGGTCTGGCATATGTAGTCCATGGCTCAAGAACTGTGATGTTAATCTCCGAGCTCGCCGTCAGATGGGCAATTACAGCCGAGTGCATGACGATGGAGTAATGCTCACTCCTGGCAGGGCTGCTCTCTGCAAAAGGGTGAAATTTCATTTTTGCACTTCATCTTCAGTTAATACAATTTTGGTCAGATGTTTTCACATTCCAGAAAGCACAAGTCAACCAGGCTGCTGACTTTGTGGGTTTCCTGGTTAGCTCTGTTTTAGGAACAGACTTGAGACTATGCCACTTCTCTGTTACTGTTATTAAAATTTCTACAAAAAAAAGCTTTGGCATGTCTCCCCTGGTAAAGATCTTCAAAACTGAGCAGAAGTATGTCCAACACTGGAGATCTGTACATACTCCGTAGATGCTGATATCATTTACAACACCAAAAATGCCCAAGAGGAAGGTAAGGTTTCTCTTGTCTGTTTTTTCAGGGATATTTTTGAATTTACATTCATCAGATCCAATACAAACTATTTGCATGATCCCAAGCAATCAGTAGAAAAATAACACTCTAAACTGAGAAAAAATACACATAGTACTGTGGCATGTGAAAATGCTGTTCAGGCACAGAGCAGAACAAATTCTACCTTACATGTCTATGTTCAGCTGCCTCTGAAGTTCTTGGTAGGAATGTCTTTGATTTATAGCTTTGTCCAAAGTCATTACCCTTCAGTCACTGTCAGGGGACTGAATCAGATATGTGTATTTATCTGCCCAATCACAGAGATTGGCAAATAATTTAAAATTTTAATACACATAAATATTTATTAATCTAAGCATGAGGTCTCTTTTTTTTTTTTTGAGAAGTAACTACATTCATTGGTCCTATAAAGTTTGTACTGTTGTATCACTTTGATGTTGGCCTTTAATTTTTAATTCCATTTACCCCACAAAGTGTTGTAAATCCTGTGAATGAACAGGATATTTGTTCTTCACTTAATACACAGAAGAGCTTAAAGGGATGGGCAGTTTGCTTAAAGTTCTTCCCTAAAATGAAGAGTTTTGCTCAAATTTGGGCCATTGTGTTAGCAGGTTCTTGATGGAGCTGCCATCGTTTTGAACTCACTCACCTTGTAGGAAAAACAAGGTTTTTCTCTGCAGAAAAAAATAAAAAATAAAAAAAAATAGATCTCCAGCAAACCTATATGTTCCCATCCAAATCCTTCTAGGTTGGCAATGGCCAGTAAAGACAAAATGTGCTGAAGATTTATCAGTGCTCCTCATTGTAGTTGTTTGTAAACCAAGAAGGTAATTCTTTCTTACATTACCAAGATTTAGAAAACAAGGTCATCCAAGATGTTTGTATATCTGGAAAAATAAATAAATGAAATAAATAAATAAATAAATCTGAAATCCAGGGCCTGGTCACTATTGAGAAAATCAGTCTCAATCTCAAGACTCTTAGGAGTATACTTAAGGTCCACAAGGAGGACAATGTATACTTATTTTTGTCAAAAATTTAAGATAGCTCCATGATATCTTTTCCATATTTAGCTAAAGATCTTTGAATATAGGGTGTTGGTAGTACTATGAGGCTATGAAAATCTGTAGCTCCCGTTCATGGTTTGTGATGTATGTAGTAGATGGAGTTTCTATACCCACTAGCACCTACACACATAGTTAAGGACTTGTTTGAATCCTGTCCTACAGCCAACATGTGGCACAGAAGTCTCTCCTCTCTGTCACCATTTACATTGCAGAAACTCACGACATCCACTACCTGAACAAAATTTTGTTAGTAGACTTGCTTCTGCTCAAAAACCATCTCAAAAAATTCGTAACATTATAAAAACAATTAATATTATACCTTCAGATTTCCTTTTAACCTGCTGCAGTTCACAAGGCAGCTGGAAATCTGAGCTCCACACGTAGTCACAGCACTGGGGTCTGAGGACTAGCCCTCCAAACGAACACTGAAATTTCCAAATAACACTCAGATTTTGAAACTCTAGCAACGCAGCATCACTTTTAGGCAGAGTCCAACCAACAGCCCTGTTTCAGAATGAGCTGATTGGCAGCGAGTTGGCAGCAATGGCTTGTTGGTTTTGGAATACCAGAAAATCACCAGACACTTTCAATTAAAGAAAGGGCATGTTTCTCTCCGACTCCCCCGTACCTACTCCAGCTTGGCCTGCTTTCTGTTATTTCTGTTGTGGATACAGAGCTGCAAGATTTATTGTATCAGATTAAAAGCAAAGGCTATTAATGTCGGATTCCATAGGGATTTTTTGTTAAGGCTTCTTAGTTTTAGTTTATTTATAAATGATCATCCTGAGGCTTGTAAAAAGGGCTTTTCCCCCCTCTTTTACTCCAGTGACATTGTAATTTATATTGTTGGTATTTCCATAGGAGAAATCAATTCAGAATTACAATTTCTTTCTTTATAACAGCAGCTAAATTGGGTCTGTGCCTCTATATGCAAGTTATTAACAGATTTTACACTATTAGAATGCCACAAATTAATATATCCTGCCCCAAAACATAACAATAACAACAATAAAGTCATGTAGTGTGCACTGACCACAAACCCGCAGAAAAGAGCAATGTCTCATACAGCCACATGGTGGCTGGGAGGCAAATGGAGAAGGAACCTGCTGGAGACAGCAGTGAAATTGGGAAGGTGAGCAGACAAGTCTCAAATGTCCCCCAGCTGGCATTTTGCTCTCTCTCACAGTTGGGTCTAATCAATAAAGACTGAGGAAACCATACAAATATAAATATTTATAAATTATAAACATAATGAACCAACAACCAACTACATACAGACATGCTCAGAACAGTCTTTTTCTAATGCCATAGTTTGTATTAGGATAGGTACCATCTTTAAGAGGCTTAGGACAGTGTTTCAGCAGTAGGACCAGATGTGGCTCCATATGGTTACACCCACACTGGAGCAGCAACTGGTGCAGTCAAAGAACTTAGTTCAAGATGAGTGTGGGGCTGGAGTGGCCAGCAGACCTGGAGCCACTGGGAGCATCATGTAGCACACAGCATCTCCAGTTTGAAGGATGTTTCCCTGCCCACCCCAGGATAAGGGGCAGAAGTCAGGGCTTTGAGAAGCACATGCTTCCAGAGGGGGGTTATTGCAGAGAGCAAGACACCTGGCTTGACTTGGGTCCCACCAAGAAATGGAAGAGGCTGCCAAATGATTCTTATAGAAAGAAGGGAAAGAGGGACTTGGTCTTTGGATATTACCTTCTTTAGGCACCCAGTTACTGTTTCAAAATAGCACTTTTTTGGTAAATCTGAATTGCGAGGGCGGTACTGCATTTCACTAAGCATCCACATGGCTTAATTTTTTTCTGCCAAGTTTCTGCCTGACATTTGGACTGACACTGAGCAGGGACTAGAAGCCTGGCTCTTGTCACTGCCAACCATGGGCCAACAGGGGGGTTATGCTGAGATTTCTAACAGCACAAGATGAAAGATATGTAAAGCACACTTGAGCTAAACTTCCTCTGCTTTCATTTGAGGTGACCGACTCAGATCTCTTAAGTCTTCCATACATTTTTACCTTCAACAATAAGATTCTGTAAGTACAAGGATACAAAGTCCTGTACTCCTGCAGAGATCACAGCTTATACGACCATACTAAATCCTGCAAGATATTCCTTATAATCTCATTTGTACCAAATACTACTTTCCCCTTCTGAACATGGGTTCATCAAATAGCAGCTTGTTAATGTTTGCTCGACTTTCTGCATCAGCAGACTAGAGATATTTCATGGCATAAAGTTACTATTTGATACAAACATGGAAGATAATAATTAACCAAGAGAAGACATTCAATGGACAGAAAACACGTAGGAAAACAGAGAGGACAGGTCTTGCCCCAGAAGGAATCTCCTCTCTTCCAGTTCAGTGCACCAGCACAAGCTCATAATATTACCCAGCTTCGAGGGGTACCAACGAAGGCCATTGAACGCAGCAGTTATGACACATCAAGTGTGTCATAATTACAGAAACATCTGCTCCAGATGTTTTCGATACATCGTGCATCACCATTTTTCACAATAGCCCGCCAAAGTTTACATTTCCTATCTGCAGCAGATTGATTATTATTATTATTTCAATTAAAATTAATTCCCATTAAAGGTATTAGACGACAGCTGTAAAAACTCAGAGCCTTCATTTATTATCAGCTAAATAATATTAGAATGGCATCAGCAGCACAGGTTTTTCTCTGTGTGGCACCATAGGAGCCCCCCCATCATAGGAAATTTTATATGCCCAGTATCAGACCACCCAGAGGAGCCCAAAATGGGCACATCGATACACTGCTTCCCTCAAAATAAGTGAAATCGTAGTGTGGGTTCCTTCATATGCTAACTAATGTGGGAGACACAGAAGGGAATATACTGATTGCCCAAGTTCTGAAGTAAAACCGATGGTCTAACAGAAAATGATGTCCTTATAAGGTCTTTAGAGTCATTTGGAAACACATTATTTGAAATAAAATACAGTAAATCTATTCTCACACACACAAAAAATCCTGATCTTTTTCTTTTTGACACAGCATTAGGTGCCTTAGACGTTGGAATAAGGCAGTGAAAAATAAACCAATTAAGTCATGATGAGCTTGAGAAGGTATGCATGCATTAGTTTCTTTTTCCCTTTTAAAGCTGTCACATTTCTCTTGCTTCTTGTGTTTTTAAACTGTAAAGGATTCCTGTGTTTCACCGAGACAAAGGATGGGCTCGCAAACTCTGTCTTCTGAAGTGATGAGGTAAAGAACACTGCGGGAGTACTTGCCAAATCATACCACCATTATTAATTCAGGCATGATGAAAGTGTTCATTTTAGCTATAATCATGTAATTCATCAAAATACTAGTAGAGCATATCATTCTGAACTATTACACTGATATAGCACCTTATTGCACCTTCACCGAAAGCAGGAAATGTATTTTTTGATGCTTATCTACTGAAAAGCAATTCAGTTTGGGATTTTGGAAGCGCTATCTTATGTTACAATAAAAAGGAAATTTCAGACATATTTCCCGTGCTTGTATGATGTTGTTGTTATGTATTTGGGTGATTATCTCCGACGATGAAGTTTAAAAATTGTAGAGTACTGAAACAGTGTATTTATCCAGAGCTGGAGGAAGGAAAAATTGGGTTATGAATATACAACATCGTATGAAGAAGTTTAAATGTAGATTTTGGTCTCTCTCTCTGCCCACCTTTAAAATAGCTCGAGGCCAAAATCTGTTTGCCGTGCAAACCTTTCAAAAAAAGGATTCTCTGGAGTTCTTTCAGTGACAAACAATACTTGTAAAAAAAAACGAATCCTTTGATAAATGTCAGGATGTTAAAAGGAATAAGAGCAGCCCAGGCTCCGGCAGAGCTGCAGATCCCCATCTCACCGTCTCGAGCCGTGATTGCCCTCTCACTCTGCCTATCTGTCTCTTGCTCGGCGCACACTTTTGTGAGCAAGTTGAAATTGCAAGGGGAAAAAAGAAGGAGAAGAAAACAACGTGAAATTAAATAAAGCCACGCCAAGTACAGGCCTAGCTGATTCTTTTCACAAATTAGCCAGCGCGCCGTTGGCACGGAGCTGGCTGGCGCTGCAGCTGTGCAGACTGCTGAGTGACGCACCTAGATAATTTCCAAAGAACAAAAAGTCGCTAATTGTCCACATCAGGAACGCTTCGTTATTACAAATAGAAAAGCAAAAAGTTAGCCATTCTCACTCCCAGGCAAAATCAAAGAAAACGAGATTAATGCATGCTGAACGCATGCAGGGCTACATTTAGAAGAGCTGGCAATAAGCTCCGGTGCCCCTTTTTCTCTCTTCCCTTTTCCGTCCTCCTCAGGCCTGGGGTGGGCATCCTCCTACGTGAATAAAAAGTGAAATCTGGGAACTGGCGGTGGGTAACTGAGCAGGCAGCGTGTACGTGCACCTGAGCTTGCCAGGGAAAGACCTGGTGGGCCCCTTTTCCCCTCTGCAATGAGGTGCCAACCTCACAAAGCTCGCAGCTCAAAGGCCAATGAGGATTTCTAAAAGCATCTTCTAATCTGGAGTGAGATATCCTCAAAGAATGAATAAAATGTAAATCCACTACTAACAGGAAGGCCATAAACCAAGGCCTACACTTCCACTAGATGAGGTGAAGGACCAGGGCTTGGGTGACAGCTGAGGAGGAGAAAGAAATCATGTCTGCATTGCCCCTGCCTATCCCGCTAATCCAATAAAGCTACAGCGCTCCATCCTCCTTCATCGCTTCCACACCACGTTGGCACAAAGGATACATCAAAATAGACCCAGTGCTTTTAGTTCAAAGGGAAAACAGAAAATACAGAGAAAAATGCTGTTGCTGTAAAGACTGAGGAGTGTAACCAAGCCATACGCAGAGAGATTTCAGCAATATATTGGAAATTCACCTTCTAGAGGCAGATGGTAGACTGAGAACTGCACTAGGTTTGGAAATGTTGTGTCAGTGGAAATCTCAATGTTTGAAGAGAAATTTAAAGCCCAGAAATGAGCAGAACTGAAATGTACAGAAGTAGAAATTTAAGAATTTAATCCACAAAACAGAGATAATTAAAAAGCTTCACAAAGGTGAGCACCATAAGAAGAGATGCAGCACAGAGAAATATTCACCATTATTTGGTGTTCCTTTATTTGATGTTTATGGCACCCGAGGATCAGCTGCTCTGTGGTTCTGAAGCAAAACTAAAGAAAAAGAATATTGCAACTGGACATTTGATGGAAAATATATGTTGGTCTCAAATAGAGTCCTTCACTCAATCTGGGGACTTTGAAGGTTTCCAAATTTTTCAGGATATTACATGATGCTCTGAAGTTATACAAGGCTTTTATTCTTGGTACATCAAAACCCAGACCCATTTCCTTTAGGAAAAAAATGAGGTCTCAAGTCAGTTGCAGGGGGCAGAGACTCAGACGAACTCTCCAAAGAAGATGATGCAATATAAATTAAGCAAGTAAGCCAGGACAAAGTAATCTGCTCCTTCTGAGTATATATATTACTGCCTGCCACTAAGGCACAGTCACCAACAGAGATGCTTGCATGTGAAATCACAGCTCTGCAGACAACGGGTACAGCACACAAGTGATAATGGTGCTCCCAAATTTTGGAAATACTGAACCTTATTTGCACATCTAACTTCTATTCTCCACTTGTTGTTTTGCTTGTTTGCTTGTTTCTTTTTTTTTTCTTCCCCTTTTTCAATATTTGTATTTGGTTTTAGAAGCAATGGACCAGTAGTTTCACTGAAATGCAAGCACAGTATGGGCACGCACTGCATTGGTCTCCTCCACAAAATCCTGACAATAATTGGATTTATTAAGGATGTTTATGAAGTAGTTCAGTTTTACATGTGCATAGATTATAGCTGAAGAAACAGTAAATTATCATTGGAGGCAGTGTTTTTTGCTGAATATTAAAGTAAGCTAATAACGCTTACTATTCTATTCAGTAATTATTTAAGAGTAATTAGAACCTAATAGCTACCAGTTTATAGCTATTAAGTCTCTTTAGCACTACCACTTGGCTTTTATATGATCTTTTTGTTCAGTTTGACTATAATCATCACTGCAGCCTGTGTTCCTGCAAGCACACACCCCTTGTGTTTTTGACTTCCCAAAGTGCCCAAAAAGTAGGGAAATGAGCAAAGCAGCTTGCTTTCCCCTTCAGGGAAGTTCTTTCCATTCTCCAGCTAGAAAAGCAACTAAAGTTAAGCAAGTGAGTAATTATATTAACAGATTTACTGGGTTTCTTCAAGGGATTCCCTTTGAACAGGTTTCTAAATGCTTCCCTGGATCCTAGACTTTCTGTATTTCAAGCAGGTGCTGTGGTGGTCCATCTAGAGGTGTCAGCACTGTTGGTACAGCACACCTGAGCCAGGTACAGAGCAGCTCAGCAGCCCACACTGAGCTGCAGCATGCTGCATGTACAAATAGCTATTTCTGTATTGCACCCAGTTTGCCAGCTAGAAGTTACTTTTGTAATATATAAACTTTATGTGTACAGCGTAAAAGTTCCTACCCAGAAGATATGAAACCATGCCTAAGTTTAAATACTGCATCAAGTTGATCAGGCTGACAAAGACAAATGTCACATACTGCCCCTTTCCTATGAGCTGAAGCAAGCCCTTAAATGCAAAAATTCGGTGCTGGCTATCTTGCAGACATTTTTAGGTAAGCAAGTTTGATGCCATTCAAGGACACTGAAAAAAAAAATAAAATAATAATAACAATTTGTACAGTAGGAAAAGCTGTAAAAACTATTTTTTTTTTTTTGAAAACAAAGGCTGATATGCCAATATTCATCTACTACCATCTGTTTCATTGAACTAAGCCTGCTGACAGGATGCTGCCTTCTCCCAGCTTCTCAATACGCAGACCTCCAGCAGGAGCTCGGGGAAGCAGAGCTGCACCTTCCACGGTCAGAAAGTGCTCTGGAAGAAAGCACAATGAGCAGAAATGGCCAAGGAAGGTGTGCAAACAGAAATCCCAGGGCATCTCTTCACCAGGCCAGGCGAGCAGGCTGCAGAGCACTCCTCGTCCTGCCAAAGCAAGAAGCCATCAGCAAGGTGACAGGCACTGCCGAGATATTTAGCTGCCCCTGAACTTTTTCACTGAACTACATTTTGCTATAATATCAGCTCAGTTCTTATTTTAAATTGTCTTAGCTCATAAGTAATATTTCTGAAAGGAGAGAATGTTAGATATAACAGAATAATGATGAAAATCTCATTTACTTAATAAAATTCCTTTGATTTTAAATCAAAACTGATCTCCATCCATTTGAACTTTAACTACCTAATTTTGTCTCGCATTTCAGATAACACATGGTAAATGCAATTTGTCATCATAAATGTATTATTATTTAATCATATGAAAGTTTTGGTTTATCTGGAGAAAATATTTATAGTAGTTTTAATACACGGGATCCATTCTTGACAGAAATGATGAAACAGATTTATCACTCCTGACAAATTATATTGCAAAACGTCCTCTCCTGCCTGCTTACAATAGAAATATTAAAAACATACACAACTGGAACACCACCTGTGATTCTCATTTCTTTAGACTTATATCACGGTACCCTCAAATCCCTTTCACGGTGACTATCCAGCACTTCACGTGCGAGTTACTTGTAAGAGTAATTCTATGAATGACTGAAACCTGTAGCCCTTTAAATCAAACCAAGTAGTGTTTTATTAAAGTGCCCAGCAAATCAATCTAAATCCAAGGATAATAAAGCCCTAATCAGGTGGTAGAAAAAATAATAGGTTGTCATGCATGAGGAAAAATAGGCAATCATGGAATGTTTTCTTTAATTAGGTTGTGTAAAGTGGAAGGACTGAGCAGGAACTGGCAAGACATTCATCATGAGCAAGGTGGGAAATTATTGAGATTACTGAGGAAGGAAAATTGAGTGTGATATACTAAGATTTGACTGGACAGAAAATTAAAACTCTTTCACTGTTCGTGTCACTTAATTTTGGCAACTTATTGGCAGGTATGAATGTTTGCAGTAGCATGAATCCAGATATTCCTGTAGCTTAAAGACCCCATATAACTTACTCAAACTTTGGGGCATTAGCATATGCAGATTCTGACTGCATCCCAGAGGGGCGGAGTGGGCACCCTTCCCCACAGAGTTTTGGCTGGAAAAAGCACATGGATTCAATTGCTATTTTAAAATAAAGCAGTTACCCCTATTATCCCCGGTCATTAGTACATTGGCAGGTATTGAAGCTCCTTTACAAATTGCAAACACCACCAGACAGATTATCCAGACAGTCAATGAATTTTCCAAAGTTCAGGAAACTAGCTTGGTACATTAGTTTATGAGTAGTATCAGTACTTTAGAATTTTTTCTGAGCCACCTATTGCTGAATCTAGCCTTGTTATATCTAAAAATACTGAGAGTACTAAGACAAACCTATAAGTGGGATCAAAAAAAAAATCAATCAATACAAATCAGACAGCCAATTAGAGACATTCTTATTAAGGAAATTAAAATGCCCTTTAATTGGGTCAGCACTTTAGTACCCATCCTAAAACCTTAGGTAGCACACCATATGCACACAGAGGACTCTGTTCTTCCCAGCAACAACAACATTTCAGTTTTATACTCATAAAATTAGTATAATAGCATAAATCATTTCAAACTTATTCTGACTTTTAAAATATCTTCTAGGCAGAGTTTCAGTTTCACAAAAATCACATCAAAATCAAAGAAAATTAGAAGTTTTCCTCGACTGAAACCTCACGATCTCATTGTAAAAACTGCAGTCGAGGGGCAATTGGGATGGATGAAGCTATGGATGCTGGAAGCCCTGAGGTCTTCGGACAGAGACAACCAACATGCTCGCCCAGATTGGAGCTGGTGACTCCCAGGAGGCAGAAGGGGTAGCAGTGGTACCTCCAAAGCACTGCTTTGTGTATAAAGTTTTGGTGGAGAATCTTCAGAAAAAAAACTAAGGCTGAACTGGTATCAGCCCACGCCAAAGTCTCATGCCCTGTGTTTTCTGACAGAAGTCCTACCCACACCTTTGAAAAATGGTGCTGTTTTCCCTCCGGTGTTGTTTTAAGAGTAAATAAAAACGCTTCACGAAAGAATTTTCACATCAAAAAAAAAGTTTCGCCATCATTTTCTCCTTATTAACCGCCCTGACCCTCAGGAATGGCACGAGATGTTTTCTCCAGAGGCTGCTTGGCCAAGCAAGGACGCGGGGAGCCACCCGACGTAGCGGTTCAGAGCGCCGAGCAGAAGCGTTGCCACCTCCAGCCCACCTCTCCCGCAGAACAAACCTACAAATCACTTGTCACCAACTTTGATCTACCTTGTTTCAGGTGGTTTCCCCTCTGTCTATTATTTCTGCTAAGAGACCCGTGAAAATTAAATACAGACCCCATCAATGCTTGAGTGACCCGGTGCTCTATCGTACCAGCAGTGTAATAGCAATAAATCATTTCAACTTTAATCTATTGTTATTGATGAATGTACAATTATTTGTCATCTAATATGCTGAAAATGATGACCAAAGAAATAGATCAACTTTTTTTCTTCTCCCAAGTACGGCATTGATGGATTGTATCCCTAAGCTGTTATTACACTTATAATGTACTCTTCTGCTATGACAGCACAGCTAGTTTTTTAATCATTCCATAGTAATCAACTTAAGACAACATAGCAAGACTCATAACTCATGTTCTTTTCATTTTTGGCAGTGATGGGAAATGAAAATGTTTTTATTCTTTTGAAATAATTCTTACCTGACTAGGCTGAAGATTGCTTTAAAATTGTAAATAAATGGTTGTTTATTGAGCTGGAACTGAAAAGTGACATATTAAAATGCCCATTTCTGAAGAAAAAAATAATAATAATTTAGGCCTGAGTGGAGCTAGAATTGGTTAAAAAAACTACTTTGTTTTCCGTTTAACTGGTTCGCAGCTAACTAAAATCTGTACTTGCTGGTTAAGTTAAACAAGCAATGCTCCTACCCCCGCATTTAAGAGCACAGTGCGTCTGTAAAGAGAGACTGCCTCAGTAAAGTAATCTCAGGGTACGTTTCCAGAAACTCTTTTTGGCAATCTGTGAACTCAGAAGCCCCTTTTCCACTTTCGGTAGCTACTCAGAAATGAGACATGTTTCAGAAATTGATTAACTTGAATTTGGAAGATTAACTGGAATGATTTTGGGTAGATTTCTGTTAACTGGAACAGAAAAGTCTGTTGGAAGAGGAAAAGAAAAATTTAATTTATTTCTCGTGGTGTTTTAGGGATCAGAAGAACAGACATTGCTTTCTAGGAGTTACCATGTTTCTGAAATGCATATGCAATAGAAGAACAGAAATTTTTCTTGCACAGAGATACTTCAAGAAACTGTTCCTTGATCATACGTCTAGAAAAAAATGTAGCATTTCAACACTACCAAAGCCACACTAATAAAAACACATTTAGCAAATGCTGACTCTGATCTGATGGTTTTCATTAAAAAATAAATAAAAATACAGCATTTGCCCCGTTAAATGTGATTTCAATTTTAATGCAGCCTCTTTGTATTTTATTTGTAAATGCTTATGGTTAAATAAATAAATAAATAAATAAAAATAAAAAACAAATCCACAGAGAACTTTTTGTCTGCAGCACCTGCAGGACCAACGATAGTTCTTTAGTATTTCTTTATTGTCCAGAAACCTCGGGCAGCCTTTGCCCCACTTGACAGTCTGTGCACAGCCGTTTTCTCTCCCCTCTGTCATCTCACCTTTATCTTCATATATTTCTAGCTATTTTCTGCTCACTTTTCTCAACATTTTTGCGGTGTCGTACCCTTTGCTGGGTGAAAAACTGACCTTCTGCCTTGCTGCTGCTGCAGCCGTGGCTCTGCTCTCATCCCACTGACTCCCGCGGGTGGCTGCCACACCAGGATCCGCCGCTCCTCTTCTGCCCCCTGACTCCATCCTCCTGCTCCAGCTCGTGATGAAAGCCCCTGTCCTCATCTTCGGGGTTTATTTTGCCTCTGAGAATTCTTAATTGTGACCCTTCCGTCTTATTTCTCTCTTGTTTGTAAATAATAAACTCAGACACTTGCTCTCCTGTCTTTCATGTTTTCCCATCACTCCAACAGTTTTGGTTTCTGGGAAGTGATTTTCATTTCTGAAAAATGTGGCAGACCAAAGTCCAATGTTAGGCTGCAGAAAGCATCTTTTGGAGTTGTGGTTACCATACAGGAACTGGAGGTTTCCCTGGACTTCTGTGTTACTTGAATGCAGGTAATGTCTCGCTTTTCTTGCAAGCCATTAAACTGCTCCTCCCTGGTCTTGGGGGGGGACCCACGTGTCTGCAGCACGGAAGAGTCAAATCCTCCCAAGAAAGAACTTGACAATGAAACTTGATGTTACTCTTGTTCTGAAATCCCTTTACTGTTATGGCTTGTTCCCTGTTGCCATTTAGCAGCAAACGAAACAATTTCAGAATTTTCCTGACAACCATTATGGCCAACCATTTCCTCATTTACCAAGTTGTGTTGTTTGCTTTTTTTTTCTTCATTGCCATTAACACAAGTTCAGTAAATGAAACAGAAACAACAGATAAGCCTAAACTTTCCAGAAGGACACTATTTTTATGGAGAAGCAGTGTATTTTCAAACACTCCTAAGAAACCAGAGAAGTCAAAGTTCAGGTTTCTGTGCCAGGGACCCAACGTGGTGCAGACGGGACGGTTTGGAGGAACCTCCCACCCCTTCCTAGATGCATCCAGCTCCCACAGCTGCTTATCCCAGCTCATCTAAGATCTTAGATCACTGATCTAAGAGCAAAAGTAATTTGTAAAGAAACCAAGTTCACACTAGCCACCTCAGATCTAGGAAAACCACCTGCTGGAGACCCATATTAACCCAATTCCAAAACTGCAGCTATGCCTGCTTTTCCTGAAGCCCATGCACCTAGAGATGAATATAACTTTTTGCTGATCCTATGATGATCCTATGCCCATTAATGGCCTCCTCTGCACCGAGGCATCTGCCAGCCTGCTCCCATCTGCACGTGAAGGATCTTGTGGCTTGAGCTGGGTGAGACCCTCCCCTCTCACCTCAGACTCATGCAGCCCACCAGCAACTGGACATTTTTCTCAAATTTAGAAAAATTGTCTTCCAAGACTTCGGTTTGAGCCCAAGAGTCATTTGACTAAAAATAATTCTAAAATAAAAATAAAAAAACTTGAGCTGGCAACAGAATTTCCCATGATGAATTTGTAGGGAAGCTCAAAGCAGCCAGCCTCCCCCTGGGAGATTGGATGCTGAGATGCAGCCACATCTGTATCCACAAGGAGCTATCCTCCAAAGAAACCAGGATACCGTTGCTGCTTTCAAACTAGATTGCTCCTTCGCAACCTTTTAAAAATGTTAATTTTCCTAACTGCTCAGCTTGGATACTGGAACTCGTCAGCCCACAACCTTCCCCAGGAAAAAAAAAAAAAAAAAAAGAAAGTGAAAATGCTGCTGTAAGCAATGAGAAATGTAGATTACCAAATTTAACAAGCCCCCACAAATCACCAGCTCCTTAGGTTGCAAAGGTCAGCCCTGGTATGGTTACTGATATATCCCGCCTCGTGATGTCTGCGCTCTTGTAAGGCTGAAATGGGCCCTATATGTCACCCAGATTGGGTTTGGACTGCTGCGGATGGAGCAGCAGGGAAGCAAAGCCATCACTCTGCGGACGCACAACTCCCGGGTATCTCGTTACATAGGAAACTCGGGAGTCGAGTGTTTGTCTTCCACCCTGCAAGAGCAATAAATACCAAAAGCCGTCATCTCTCTCCCCCCGCCCCTCCAAATCCATTTGATGTTTGCAGTTTAAAAAGTGAAAATCAAACTGTTTTGTTCCCATCATAGGTATATAAGAGATGATAAATCTATAATACGCAGCGTAGTTTTCAAAAATGGGGAAAGTGATTTAAAACAGCCAGGGGACTGCTCCCCTTAATGCACCGCCTCCATTAGAAAGCCCGTGCACGCGGGTCTGAAAGCGCCCATTAATCACTCCCCGAGCTGGCCGAGCGACGGAGGAAGCACTGGGCTGGTAGGGCTTTGCTGGTTCTGCAAAAGGTCAGGACCTTTTACAATTATTTTACGGGGAAAGTACAGCCACACGCTGCATGCATACACTGGGAGATGCAAGCAGCACGGCGCTGAGGCACGCGGTAACAGTTCTCCCCTAGTGCCACAGGACCTGATGTGAGATAAATCCATACCTGCTAAACAGCTGTTCAAAACTCCTTCATACAGTCAAATTTCAAGGTAGTCCCACAGTATAAAACATATATTTCTAAAATAAAGATTGTGTTTTGTTGTTTTTTTCCCTGAAGTCCTTGGTCCCCTACTCGTTTCCAGTGCATTTCTCATCCACACTTGTTGCAAATACCTGTAGCAATCCTTACTGCATCACCTCTACTGCCCACATTAAAGTATTTTTTATTAATATATAGTACCGGAGCATCAGAGAGACAGACCTATTAACTCATTACCAGCAAGAATAATTGATTCAGCAAGATAAACTCTTCACCAAGAGCATACAGTACTCAGCTCCAAAAATCCGCCAGTTGTTATTAAATGTTTGAACATCATCAATGTTTGGTCTCCATCAATCGTGCCCTTTTGCATGAGAAATGACTAACAAAAAAAAAAAAATTAACACAGAATGCTTTTCTTCAATCAACAAAAAGAGCCACCAAACAATACCTAAAGTGCAGCCTGCTCACCCAGCAGACTGACTAAGCTGTATTTGCTTTTCCACAGTATTTGTTTAGGGAATTATGAATGTTGCTACGTTGCTCGGTGCTCCTAGCCTTTAGCCATCATTATCAGTTATCTTTAGGGGTAATCATTTTTCTTAAAATCATGACCCATTTGATATCTTAAAAACAGCAACATTAATTTTCATTTGTCACATAGTAGGGTATAAATTGACTAAATGTTAATAGCATTCTTCTTGAGTAATCAGTTCTACATGATTAACCTAAAAATTGCCAAAATGTTGTTTACTATTCATTTGTTTCTGCAGAAAAAGAGATCCGCGATCCATGAGTAAGAACAGGATTAATTTAGTTTCTGATCTGTATTAAAACTTGCCACAATGATTCATAATCATTTTACCCAATATTTATCCTAACTAAAAAATTTAATTCAGAGAGCTCCTTATAGTATAAAAATGCTGCTCAAAAGCATCACTGCTTTCTCATCCTTGTGATTGGTTTCAAAATATAAAATAGAGAGGTATGTACGTTTATTTAGTTGAATTTTTTAATGCAGTATTGTATTCTTAACTTTTCTTTTTTTTTTTTTTCCCTTGATACGGGAAGATATAGGCGATGGTCTTTACCACCATCTAGTGGATCTTATTCCTTACAGCAAGCCACAGTTTAAAAATATTTAAGAAAAAAAAATATTTAGCCCATTATGTAAATTAAATTTATCTGTCTTATGGAAAATACATCATTAAACATCATATTATGGCTATCGCTGCGTATTGGAGGCCATCATGCAACACCACCACTTCATTACAAAGGGAGGAAACAGACTCCAAGGAGAAAAGTGCTTAAAATTTTCTAAAAAGAAATTTAAAATAAAATAATAACAATAGTGAGATAGCACATAGGAAATCAACGATGTCCTATTTAGGCTCACAGTTACCTTTATCGCATATAAAGAGCTCCGGAATCAAAATACTGGCCCAGACCCTAAACCACAGTAGTAATTAACCAGTGATTCTCACAAATGGAAGAGCCTGCAAGATAAATCTTTCCTCCTCTGAAGCACTGGTGGGTTTTTCAGAAGCCCATGGCCACCTTACCAGCTACTTAAGCAGTTCAGGAGCTGTTACCCCACAGGGGCTTTTCACAGCCCAGCTACAGGTGGCCCATGTTGGTGCCCACTCCCACCTGGCCCCAGCACATTTTTCTGCAGCCCACCCCCAGGTCCTGCAGTGCCACAACGCCAGCAGGGCACAATGCACCCATGGAGCCTCTCTCTGGTCTGGGGAATATTTGGAGTTTCCTCCTGACAAAGACATTCCTTCAAGGTGTCTGCAGAAAGAGAGGGAGCATTACATACCCACGTTATCAAAGCAGAGGACGTAAAACGAGCGGTGATGATATCCTCCCCTTAAAAATGACTGCAGTGCTTTGTCCTTGAAGCACCAAAGCCATCTGTGACTAGGACGTGTCTTCAGGGATTTATTATTTTCTGGTGGAGGGGGAATAAGAACACTGATGAATGACAATTTTTCCCCCCAATCACATCCAAACCACACCTAATCTCACCCAGCTGGAGGTAAGAAGGTACTCATCTCTGTATGGGCCAGGTGGTCAGTGGTCTGCACCCACAGCTGCTGTAGATGTGGCTGGGCAAGGTCACTCTATAGGAAGATACAGCTCCCAAAGGATTTGTAGCCTTGCCTCATGTCTGTAAAATTTGATTTTGCTCTCCCACATTGCAAACAGGGCATTTTTAAGTGGTGAGCAGGATTGTCACCGTGCCCACAGTCCTCCAGAAACTCAGACCTCCCAGTGTGCAGAGCACGTGCAAAAATTTAGCTCTTTTAGGACCAAGAGGTACTTGTTGAGCTTCCTGTGCCCAGCCAGCCCCAACCTCCCCAGCACATGCTGTCTCCTTCCCAGCTGGTTTTTATTTTAAACTCCAGCCTTTTAAAAAAATAAAAGGAAAAAAGGCAGAAGAGCCCTGAGCAGCTTCTCTCAGTGATAGCCAGTAGCAGGGCCATGTCCTTCCTGCAGGGACCTCGGATTTTGCACCTGATTAACCAGTAGCTCAGGGTCGGAGCCGTGCTCCTGGTGACTCAGTGATCTGGTTGACTGGCTGACAAGCTCCACAGGCTAGAGTGCAATTTACTTGTGTGCCCCAATTAGCAGTGCTAATTAGGGCACAAAATCTGTGTAAATTTCCTTTTTTTTTTTTATTTTGGTAAGTCAACCTCCACTCTGGGAATGGCAAGCGGGCACTGAAGGAGAGGACGGGGCTGCCCTACTCTTCAAACACCTGAACAGAGAGATGAAAAAATACCCTTAGAAGGTTTCTCCACAAAGGCTGAAGGTTGGTGGTGTTTTCTTAGCTGCTTCACAAGCCTGGATTCTAAATTTTACAGCAGGCAGAAGCAGCAGTCACCAGTGATGGGCTAAGTGCTCGGGGCAGGTGCTCGGTGTTTGGTGTGCCCCAGGACATGCTTCGCTCTCCAAATCTGCTCTGCAAAGTTAGCTCTGCACCGAGCGTGGTGATTTAGCTCCTGTTTCATTAAAGAATGCTAAAGTCTATGAAAAAAAGAACACCAACACAGGGGTGTAGAATAATCCGGAATATTTCTGATAACATCAACTTCTGTAAGTTTTTCTTAAAACCACGCAGCAGAGCAAAGAAGGATTTTCTTTTAAAATATGCAGGGAATTACGTAGGCTTATGTGCAATTATTTCAGCTGTGTGCCAGATACCACAGGTACTAAATAAATGCTGGTAACTCTTTGAACATTATTATTCGGGCATTTGCATACCTAAATGGCACTTCAGATGCTTAACTGCCACTAGCATGCATTAATATTTGTTTGGCATCCAGAGTCGTAAGTTAACTGTTTGTGTAAATATAGGCACAAAAGAATTTGCACACTTTTGCACATGCAAAAGTTCTTTCTCTTAGGATCAAGAGATACTTGTTGGGTCATTTTGGTGGTCGCTGTTCCAAAGAGGATCCCAGATTTGAATAGGAATACTTATCACTTCAAAGAGGATGTGTAAAATAAACAGCCTAGAAAATGAGGTGCTTTTTGCTTTTTTATTACACCATTTGATAACGCTTAAAAGAATTACTGTCCACTTCTCCAACTCAAAAAAAAAAAAAAAATCCATTTCAGAAGTGCAAGCTGATTTTATTTTGATCTATTATAATAATAAAAGAACAATTATCTCTTTCCTAGAAGCCCTGAGCCTATATCACCTCAACTCCAGGCAGGGTTTTGTGGTGCACCAGAGCACGGGGCTGTGCAGAGCTGGCTTGCAGGCACAGCCCAGGGCAGGGAAGGGCTGAGCTGGTGTTGGGGTTTCGGGAGGCTGATATGTCATCTAATGAACCCCGTGCCCTCTGTTCCCCAGTGCAGTACCCGGGGTTGATACAATGCTAAAGAAGCCAGACAATGTGAAAACCTTTATTATTTCACTACGCGTGGCATTTTTTTACTTTGTAAGAAAGAAAAAAATAATCTACTTTTAGGGCTGTATCCTAAATGACAACCAAAAAGTTTGCTCCTGTTTTATTGCAACTTCACTTGATGTGTACACTTCAAGTTTCTGTTTTTTTTCTGCAAACCAGTTAAGCTCACACATGTGCTAAGACATGTCTTCACAATGGATTTAGAAATAAGAGACATGTTATACGGATTCTCTCTGAGCCAAAACAACAGTCTGTATGTATCAGGAGCTAAGCAGGACCACGGATCAGGCCCATTTTAATCACTCATACAAGTACAGCCAAATTTTGGAGCTGCTAAACAACTTTTAGAACAAATACAGGCAAAAGCAAAGATAAACAGAAGCATTTCCATTTGTGTAACTGCTTTCATCCCAACAAATATCGATAGCTTACTCTGAATCACTTCCACCCTAAAATATGGAGACTTGATGTACCGACCCCAGCACACCCCCTCACCCCCACATTGAACATTCACACTTGCATAATAGTTGTTATTCAGCCCAGGTGAATTATTCCCATATCCTTGCTCATAAATTAATTTTTTGTTCAGCCACTGTTTACTTGATAAAACTACACAAAAGCTTAAATTTCAGCACAGACCCTGCCAGACTGAGACCTAATGTGCTGTCCTTAAGAGCAATTCATGGAGAAAAAGCCCCTACAGTTACAACTTGTCCTAAACTGCGGTGGGGGAGATGAATTTATATATGCAGGCATATTTTGAAATAGATATATAATAAGAACAATAATTTCAATAAAACAAATTCTCAACTGTTCTGTTTTTTGTTTTTTTTTTCCAAGGTAAGAGGAATAAGCTGAAAGGGAAGGAGTCTGATCAGAACAACAGACGGGAACAGCACGTAGCTGGGAAGGAAAAATACTTGGCAACAGTAATTAATATGGAAATAATCTTCCCCCACTCTGAAGAAAGTGTGACATATGTTGAGGTCATTCCAACTCTGAAAATCTTTTCTAAGCCGAGTCCTTAAAGGAGGACGATTTCAATCAATAGGTACAACTACGCCCAGCTCCCCGGGCTGTGCCAAGTGACCGCGGTTACCAGCACGGCCGAAGAAGGGCTCAGATTTCCCAAAGCCTGACCCAAAGGCATCCTACCCCAGCTGCCTTGCCCAAGTCAGCCTGTCCTCCTGGTGCTTCAGCCCCAGCCGCGGTTTTCTTACTGGCAACGACAAGCTCTGTCTGCCTGCATCGCCGGGGTGACACCGGGATTTCCCATGCAAGTCACACCTGCAAAAATATATTCGACATGACAGAGCTAATCAGTGACAATCCGGCGGGGACAGATGAACATCCCATCCACAGAGATCAGCCCGGTTTGTGTGAAACTCCGGGCCACAAATAATTCATCGCCCCTTTATTAAATAATTAGATATTAACAGAGAACCGCTGATTAGCCTGCGCTGATATCATAGTGTATATTTCCTCTCTTGACTTTGTCACCGAGGTCACCATACAACCCAAAGCTGAGGAGGAGAGAGGGAGGCAGCGTATGGGCACGGCTGGATGAAGAAGCCTTTCATTAGCCCTGCTGACCCCCCATAATTTCATATGTCAGCAGCTAATCAAGGACTCACTGACATCATCAAGGGATAGGGAGAAAAGATCTCCCAAGGGACCGATCACTTCTCACAGGAGAAAGTCTCTACCCACACCAGGAGGTTACGTGTGTTTTGCAAATAAATAAAGTGTTCTTGCATTGTTTTTAATTAGCGTTGAAATATGTTTTTCTACCGTTGGCGACAATGATTTATTTTCTGCACAACAGAGATCGGCGTTAAAGAAGTCAGCCCTTGGTAGCCCACTCGTTTCAGACTTTGTCCTCCCGTTGTACTTCACTTAAGAAACATAATCAAAATTATCTCCTTATGGCTTCTGCTCTGCAGTGTGTTTAACCTCATTGGGTTAGAAGAGGAAATAAAGGGACACTGCACTTTTGGTACAGAGTTGGACTTTAATCATTTCGTATTTACTTAATACTTTTATCCCAAAAGATTTTGCACATCTAATCAGCAGAGCAGTTAATTCATCTGTGGCCGACACGAAGCCACCCTCCAAGTGGGACACAGATGCTCTTTTAGCTCCAAAAGGTCAGCGGGATGGGGGGGCTTCACCCACATCAGCGTGGCGGTTGCCAGCAGAGCTAAGGACACTGACCAGGGGCTGCCGGATTACAAACCTCAATTTCAGCAGGATATTATGAGATCTGCAGGGATGAGACATGGCCAAACCTAGCCCACGTAATCCAAAGCACTTAATAAAGCAATGCGTTTTCCTGTGCCCTGCCCGAGGGAGAAGCAATGTCCTGCATCAGTGCTGCTGGCCTTGCCTGGCTTTGGAAGGAGCTGGCTGTCCATCTGTCCGTCCGTCCTGCCCAGCTCCTGCTGTCTGTGAGCCACTGACACCACAGCCCGGGTACGTAGGGCTGCAGGGGTATTTCCAGCATAGGGCATGGAGGGGGAGCATCAGCTTCTGGGGACGTGTATTTTGTATTTGAAGCTAGGCGGCTGATCTGTGTCGTCTTCCTAAGATACAGGCAGAAATATAACCAAGAGCTACCCATTCTGAAAGGTAAGTGACATTCAGCCTCCCACTGTGCTGACAACACACCTCAGTCACCCCCTGTGACAGCACCCTCAGGGCTGGCTCCATATCACATCACAAGGCCATCAGGCAAATACCCCAAATAAAACTAATTGTAAAAATGCATTCCCTGCTCACCGTTATTCTATGGACTGATGGACTTCTTGCAGCTGGACCTGATTTTGCAGGATGACAAATGCCCTAAATTCCTAACGTAACATGCAGTGGTGGACATGCCATATCTGCGTTGTTATTCATATGGAAAAACTTGTCCTACCCCAATGAGACATTAGATATGTATAAATAATACAGCACCATCAACAATCTAAATAAAGACTTTCTGAATAAACCGGTTATCCTGAGTGTTTAAGGATTCCTTGTATCCAGAAAGGGTATGCAGATTATTTGTATTCCCAAAACTCTATTTCTGAACAGCATCTTTTCTTTGGACCGACAGATTCTGCACCTGTAAACCTCTGTGGATTGCAGCATTCAGTACTAATTTGTAACTGAAAATGCTGGAATTCCAGAATTAGTTCGCCTTATCTTCATTCTGCTTCTTCTGTTTTGTTGCATACAAATATTTTAATCACAAGGGAGTTGGGCCTAATAAGCTACGTTTTAGTTCAAATCATGACAATTTGTATTATAACACAAAGCGATTAATAGCAGCATATCCTGGAAAATGTGACTTATGATCAGCCACCTGCCACACATCAAAATCAAAGATGAAATCACATTCATCTCGCAACAAGAATGTTTCCTGTCTAAGTTGGTACGGAGGTTATTCCTTCCACAGTTCTTGTGTAGCTGAACATCACTTACTTTTGCCTCTCTCCCAGGTATGACTTTTCCTAATGTGCCTACTTAAAATATTTCGTTTGGTCTGTGGAGTATAAGAGCTTGATCCAACTGCCGAAGCACAGGCATCTCGTGCCATTTCTGCAGGGTATCCAAGAGATGCCCCCAGGAGCAGCAGATACAGCGCTGGATCTGCTTGCTCCTGGCACAGCAGCTGGAGACCAGGCAGAGCATCCATGCGCGACTGGAATGGCAATGGAATCGAGCCCTAAGTGCAGTCAGTCTTGATGGATACTTTTCTACTCAAAAACTAGAAAAATTGCTGAAACAAACAAACAAAACCACTATCTGGGGCCAATCCTGAAAAAAAATAAAAGATAAAAAATAATCTAAAAATTCTGTGTTATACAGGTGGGATAATATTTTAAGAATAGTGGCTTACTAACTTTCTTCAAGGATGATTTGGCTGCTGAGACAAGTAAGAGTTGCAGAAAGTTATGGTACTTCAGCTGTCTTCACTTCTAGTTCCTCCCACATTTCAAAATCAGAATCCAGAATAAAAATATACAAAATGTTGCATTATTTTAAAATTGAATTCTGAATTCTTTCTGCATCATATTACTTAGGGAAAAGTTATTCCTAACTTTTTTCTTTTACTCACACCTAGTTCTACAAGCTCCAATTATGAACATAAAGCTGAATTTAGCCCAGATTTTACTTTCCTTAAATAGATACATAATTAAATATAAGAAGTTTTAAACCATGACCAAATAACCCCATTTGCTCTCTGTGACCTGGGTATCATCATTAGGCATATTGCCTAAATAACCTTAAATGATCACATCCTTAAAGCAAAACCTACCCAAAAAGGGGTATGGGCAATAAAGAGAAGAAGATCCAGACTCAAAGCGAATATTTTCTGAGTCACCGTTTTAATGGGTTCATGAGACTTATAGAACAGGATAATTTGCCGTATGCAAACCAGCTTTCCAGTTTCTTGGGGTTACCATGGTGTAGGAAATTCAGTAAATCTATATATAATCGAGCAATTTTTAGCATATGTAGAAGACACATCTGATAACCTCGTCATGGTCCACAGCCTTGTTATACAGTTTGTTCTACTTGGGATATAACATAATTTCACACCTAAAAATAGGTACTTTAAGGTACTGGAGGTTAAATATCTGTTCTCCATTCCTACTAACCCAGTAGCTGCAAAAAAGATCCTTTTTTTTTTGCTGTTATTGCTATCTTAGTGCCGTGAAGAGGATTCAGTCAACCTTCTAATTTTAATTTTCTTCAAGGATCCCTGGAAAGAAATGTAAATTGTTTCTTTCAAGATAGTGTGCTTTGTTTTACTTTAAAATACATCACTAGAAGCAAAGTCTCGGCTTCAATAACTTCTGAATGTCAGCACATCTCCAATTTCTAAAATGTGTGTTTTAGGCAGGGATATTGCGAGCAAGGAGCCTGTTCCAGCTCCACAATAATGCCAGCATTAATTTTCACTTATAATTGTTTCCTCCTTAAACAGCCCCATAGAGAGAGACTTGCATCCCTTCATTACACATAACTTATCGTGGCATTAAATTTGCCTAAATTGTACTCTAGTGCTGCCATACTGCTGACCCTTAAGTCTGTAAACAAATACATTTGTTCTCCATATATTTATGTTTTGTCTTCTAAATTGTGAGAAAATGAGCCTGGAATCTTCATATTGTAATTGTATCATCAAAGCCTGTTGAGAATACGATAAAGTAACCAGAAGTTAAATTATCAATAAGAGTCATTTATTTTGCATTTTTATTTTAAAGAATACTTATGAGAATTGTGATAAATTAGCAGTGACAAACTACTTCTTGCAGGCTGATTTTGTGTGGAGAGTTTAATTAAACATTGCAGCTGTTTATCTCTATGGTGATTAAATTTTCATATGTAAATTACATGTATTAAGATCAAGATACTTATGTAAATGTCACTTGCCTTAATGTTTTGTGTTACTGTTATTAACATCTAACCATCAGCTTGTAATCTTCTTGTATTGCATTACGCTGGCATGCACTACATGACTAAAATAAGTAGATTTATATCTTAATAACAAACAAGTTTTTAAAAAGAACATCTTACTATGTAATTGAGATGTAGATAAAATAAAAATAAAAAAATAAACTGCCAAGTGTGAACTGCTGCAAATTTCAGGAGCTCATTGGTTCAAGCCGTGCTCCTTCAGTGCCTCCCATCCCCAGCACAAACTGTGTCAGCAGGACTTAGCTGGGTAGTGGTGGCTGCAGGCACGAGGGCCAAACACAGGGCTCCGAGGCAATCATGAAGCTTGGGCTGCTGGAGAGCAAATCATCATTTCAGTGTGAGCATCCTGAGACCCAACCAAATCTGGACTTCAGACATCTGTATGTCCGCTTAGAATAATGCTCCCCTCTGCCATACGGCAATCGAGGGGATAATGTTCTTTGGTGCTGTTGTCACAGCCAAATAAAAAAAAAAATAAAAAATAAAATAAAATAAAATAAAAAGCACTATTGTTGTTCTGCTATAAACACTTTCTATAAACAAAGTAAAAATAATCGGTTTTCTACTTCAAGCAGAAAAAAAAAAAAAAAAAAAAGCTCAAGAACTACCTACATCTATTTTCAACAACCAAAAGAAAACCCTAATAGGTTACAAATGTTTTTTCAGCAACAGCCTTTTGAAGGTCTGGATCTTACACTGTCAAACGAAAAATAAAATAAAATAAAATAAAAAATCACTGGGATTTGCCACTAGATTTTGCATATATTTTTTCTACTTTTGCTGTACCCTTATAAGAATTATTCTTACTCATTTTGATGACGAAGATTAGCAACAACTTGGAGTGAAGAAATAGGAAGATCTGCCACCTAATCTTAATTATTAGAGAAAAGGAAGTTCTTAATACAAAACTCTGCCAGCCCACTGAAAGACAGACTTTTCATTATGCCAGTCATGCTTGGAGCCAACTGAAAGGCAGACCTCATTGATAGCAGGAAATCAAATACATCACTTGCAAAAACAAATTAAGAAACCAACGTGCAGTAGGCAATACACAGAAAATGAGATGGAAGCAGTTAGGATTAATTTCTTTTTGAGGAATCTATAGGTTATATAGGATCTCAGAGTTTGTATTTGTTTGTGTGATGGTTAAGAGAGAAGGAAAAGATCACTGGGAGGCGGAGACTTCATTTTCTTACATTGTCATCCAGGAGGCATGCCACTATCAAAAGCAAGAGCATTATCTCAATGATCTACTCCAAAGCAGTGGAACACTTTGAAGATGCCCCAAATAATTGTATGGATGTTCTGATGGGCAAATTAAAGACGAGCATTATCTAGGGGCTTAGGATAAGTTCAATAACTCTCTCAGCAACACGATGAGCTTTGAAGAAAGAGCAGTCAGATAGCCTGACAGCGTAAGAAATTAGCCATTATTTTAATGGATACTATCCCTCAGTGCTAATAACTCCATCAGCTGACAGCCTGACTTTGTACTCAGAGGGTGCCATACATACATTCATTCCAAGTTTTTCTTTTATTTTAGGGTCTTAAATTACTTCCCAACGACTCTTTGGGGATTAATTCAATTTACTTACTAAACTCTCTATTTCCAAATTAAAAATATACAATAAAGATCCTTTCCATTTAACTGCAGGAAAAGTGCTTATTCCCTTTCCCAGCACCATATTTCAGGTCTTAACAGAGGATGTTTGCAAACATCCATTGCAAATTTACCCTTACAATCTTCCTAATTTTTCTTTTTTTCAAAATGCAGTAACTCAAGTTGCAGTGAGTGTCTTTTTTTTTTTTTTCAATGAAATAGAGTCAAACTACAGAAACACCTGCGTTTGCAAATGCTTCTTCCCATGGAAAGGCTGCTCTGGAAGAAAAATAAACTTTCCAACTTTTATAGATAGCCCCATTTCCAAACAATTGAGAAGAGAGCTAGCTATCCTATTATTATTATTATTATTATTATTATTATTATTATTATTATTATTATTATTATTATTATTATATTTTATTTTTAATTTGCTGTTTTAAAAACAGCTTCTGAGCAATGCAATCCTCCTGACAGCTACCCTTCTCTCCTGCACTGAGCACACATCGTTGGTGAGACACTTCTACCCATGACATTTCATCAGCTAAAACGCAGTATTTTTGGAGCTGTTGGAAAGACTTCATCGAGACAGACAAACCTGCTAACCCAATCCCAAGGGCCACCTCCAGTGTGGGAGCAGAAGTCTTGGCGGTTATAAGGGGAGATGACAATGACAAGCTCATCTCTCAGAGCCATCTTCACCTGCAGCTTCAGAGGATTTCTTGGGCAATGCAGTGTTGTTCAGCTGAGTGAAGAATTCAGCCTTGTGTGCATAGATAGGATAGTTTTACAGGTTAGTTTTTCATTTGTTAAGATGTTTGCAGCATCTCTTTCTGGAATGTGTGGATTTATCACTACTACAAACCACCATGGCTTACAAAATGGAGTGGGGGACAACAAAAAGACAGAGGACCAGGATAACTGACAGGGAGAAAGCTTCTATTTCATGCAAATCTCACAAATGAATAATCAAGGAGAAAGAGTGAAACACTAAATGTTTGTAGGAGCTTTGTAAATTACTAAGTGATCATGAAGACTGTGTGAATCTCTCAGCAGCTCTTAAAGATGGGCAGGTCATGAGGAAGTTCATCAAGAGGCATTTTTCTTCACCTACAAAACCTTCCTGACCTTCTTGTGCTGTTGAAGTTTAGCTTGCCATGAAACTTCCTTTATTCATTGGCTGAGTGTCTTCTGAAAATAAAAACCCTGAATAACGATCACAGCCGGGATGGTTGGCAGCAGATCCACTACAATTACCAGAAGTTAATTAGAATTATTAAAATAACAAACACAATGCCACCAATATCATGCATCTACATTTAATAATGGAATCCAACAGTGCCTCTGATTCATGAACTACATTTTATTATTTTAAAGCCGTTTCTTGCTTACCAAATTAAATGTTGATGGATTATCATCTCTGAATAAATTGGTGGATTGAATCCTATTTATATAGGACCTAAAAATTAAGCTGTGGAGCAGAACTATAAGCAGCTCCTTGTCTCCCTGAACAGCAAAATAACTCACAGCTCATTTCTGCTCTGTTTCTCTGTTCACAGAACTACATTTGGAAAGTGCAAATTCCAAACTTCAAAGCAATTGGTCAGACAATTTCATCAAACACAGTTTCATCTCCTATCTCTGATTTAATATAAATTTATTTAAGGCCCTCCTTAAATAAACCTCAAGTTGTCATCATCTTTGCACCTGCACTAAGATTATTTTAATCAGATAGCTCAGATGAGATTTAACCCATGTTTGCCTCACTTCTACACTTGAACAGTACTGTAAAGAACCTCGCTTTATTTTCTGATGCTAAACTGCATTATGCAGCATGTGGTATTGGAAACTAAGCTTTAAGCTTTTATATTGGCAGATTTAAAGAGTAGTTAGCTGACACATGCAGGGAAATATATTTTTTACACAGACAAGTGTTGTCAGGGTCACATGTAGTCATGTTTTTTTCAGTTTTTAACCATATCTACACCACTTCAGGTGACCATTCCCAGTCACTGACAAAATGCAACCACTACTTTAACTGCCTTGACTTTAAATATAGAGAGCAACTTGAGCACTGAAATATAACCCAGTCATGTCCAGGATCTTACTGTAAAGTGTAACAATCCTGTTAAGTGTCTTTACAATATCAGAAAATCCTCTGATATTTTGGATGAAACATAATTAAACGTCTCTGTATTTAATATAGGTACAAAAAATAACCTATTTTAGGTGACTTAATGTAGATTAATTAAAACCAAACCCATAAGCATGGAAATACAATATTAATGTATTGTGACTGTACCTCCTTTTTCATTTGCTACTGAAGCCCAAAGAAAAAGGGAAATATAGAAGTGGTTACCTGGCAAAACAACCAAAGAGAATTTAAATATCTGATTTATCAAGTAATTAGTCATATAATTGACTAACTCAAGTTGTCTAATCACTTTCACTTCTTCACAGTCCAGCCTATGAAACACTGAAATAATATTACATAGTTAAAGTCACAAAATAATAGACAAGAAGAGTAAGAGGGAAGAACTTTCCCTGGTGTTGGAACCTGACCCCAATTTTAATGCCCAGTGTTGTCAAGGTGGCTGGTAGAACAAATCACACTGCTCAGCTGAGCACCAAAAAAAAGCTTACACTTATATTCTGAAGGCAAATACACACAAATCCAAGCAACAGGTTCTGCATGTCAGGAACTCTCAACCTTAAAAAAAAATAATCATAATAACAGAGAGCTCCACGGCAACTCACCATGACTCTATCTGTAAAGACATTCAGAAAGGCCAGTCTCCACACAACAGCTCTCCAAAACAAGTAACACCTCAATTATGATAAAATTGCAAATAATGCACAAAAATAACATAGAAATAGCATGAAGTGATGAGGAAAGGCATATGTCAGGACGGGCTGATGTCCTCATCCAGGACCACAGATGTGGCCACCATGTGTATGAACACCCATCTACGTAGCCAAGCTCTTACACGTGCGAGCCAATTCCTCGCTGAGCACGTACAGCACAGCTAACACGGCTACAACTCAACAAAGAACTAAATTTGACCTTTGTCTCACTCCTCTAGAAACAATATGAGGCCATGAAGGCTCCGTCACTCATCTCCTTGACCATTCTCTCGACACCGCTTCCCTTCCAATCTGCTCCTTTTTGTTTCCCAGAATATCTGGGGATTTTTACTAATTAAATAATTTCACACCATATTATCTATGGTTAACATGAAACCAGGCTTTACTAATTTGATCTCCATATGTCTAGCACCATTTATTCATGCTGTATCACCATCTCTGTACACAGATTATATTTGACCTCTTGGTCTCTGTTCTAAAGCTTTCACAACGCTCACAGCTATTGAAAGTCAAAAGAGTTGAGCACAACCCAGCACAGACAATATCTGGAGTTAGCTAAATATCTAGCTGAATTGCAGATTGACTAGCTAGAAGTATTTTCTTTAATAATTTTGCATAAATTTTCAAGGAAGTTTCACTTTAATTTTCAAGGAAGTAGGGCACTAGAAAAGTAGAGATTTGGCAACGTCCTACCTTTTGCCTTCCCTCTCACTTCCATCCTCTTAATTCCTCTCCCCATGTTTCAAAACTCATCCATTCCTGGTGCTCCTTTCCTTTGGTTTTTATTATTGAGAAAATGCCTTTTTGATTTCCAGGCCATCATGAATTTATAATTTTTCCCCACTGCATGTGTAATGCCCCATCCCCTGCAAGTCATGAAGGTGTGCACACCCAGTGTGGGCTCCCCTGAACACAGTGGATGACCCAATTTGTTTAGCATTTGCCTTGAGTGGACGCGTCGATTCTCTTGCTTTTAAAATCTTCCTCTGTAAATTTTCCAGCCATGGTGATAGTTTTGGTGTCTTCATTCCCCGCGGGTGATAAAGTTAATTAGAGATGAGTGAAAACAATATAATTAAGATAGCCACTCTGCATTTCCAAGAGAGCTGTTCTCTCTTGGAAAACAATTAAATCGAACACTCAAACACTTGAAACTTGTCCAAACTGTGTGTGGGGCATCACAGTTAACTAAACAGTTGAGAAGTTTTAAATATTGGATCCCTCATTAATTCCTGCACAATGAGTTTTCTGAAGACCTACAATAACAAGACAGTTTGCAAAACACAAACTTTCTAGATATCATCCTCAAAGGCCTCAGAGCTGCAGAGGACACACAGCCTCTGTCCCTGCAGGTTTTCGAGCCCTCAGCAGTAGGCTTTACCCCATCTGGGGCAGAAGGATGGGGGAAATGGATCTGGAGGTCCCCTCCCACCTAAATCCTCCCTACCAGCATGTTGCCTCATTGTGCACATCATAACTCATACTGAGAGACAACAAGAGTTCATATTTCTTGATCACCAGGCAGGCAACCAGAGCAGCCTGTCCTGCTGACACCTGAGGGGGAATGTCATTTTTAAACATTGATTTCCATTGCTACGACTGAGTCAAAAGAAGTTTTATCACTGACTCAGAAGCTTTCTTGAAACCAGGCCTTCGTGTACCAGTTACCAAATCAAAATTCCACCCAGCAGAAGTGTGAAAATATTTTCAGCATATTTATCAGCACCTCCTCTTGCTCAGAACGCAAACAAAATGGCTAGATTATAAGGGAGTGAACGGCAGAGCGTGAGTCCTGTGTGCTGCCAGTGCCTCCAGACTTCTGCCAATTCATGTCACTCCCAGCCCGAGTGACCTCGTGCGATTTTATTTAATCAGCCCACTTCCAAATCCTTTAAAAAACAAATGAAGTTAAATAACAAATAGCATAAATATTTTAATAGGCCTTCACATTACCAACTGCCAGACCAGCTGTCTAGACTGCAAGAGTATTTGTGGTTGCTTTTTTTAAAAATTTTTAATATATTTCTTCTTAGAAACACATCTACACCATGGAAGGCATCTGTCTTCGGCCATGATCCCTGGACCTGGGCATGGCACAGACTTGTCCACATGTATGCTGGTCCCCTGAGCACTGCAGGGTCCTGGCTCCACAGTCATACCCACAGGCTTCCCCATCTCCTGCCAAAGAGGGAAGAGGACAAAAAGAGTCCTGGCCTCAGCATATTGAGCTCAGCTTCCTTCTCAAATAATTTTTGACACTACACAGAAAAGTAGAAGGGGAAAAAATCACTATAATATTATGTATTTACCAGCAAACCACAAGGCAACAACTCCCAAAGAGTGGGCTGCGCTTCATCCGGCAAGTATTATGAGAGTGCAATGGCTTTTATGACAGATACCCCTTTATTCTGAGTGTTTTATACCACAGACTATTTGAAAACGCAAGGAAGATGATGCTTGGAATACCATATCCCAAAGAGACCAGACCAGAAAAAGGTGATTTACGTATTACAACCGCATATTTAACTGTGTGTTCACAGAGAGAAGGAAAGATGCTTTGAATCTGTAAAACACCTCTGAAATTGTACACCCCACCCCAAATAAATAAATAAATAAATAAATAAATAAAACACTCCTATTCCAAACTTTTTTATAAGGTAAATGTAATTTAAAATGTTTATGAAACTATGAGACAGTAGTTTCCTGAAAGCAGAAGAGACTTTTCATGGAAAGACATAGATAATACAAGCTTTGACCATGAAATATGAAAAACAAAACAAAATATGACATGAAAACAGTGAGCTGATGATAATTCTCCCTTTTCTTCATGTCTAGTGTATTCTAATCTCATGCTCAGTTTTTAAAGACAGTCGTAATGCCCAATGGAAGCAAAGGAGAAACAAGCTCACTAGCTGAATTTTAAGGAAAACGGCAGAAATATTTTTTTCCTCTATTGAAGATGGAAATCCCACAGAGGCACTGCAAGAGCAGTAGTGTACAACAAATAGATCCAGC
Source organism: Anas platyrhynchos (assembly GCF_047663525.1). Classification (NCBI taxonomy): domain Eukaryota; kingdom Metazoa; phylum Chordata; class Aves; order Anseriformes; family Anatidae; genus Anas; species Anas platyrhynchos. The sequence goes on along the minus strand of NC_092593.1, from coordinate 3,415,217 downwards.
CTTCATAGCATGAAGGTGTACATGCATACCCACAGCCACAGTTTTCAACATTTATCAGATTAAAAAACAAATAGACCAAGGTTATATACTTATTTCATTTAATTAACATTCAGTGAGCAATAGTAGTTAATTTTAAAATTTTGTATGGTGCTGAGGATGCTATTTTTTATTGGGAATACGGATGTTCCTGCAACATTGTACTCATAATGTGCTCGCTGTCTTCACCAAGTTGAAGTTAAAAAGTTATGTGGAGCCTCAGCAATAGCTCGCATTCAATTGAAGAGATTTTGTTCAAACACTTACTATTGCTTACCCTTGGTGGTCCCTACACTTCTGTAGGCTACTACCAATATTTTATTGACATTTCTCCTGCCCAGCTCAATTCCTGCCCAGCCTTTCAGCCCAGCCCTGTTCATGACTGGGTTTTCAGGAGCAAGCTCTGCCAGCAGCTCGGTGCAGTGGCATTGTCTGTGTTTTAACACAGACTTTTTGGTTAGTTTTGTGCCTTACTGAAACAAAAATGATAGGTGCCACGATGGCTCTGAGCCCAACGGAGGAATAAATTTTGGCGATTTTTCTCTACTTTTTTTCAGCCTCTTGAGCAGTGGAGAAGGTCACTGTACGGTTGTGTTAAAACTATGATTAAGATTTGTGTTTTTTTTTAAGGCAATTTCCGTGTTTTCTTGAGGCAGGGGCAGCGGGAGGCGATGTTTGCGCGCTGCCCCCACACGAGGGCGCCGTCCCCTCAGAAATGCGCGGCACCCAGGACCCAGGGCCCGGCCCCAGGCCCGGATCGCCCCGTGCAGGCCTTCGGGGACACCAAAGTCATTTTCCGAGCTATTCCCTTTTAATTCGAGTGGCAGGCGAAGGATAAGACAAATCTGTGCCTCAGTTGTGACATGACAGGGATAAAACTTTTATATTTTGCTCCATAAGAGCGGCCTTTGCCGGTCTTCCCCTCACCTTCGCCTCCCACCACTGCCCTGGCCATGGCAGCTCTGTCAGCCAGGCCCAAGCAGCTTCATTGCTGCCATCTCTGCAATTTTTACCCTATTTCTGAAGTATTTACACAGAAATGCTTTATTTACATAGCCTAAATCTCCCCAGCCACCCAATTACTGACATAATTCATCAGCAGGTCCACGCTAGAGTGGTTAAAGTGATTTTTCAACTCTGACTCGCACAAAGCATGTATGCAGATATGAAACAGTTAAAATATTTAAATCACAAATATTAATGATGCAAATTGAGCTCACTTTGGTATCTTAATCCTCCCTCGCTGCTGCTCTGTCATGTGCGCTCAGTGTGACTGGGTTCCTGCGGAGAGGGCGTAGTCACAGGCCATGTCCTAATACACACCCAGGAGGAATGGGATGAAGCTTGCACAGCCCTAAATCTGCTCCTTCCTAACTTCGAATGCTTGACTCGAAAACTAAATAACGGGGCTTTCCTCGGCAAGCTCTGATCAACATAATATGGCACAAAGAGGCGGCACCTCCCCAGTTTGGGAGCATCCCCTGTAGATGTTCCAGACCTAAGCCCAGATAAGGTGACGTCCAGAAGTCAGCCTGAGCCCTTGTGGTGGAAGTCATGGTCATGGTCAGTCCTGGTTCCCCCTGCAAGAATTACAGCAGGTTATACAGAAGGACTTTGAAAAAGAATATCACTTTCAAGTGAACGTATAATTTGTCAAGAGTCTTCTTGGGATATTAAGATATAAGGACATTTCTCCTACCTAATATTACTTTACAGGAGCTTCACGTAACTTTCCATGCTTTGCAAACTTTAACAATTAGCTTGAAGTAGGTGTCTTCCCGTGGTAAGCCAAAATATTAGGGAACATGATTATATACCTGTCCTCAGCTTCTCACTGCTTATAACCCGACATGATCCAAAAGCTTGAAGACAAAATTTCTGAGACACAACTTACACCTACAGCAGAGCCAGCTGCTCACATATTTAAAGCCGTGTATACAAACGTGTATCGAGTTACAAGAGGGTGGCAGAACAGGGAAGCACCACACGTTTCTACCTACTAATTACCATCAAATGGGAAAAGATTTGATAATATGCTGTACACTTCTCAGAAGAGGTCTCATCTTCTTTCTTTACGTTTATTAACGAACTTGGTCTATAATTAAAATAACAGCTTGAATCCTGATGATAAAGCGACACGAATACTTTACTCTTCACTTTTTCGCTGATGTGCAACATGTTTTGTGCCATGAATGTTCATTTTGTCACATTTCCTAATTAATAAAGAATAAAAGAGCATTTCAGATGGTTCAGCCTCATCTAAAACCCTTGTTTTATGGCTTTCTCCCACTACGCACAAGCAAGCAGGCTTGGCAACGGGACTTTTGTCCTCTGAGCAGAGCTCGGGCGAGCCAAGGATGCCTCCCCAGGAGCTACAGGTCTCCAGACATTTAGGTGTTTATGTGAATTAAACATCTGGTGAAGTCAGCACTACATAGACATGAAACAATGGAAAGTAAAGCTTTTTTGAGATCAGCTAGGCTCCTTTCCTACACACACACGCATTTAATTACAGCAGTTGGATCAAGCTGCCAGTGCCTTGTGCTCTTTTTTCCCCCATATATAATACAAAAAAAGTAAAGACTTAAGAAACATCCTCTTGGTTTCCTAAAAGATACATATTTCACATTTCCAAGGTGGCCATTAAATACATTGTACTCATCTCATCAATCTTTACCTCTCATCTTAGACCCTCAGGATGCAACATGAGCTTTACAGGAAGCTTTCATAATGCTGCCCATCCTTGACCACATTGTTTGGGAGAGGCTGCTGCTCACACCATCACATTAAATTCCTGTGGTTTTATCCTGAGTAAGTGTTATTTGGAAACTTTTCTTTGGATGCAAACAGGCAACCGAGCAGATTTATGTATGCCTGTAGGTATGCATATGCACACGAATCACATGCTGCATTTTATCTTCCTTTAATCTTCTTCTTCTATTAATTCAGCATGTGCTCTCAGGATGGGACTACCAGAGGGATGATGGGCACGCTGAAATCCTGGCCATGCAACTGGCCTCACCACACTCCCATTAAAGGCAACAAATCATGAAGCAAAATTTCATGTACCAGCAATGAACTGCCATTGCTACCTGGAACTGCCTTCCAAAAGCAAGAACGTAATGAATGAGCAGAGGAGCCTTCTCTAATTCATGCATTTATATAATGTCAAAAATTATGTCGCTGATGCTTCCATTCATCTAAATTTGCCTGGCAATAAGTCAGGCTGCCCACAGAATTTTCTGTTAACAATTACAGATGCACGGCTGCAATTATGGCTTTGCCCACACTGTTCACCTAGTGCTGGATAGTGCCAAAATGACTCTGTCTGTATATATACAAACATGCGTTTTCAAGCACAGCTTTAAATTTCCTCACTTTATCCTGAAATCACTACTAAAAATAGTTTTTAGGGTCTTCTAATCTGCTTTTCTATTTCATGTACTTTGATAGTTCTTTTTGCTGCAGGAAAAAAAATAAAATACATCTAACAGACTTCATGGACAGGAATCCTCCCTTGATTTCATCCTAAGACACTTGCAGTCTCTCTATGCTCCTACACAGACTACCCAAGTCAGTATTTTTCTAAATGTTTGTTTAGCATAAGGCCAATTATTTCATACATAAAGCCAGAAATAGAAAGGCAAGGTTAGAGAGCTGTCAGTTAATTGATAAACATGAGTGAAATCAATATTCACCGTCCTTTATGGCAAGGCCAGTGATGTAGATACTTGACTACCAATGAAAAGGTTCCTGAAATTTCATTTACACATTTGTCCAGGAGCTAGAAATAAATAGATTTGTTGACATTCACGGATAAAGACTACTTGGATAAACAGAGCTTCAGATCTGAAACACCCTGATTTTACAGGAATGCTCCCACTCTTCCTTCATTCCCAGTACCATGACCTCACACCATCTATATAGATTTACCATGTAACTGCCAGAAATAAAAAAAATCCTTTTCAAAAAATAAGTAAAAAGGGAAACAAAACTACAGTCCAGCATAAAGGAAAAGTAATTACAAAAGCATTTCATTGTTCAATTTTTTATTTAAAAAGAAAAAAAAAAAAAAAAAAAGATTGCAGCAGATTTAGTATCATTTGCCTTTAGGACAAGTCGTTTTGAAATTTTTTTTACATCTCTGATTTTTTTTTACATCTTTACACCATACCAAGATAAAAAATATATAGCAATTATCAAATTATCACCATTTATGTACAAAAATGTAAATTTCTAGAAACCTAAAGTATTTTTCTAAATCATTTCTTCTTCATCTACAACTGCAGTTGCCAGACCTTCCTTCTCTTCATGAACGTTGCCTGCTACATTAGCAATTAATTTGGCCTTGTCTTCATCTACTGAAAAAACAAACAAACAAACAAACAAAAAAAAAAAAACCAAGTAACACAACTAACAGCAATAAAAATACTTCTTGGTCCAAAAGTAATGCCTTTACCACAAAAAGAAATACTGGTTTGCACCGGGAAGCCACTGCAGGTTGGACATGGTCAACCCTTGTCTGACCAGGAGAGACTCAATGCCCCATCTGCAAAGTAGTGACTTGCACGATGACAAATGTCACACAGATAAACAGTAATTATGGACGTGTTGGACTTTAAGAGAAAGCGATCAGTTCAATCACTGCACTGCTGTGGTTCGTATTAAAAGTTACTTCTCTAAATCAGCCACCTCTACGAATTCCAAAGATGACCTTTCTAGAGAATATTTTTATTATATATATATTTTTTTTTATTAATTGCTGTTCAAATAGCTTGCTTAGAAAATAAAAGACAAACAACTCTCTCTCCTTGTAACAATTAGGAGAGATGATAAAGCTCACATTTCTAACTTAGTTAATTTAGCATGTCAAAAACCAATCTTTCCCTGGTAATTTCAATACACTGAATGTCACGGAAAGGCCAAGTGACAGATTGCTGCATTTCAGTCAGAACACTCATCCTACTAAAAATGTAATCACTGATGTTCAGATTTCATTTGACTATGCACTGTACAATACTTGGATTGCGGGTAGCCTTTGGCATCTTCCTTCCCCCCTTCTCATATAATGAAAAATGAATTAATGCTACATACTGAGCTCCAGCACAAGTTTTGAGAACTATATGGACAGTAAACCATAACACTTTTATTTAATTCTGACTTCAGATTTAAGGCTGATTAAAATTGAGTTCATTGTTATCACTGAATAATACTGAGTTCAGATTTAATAATGATGTTGAGAACTGGAAATGTGTTTCCAATTCCTACCCAAGAGACTACAAAGTCCATCAAAAACAAATTAAGATCCTTTACTAATCATTATCATGCCCTGTGTTTAATCACATTCCTAGACAACTGCCTGAACTTCATTAGAGCAGTAGGCTCCAGTTATAAGCAGAATTTCAGGGCTCTGTCATCTTTATTGTGCCCGATCTTTCAGCAAACTTTTCGTGCATCTATTTGTTATAAATGATTTTGATGTACAGGAAATGTATTTGTCTTCTTTTCCAAGAATGGTTTCATAACCTCCCTATGTTCCAGAGCTAAATAACACATATGGTTTGTGTTTAACAACCTCCATTTGGTGCTTCATATGTGTACTTTTTCTTTTTGCTTCCAAGCCTGTGGCTGCAGAGCAGCACTAGCACTGAGGATCAGGCACCAGCGTGGGAGAACGCTCTCTGAATAGGCTTGCTTTTCAATTGTCAGACAGCAATTGACTGAAATCAGAGAAAAAAATGATTATTCTGACAGCCTTTGATATGTCATTGGCTCCAAAACTCTTTCTGTTCAAAGTCTCCTATGTCTATCAGACACTCAGTGAGGCATATGGCAACTTCTTGATGCGATACCCATTATTGATATGAAATGGTAACCTCTGTGGTCCTTCACAAGTCTCCTGTGGTTCTGCCCGTGCGCCACTTTCTGTAACTTTCTGTCACTTTCTCCTCCACCAGCACATGCAAACAGGCCTGAGGTCGCCCTGTCTGCTCCACACACCAACATTTATCATTTTGAAGTGTGCAGAAAGCTTGACAAATAATTGACTTTTGCCCAAACTGAAGCTACTCCAGCTGAAGCTACTGTCAACACTCAAGTGCCAGAGGCAGACAAAGTAGCTACACTGGAGGACAAAGAGTTACGGCAGTGAGAAGATAAGGCACGGTCTTTTATATAACACCTTGTCATAACTGTTTTTAATATTTACATTAATATGTAGGTCAGATGATACGATGGGCAGGAGATCAATCCCTTGATGAAGCTCTAACTGCATGTCAGAACCTGTACACAGGAGACTAGCAAGGCCAAATTTAGCCTCTTTAGGCTCTGCTTTGCACGTGTCTTATCTTTCCCAGTTTCCTTACATGACCTGGCATACCCGTGCAACCTCACCAGAAAGCTAATTAAGCAGTAAGATGAATCCTGGATGGCGCAGCATTAGACAAGACCGCTTTCAGCCTCTAGACACCGATGTATGAAATAGTATCGGAAACATGCGTTTTTCATTACAGCCCTTGTTAATAGCCTAAGGAAGTGCCTCCTGCGAAGTATCAGATCATAAGTTGTAATGAGCATTTTAATTAATACTATCCCACTGCCAGGGAAAAAAAATATTATATGCAAATTCAGTAAATTATTTGCACTGGGGAATCGTGGCTGTTTGTTCACAGGCAGCGTCAAAGCAACTTGAAGACCAAAAATGCTGCTGTATCCCAAAAGTGGGATAAGCTCCTCACTGGGTAAATGCCTATCTGCACCAAAATTTCAAGATACCTTCACAACTGGCTTCTGAAACCAGATCTCCTCATGAATAGTCATTTTTATTCATGTGCTCAAAGTAAACGAGCTCAAGGTTCAAAGGAAATAGTAAGAAATAAGAAAAGAACAGAGGAATTGCCATGATCCCAATGATTCATGGGGAAGGCTCCTGAGCAGGTTATTTTACAAGAGAGGCAGCAGCTGTAAATGCATATTAAGTTTTGTATCCTTTCTGGATGGGTAGAAAGAACAGCACCTCTAAGTAATATGAAAAACCTTACTTCATTAAACAAACCTTAAGGGGAAGCACAAATGAGAAGTGCTTTATATTCAGTGTCATCAATTCAGCTGAAAACATGTTTGTACCACTCCATGAAATGAATGCTTTTTATAGTGCCTTTCCTGCCAACATTGCCTCATGAACATAATAAAATTAAACATGTAAAACCAACTCTGGAGCTAGCAGTTAGCAAGTAAATTCCAGAGAAACAGTAACACACGCTTCTAAACAAACAGCTCTTCAGATACCAGGGGAAAAGTAGGTAAACTGAGGAAAGCACAATGCAGAGAAGGACTGGATATAAGTATCTCAGAGGAAAGGAAAAGAGACTTTAGCAGAAGAAACATTGCCCAGATAACCTCTTCGGTCCCTGGGGTCAGTCTTTCCACGTGCGTTACCAAGGCCTGCTGCGTTAAAGTGTTGGCAGCAGCGCCGTAGGCCACAAAAATGATTACCGTACAGATGTTCCTTCACTGGATCCACCGACAGAAAGTAGTTACCATGGAAGCAAGCTCAGCTCCAGCCCCTGAAATTTGGCTTCGCACCATGCTAACGCCTCTGCTGGAGAAATGACCCCGATGGCCAGGCCCCACCTTGTCCCGAGGGAGGCCCAACACAGGAGGCCCAAAGCCATGGCCAAGGAGGGGGCTCAGCTCCCGGCACCATTGCCCATGGACCTCCTGCCCACCATGTGGGTGAGGACCCTGTGATCCCTTCCCCATGCTGAGCAGCCACCCTTGATGCCTCACAGAAATATGGGAATATTCTCCTTCTGCTGATTTCTGTTCCTCAGCAAAACAAAAAGGTACAGGTTGAAAGGAGGAGGGAGCTTGGGTTCATCTGGGGGGTTTCTGTGGGTATTTTTTTGGCATAGAAAAAGTCCACGCTTCTTCCCTCTCTGCTTCTGACACAAACCTTGAAGGACTTTCTCCCCGACTGCCACCCTTGTACATCAATTGACCTCAAAGCAGCTGAAGGAGGAATATAAAGAACACAAAGATTTCCAAAGTTATGCCACAGTCATCAAATACCAGAAGCGTTTTGAAACCACTCTTGTGGCCCCGAGTAGGAGCAAACCTCTCCAAATAAGGAAGCATTTCTCCTCCAACGTGCAGAAATTGGCAGCTCCCCTCCCGGAGTTTATGTAAGATTTCTCAAACAGATTAGCCAACAAACAAATGTCAAATAGCCTCCTCTCTGGCTTCAGAGGGAAATCAGCAGGCTTTCATCCACAGAAATGGATTCTGATAAGAATTCGGGCTGGGGCACAAATTTCCATGTTGCGACAATGAAGTTTGAGAAAATTTCCACATAGGCAATAACGAGCAAACGCTGACAAAGTAATGCAATGGGGTCCCCAGACCTTAATTCAGTACGTATGGACATTTGAATTTGGGTTGCTATTGTCATAGTTGATGGGAAATTGCCACGCTGCTATTTGGGAGCCCCCCTCTTGCATTCCCAGAAACATTATGTGCACTTATAGAAAAATGCAGGTTCGAGATCAAATTACAGCAACGCTGCACGAAATAGCAATAGGATCAAAAGTAACGTGGCCCAAAGATAAGAAATACTGATGAAAAAAGGTAATATGAAGACAAAATGCTCCAGACGGCACTCCAGGGGGTCAAATAATACTGCATTTTTAATGCCTAGCTATACCCATTTCTCTCAGAACATTGATGAAGGAAATTCAGCATCACTTTCCAGTAAAAGGCTCCAGGACAGCTGCTGAAAACTTTCTGGAGAGAAGATCTTAAAACCCAGCTATCCTGGGTGCTGGTAAACCAGGAGATGCTATGGCAAGCGCTTAGCAACGATCTTTCCCAGGTTTTTTTAACCTCCACCAGCCTCCCACAGAGAATGACAAGGAGTTATTACCAGTGACAATGAGCTCTTTCTTCTGCTTCTTGTCCCATTAGGCCCTGATCTTTGAAGCTTCTGCACAGAAGTTACTTTGAATATCTAAATACCTAAAAGACTTTGGCATGACTGTGTGCACAAAAGGCTCTTCATAGCTGTGAGAATTTGTAAGATTGGGGCTGCAGAGTACGGGGTAAGGGTTCTGCTTGATTTCACGGAATTGTAGGGGTTGGAAGGGACCTCGAGGGATTATTGGGTCCAGCCCACTTTTATTTGTCCATACAGTGCTCAGCACTTCAAAACTGAGAGTGATAGTGAAAAATAGTGCTGAGTGGCACAGAGAAATACACTTTCAGTTCTTCATTAAACTGTCTAGCAGAACTAATGGTGCTTATATGTGCCCCTACTTATGTATCTTCACTTCTGAATAAAAAATAAAAATAAGCAACAAATCACTATATAAAGAAATCGGTTCCTTTGAGGCAAAATTCAGTTGTGCAGTCTTTGAAACCTCATGGCACAACTATTGCTTTTTCTTTCAGTATACAGAGCAAGCCACACAGAGGTCAGACCAGCATCCGTTTCACCAAGAAATCACAGTCCTAACAAGACATTCCCACACAGATAGTGGAGAGAAAAAGTACCAAAAATAATCAGCTGTTTGGAGACACTAAATAAAACTATACTATACTACAACTATACTATAGATTAAAAACTATAAATTGACTTTGATCCACATTCACAGCAGATAGGTAAGGTGGTCATTTACTAGTGTTCAAATGGACTAAACAGAGGAGGAAAATGTGGAGGGTGGGTTTAATTCGTCTTTTCCACTTATTTATTTTTTTCTACACCGTACATAAAGACAAAAGTACAGCTGAAGGTGAAAGGGCATGGCAGAATATATCCCAGAAGATGTGAGAAAGTGGTTTTTCTGATTATGGTGCATATGCTGTTCCCTGCAAACTCCACTCGGCTGTGATCATCCCTTCCACCCGCGTGATGTTGGTCCCAAGTTCTTTTATGTGGGTAATTAATAACTCTTATCCAGTGCTTGATTTATCTTTCTTCAACATGTGTAGATCACATGGAGATGAACTGTGTGAATTATTACCCTGTGGAGCCAAGTAAAGAACTTTGTTTTTACTGTTCTGAGGTTCTTATTTCATAACTTGAATGAATAAAAAATACCATACATATATTTCAAGAAGCACGCAAGAAACTTCCTTGCCTAAACACATGCTTTTCTCTTGATTTATTATTTGGATTTATAAATGTACTCTCTTCAGTGTTTGAGTTATACATTTTTTCTCCGTTAAAAAACAGGGATTAATTCTTAACCACAATGTCTTGATTTAAGCCGAATTTTCTGAGCACCATTTTCTTTCCCGCTTTTCTGTCTCCTAAACTTCAGAGGTTACATGACTAAGTTCTTGCTGCCACAAACTGATTTTTCAAACACAAGATTTCTCTTGTTTCACTCATGTATTGAATGCCATAAAATCCGACGATAGCGTGTGTATTGAGTAAAGCTTTGTTTAAAACTAGCTAAGGAAGCTCAGCGTGATTTTTTTCCTCCATAGCACACTGAAGACAGCACTGAGGGAGGCCAGAAATGACCAGTTTCCCCCAAGGACATTTCTGTGAAAAATGCCAGAAAAGGGGCACTGAGAAAAAAGGAACATCAACAGTTCTGAATTTAGCCTTTTATTTAAAACTTATGAAAAATAAATTCTCATCCCAACATAGCATGATCAACCATAACATTGCATGGAGGAATCCTCAGGTCAAAGGTGCCTTTCTTGTACTACTGGCAAAGATAAGTAGGAGAAACAATCTCTGATACCTTTTCACTTCTGTGACTCTTAATCTTTGCCTTGAAGTCCAGGACAGCTGATTACAGAGGCATAGTGCCAAGGAGGGCTGAGCAGCAGACGTCCCTGCATGGCTGTGGCAAGTACATCTGACTCTAGTTTAATAATTAAAAGCCATTAATGAATATGAACTACCAGACTGTGAAGGTTCCTCTAGCTCTCTTTCCAAAATGTAGTTAGGCATCAGAATTTCAAACAAAAATGCAAGAGTAGAAGTCCTACACCAAACTTATCAATTTTATGCTCCATCTAGACTACAGAAGCCGTAGCCAGCAGCAGTTTCATCCAGATGTGTATTCGGAATGTATTACTCTTCTGGGACCACTCTGACATTTCAGAAATTGTCATCGTCATTTTCAGAGATAAAACTGTGAACATCACAATAGCATGCAAGCATCAAGCCCCAGGGCCCTCCAAGTTTTATTGTATTTTTTTTTTAAGTTGAAGGAGTGGCAAAGTCTGTCTCTTCATGAGGATCGGTGTTAACAACATTAAAGCGATCCTACAGATCTGCACAAAGCTCAAGCCATCCTTACCAGAAACTCATTATTCTAGACCAAGTCCTCTCTCAGTTGTGCTTGTATGTGGACCATCAAGTTTAAAAGCCCAAAGCATTGAAGGTATTATTTAATATCATTTGCATAGATTTAAGCAAGGTATCAAGTCAAAACTCACAGCTGAAGGATCCTGTGTTTCTTCAAGGAATTGCACTCAAGTCATTGAATATACCAAGTTAGATAACTCTGCTTTTCTCACCAAAGCTGGTCTGTTAGAGGGCAGAAGAGAACAGCTTTTGGTTGGAAAGAGGGGCCTCTGTTCCATTAGATATAAAAATATGTCAAGACTAGCATTATAACGTGCTAATTAAAAAAATACTAATAATAATAAAAAAGGGGAGAAACTAACCAAAGATACAGCGCATGTAAAGCTCTTCTGTGCTACAATAATCTTGTGGCCATATGAGCCAGTGGATAGGGTAAACAGAAGGATCCTGATAAACTGCAGAACTAGACAGAGATTAATTACATCAGAAACAATAAAGACATGTTTAAAAGATTTCTAGAAAGGATAAATCAAATCACAAATACATTATTATGGAACCTGGGGTCTGCAGTAATATTACTGGAGAGGATCTTTGTGTTGGTCTTTTCTTTCTCATTATCTAGTCACTCTTAGGGTCTACAACAGTGAAGTATCTGAGAAGCTTCCAGCTGCAAGTAGATTCCTCCTTCCCAGCATCCTTGTGCAATGAGGAGAATGGTATTTGTTCTTTACACGTAGAAAATGATCAAATTAAGTTAAGTCACTTATCAAAAATTATGCAGGACCCAAAGAGAAGGAAATTCAGGGAAAGAACAGCTCTCCGGCATTCTGTTTAGGCAGTGCTTCCCAATGTAAGTCCTGTCAAATGAGCGTTGTTGCTTCCCCATGCTTGGGTTACTCATGATTGTGACAACCTTCTCACACAACTTTATGGCAGAGAGAGGAAAAAAGGGCCTAAAAGCCATCTCCTTCATACCAGCAATCATGTCCTGACTAATCTGTTTTGGTACCTTTGAAACTTAAGTGCTGTGTTTTAACATAGTCATTTTTATGACTAACACCACCTCACCTTCTCAGTGTATTAAAAAAAATAAAATAAAAAAAAATGCAAGGACTAAAAGAACATAGTATCTTATAAAAAGGCCAAAATCTTCTAAGAATTCCTGAGCAAGAGTTAACCCCAGATCAGTGCCAAAGACAGGTGGGTAATATCAGCGCATCTTAGCTTAAAGTGTTAATTTTGTTTCCAAGTGAGACTTTCTGACATTCATAGTGAAAAGATCCCTAGTCAAGACTTTTCTCAGCAGTTTCATTCACCCTGTTTTGTTGCATCAGTTATTTGTTCAGCATTTGTTCCCAGGTTTGTTTTCATGTCACCTCCATACCCACTCTCATGCCCTTGTTTATCAGGTGGGTTTCTACATACTCATAATTCTTTGAGCTTCCTTTCAAGTAGCTTGAAAAAAAAATTCACAGTATGAATTCATGAAACAATGCATGAATAAGTCATTTCCTGCTTTAAATACACCTCTGAGTAAATGATCCAGAGGCTTTTCAAGAACCATTTACATAACAGTCGCTGATACAGTCTTCAAATTTTCATGTCAATCTCAAAATGGCATTTTAAATCACCCCATTTTCCTAAATGAGGTGAGAGAATTTTAAGAGCAGATTTTCCAACTTCTAGAGCTCTTCTTTTAATTATAAATTTTTATATGTTGAATTCCCCCCTTCTTCCTTCATTAGGGGTAGCGCAGAAATGTCAGAAACACTTTGTATGTATAACCTATAATCCAAATGCAGTAGGGGTACTACTTCAAATAGTACATTTTCTTTTACAACCACAAATGCCATAAATTTCAACAACTGTCAATCCTGCTTCACAGTCTGCAGTTTGAAAATAAAATTTGGAGGCTTTGCTAAATGTGAATAACTATCTACTGCGGTACTACTGGGAAGAAACCGATGAATCACAAGATGCTCAACTAGTTACAAATAAATTTAGGTAATTTCCAGTCAAAATTCATAGACAAGCAAATAAAAGAGAGAGATTTGGCTTTCACTTGCATTTCTTTAGTGCAAAAATATGTATGGTTCTAGGGCTCGGCAGCCAAGAATGGGCTCAGAGTTCAATCTCTCCCTCTAATCTTGTTGGAGCGGGAATAGCAGGGAGAAAGCTTAGACAGCACCAAACCAAGTTGCATCCAGAGAAGTATCTGGGTATGGTTCCTTCAACAGCATGATTCCTCCAAAGACACCGAGGGATGCATGCTAATTCATAAAGTGGATCATCAAGGGGTCACAAGCTCCATCCACACAGGCTGCCACAGGGCAGAACTGCAGAGTTTTTCATTGCCTTGGGGTGACAGAGGCTGTTCAGGAGAGCAGCTCCTTCCCTTTGATCTCACAGACTGACTCAAGGACTTCTGCTGCCAGCCTGAGAACAAGCAGCCAGTGTTGAGCCAGCCTCCTCTTGAACTATCTCTGCATTCAACGGTCTTAGAGAACAAAAGAAAGAGCAGAGACAGAAATTGTGATCTCTGGTGCTGCAAGAATCTCTTTGGAGAACAGTCTCTACATCTGCAGCAGTCCTGATCATTACTTTTTGCTGAGCCAGGAGTTTGGGAGACAGAAGCAGAAAGGAGCACATCCACAGCACTTGCCAGTTTTGTTCGATTGACCTAAAAGCACTCATGGACTGAGAGGCATAAATTCCCAGAGGTAGTGCCACATTTCTTTTTTGGCTTCAGGTCTGATTGCCAGAAAATTAGAGAGTTGACTCCGACGTGCCCTAATCCCAGAGAGCTGGGGTAGCAGTTGTGACCTTCACAGACTAAAACCCACAGGCAGGCCCATTCTGCAAGTTCACTGAAAGGGTCACAGCCCTGTAGGCGCTGAATCCAGAAATACAATGCGATTTGAAACCAGGCTGAAGGAGAAGACAAAGCAACTAGGGGAAGGGAAGATGCCAGAAGGCGAACTCCTGTACAAAAAGAACAAGAAAAAGGCAATGCAAGTTCACAAGAATGCCCAGTGGGAATCTGCAAAGGGTCAGAGGGTGTGGACCTGTCACCCTGTCCTAACAAAGCTGAGCATGAGCACTGGGCCACCTCAGCATTGAAAGGACCCGAGACGGAGAGGTGCAATCCATCATTTTCATTGCCAGCTACCCCACACACAGGGAAGGGGGAAGGAGTCATCATCCCTGTGCTGGGGGATGTGGGTAGGGTTTCTCACTCAACCGTTATGCATAAGGTTTAAAGGAGAGCACTGTCAAAGGAGAGAAAGGTATTAAGATTATGTTAAAATTTAAAAAAAAAAAAAAAAAGAGGGAGGGGGAGTGGAAAAGCCAAACGAAATGCGAAGGAAAACTGCTTCTTGTTTTGTTAAAGTAATCTCAGAAGTGCTTCTTTCTGGTAGAAGTCATGATTTGATCGAATTTTAGCAGCTACTGGTGCCAACTCTGTTGCACAATAAACACTGGAGAAAAGAGTTTAGAGAACATATCAGTCATAACTACATGACATGTTAGTGATGCATGTTTCTTAGAGTGAGAGCAAACAGTATAATTCAACTTCTAATGAAGTCAAACAACCCAAAAAGTAAAAGAGCAAAAGGAAACTCTCTCTCTCTCTCTCTCTCCCATCACAAAACACATTAGCAAAATGGAGTGTTCATGATTAATTCACATTCCTTTCCGATCGTCTATCTTGCTAAAGCAGCATAAAATTCAACTCTTTGTTTCTTCTCTCTGAAGATATAGGAGACATGACATCATGGCATCTCATGTAACAGTCAAACCAGAAAGCACAGCTGAGAGGTTTTGAGGTTTCCTTGCAAATATTGGGACGTCTGCAGCAGTTTTACCTATTTGGTGAGAACTTCAAACTGTCTCCACAAGGAAAGGATTTATTAGCTACTTTGCAACGAGCACTGCACTTGCTGCCCCTGCTGTGTGTTGATGGACAGAAAATTCTACAACATCACATTATTTCAGGACTCCAGGCTCTTAAATTAGGCCATAAAAATGCAGAGAGTGGAGATCTTTACAACTATAGAGAGTCTCAGGGATACACTGAGACGGAGTCCTTCACTGGATAGAGAGATAATTAGAAGTCAGTGACAATTTGTACAATTTATAAGGAGAGGAAAGGCTTTTCTTTTATAAAGAAGAAAACTAAAATACTTCAAATATACTACACTTCATAAGAGCCAGCTTTTTGAAGCAATTTCAATTAAGCCCAGCAAACTTTTCAAAATCTTTCAGATTGTTCCAGATCTCACCTGACTCTGTTCTACATTTTCATGCAAGAAAAAAGTTATTTTACTTTGAAAATCTGCATAATTAAAAACTGTACTGTCTTCTGATTGATAAAGTTTCAAGTGACAGCTTTGCAGCAAGCTGCCTCCCACACAGAAGCAATTTGTAAAAGCCTTTCAGAGTTTTATGTAACTGAAAAATCCGAGTTGCTCTCATCCATGTCTTTCTTTCCAGTACCAGTTTAAATGTGACTGCCAGGAACTGCAACCAGTACATGCTTGAATATAAAACGAATTTACATACCAATATTTTTGCATAGTTACGAGGTACCCATTGACAGAAAGGGCTTTTTGTTGTTGTTGTTGTTCCTATTTTGGCAAATTTTGAAACAATTTTATATGTAAAGCCCAATTTAAGCCTGCTTTTTCAAACATATTTGGACATACAATGCACCTTTGCTATCAGCTCAAATGGCCTTGGTAGTCCCACAAGAGCAAAACCTAGCAGAATCCGCATAAGAAGAAAGAAAATATTACTTCAGTTCTTTCACTGGGTTTAGGTGAATACAAATCTCTATTTGTTTTCCATCTTCAGTCATACGGTATATTAAACACTAGAGGGAGTACAGAAGAAAGCTGAATATTTCTTTCAGACAAAAAGGCAATATGATCAAAATTTAATACCAGTTGTAAAGGTTTCATCTGAAGCCACGGATCTCCAAGCGTCCCAGAAATCTTGAAAGTTGTTATAGTACAATTATCCAGGCTACATTTAATCTTACATGATGTCTTATAAGAATTCTAGTTCTCAAAAATAACCTAAAACCCCAACTAGTGTCCTGCTCTGGATGGAGATATCTGCCTTCCCAAGCGCATCTTTAGCTTTTACTCTAATGTATAAGTAAAGTAACTCAAGTTGCACACCAAAGAAAAGCTGACAGCAATGAGAAGTTTGTCCAGTATAACTCAGTTAAATATATTTTTACTAAAAACAAACAACATTAGTGGATTTTTTGTTTGTTTGTTCTAAATAAATAAACTGATCTAGTTCTTATAACCAAATAGTTGTGATATTTATAGATCAAACACTGTGACATTGCAGTAGAAGTTGAGTGAAAACATGGACTTGGGTTTCTGTGTTGAAAGACAAAGTAATTATTAAAAGGAACAAAGTTCTAAAATTTTTAATAAATTTCTAATTTAGTAACATTCAATATGGCTAGTGCAGTGTTTTAATGCTTTAAAATTATAGTCAGCTATTTCCTAAGGTTCAGAATAAGCATATCTCCAATCATGAGCAAGACTTTTCATTTACATTGTATTTTGATTGTTCAGTAGGCACATAGAAATATAAAAAATAGAACAGTCAAACAGTCAGGTGAGATTATTAAGAATTAAAATCAAGTCAGAAAAGGAGCTGCCTATTTGTTATGTTTTGCTGTGTACTTTTCCTTTCCTTTGTGATGAAGAAACTAAACCAAAATTCAGCCTGGTGTCCAGAAAGGTCATAGTCAGAGAATGACACAAAGAAAGTGGTAGGAGAAGACAGCTCTACAAATCAGCGAATACTGAAGCAAATCCACAGAACAAAGATTCTGACCTCATAAAACAAAACTCTACTCATTTCCCCTTTTGTTACAGGACCGAGAAATCAGGAACTTATAGGATAACCCCATCTTACAGAACACCTGCTCAAAGCAAAGCCAAATTCAGACGGATCACACGGGACCTCGACCCCTTTCCACTCCCCACAGGCTCTTAAATACTGTTGTCCAAGGTCCCTGCAGCCAGTGCTGCCATCAGTCTGCACATCCCCAACCAGTTCCTCAATAGCAGATGGAGCAGAGCATCTCCCCTACACAACCCATCCAAGGCATATCAAGAAACCTCCAACTCTCCTTGCACCCAAAGTGGTTACTCTTGCAGTAGATGGTTAAACAGTGGTTAAAGTCCCCTGTAGGAATTATGAAGCTTCCTCCAGGTGTTCAAATAAACCTTGGTCCACCTACTCCTTATGAGTCCCATGCTGTGCCCTCCATTGGCTTCTCCACTGATCCTATCCCAGAACATCTCAGCCAGCTCAGCACCTGCTCCCCAGCCCAGCTCTGAGTATCTGAGTTGCTCCTTTGAGCGTAAACCCCACTGTCCATGTCTCAAAATTAATTCCAAAACATTCAAAATACAAATTACATTATACAAATCATATACAAATTAATACAAAAATTCATGACCAAAGTGGAAGAACATGATTTTGTTCCATATAGGCTGAGTGCCGTAATGCAGAGAAGACACCAGCCAATTAGCTGCACACCCTCCTTGCAAGCCTGAAGACTTTTATTTCCTACAGAAAATGACAGCAGCCTGAATGAGGAGGTAAAGATGCTCCAGACAGCCACCCCACAATACCCTTTGTAGGCACATTTGAATGACTTGCTCTTTTACAGTCAGTAGACTTTTCTCTTTTGTTCCAGCTCTGTTGTGATCTTTCAACATCCAAGTATTACTTAATTCGGGAGTTTGCCGGATAAAAGATTTTTTAGAGAAGGTTTTCATTTATGAGTGAGTTGTTCTTGTTGGGAGCATTCCTCATAGCAAATGTACATGACTTGCATTATGCAAACCAGAGTGCTACATACTTCAAGCATAATTTTTCTACTTACTTGGAAGTGGAATTTGCTTTTTTAAGCTGAGAAGTAAAACATGAAGTAACTCCATACCCTCTGTACCTTTAGACTGTAACAAGAGTCCAAATTCTCTTATATGAAAAAAAAAGAAGGAGGAATTTTGACTTGCCCTGTACAGTTTTGCTGCAAACTTTGTTGTGTGTGATTGCTTCAAAGAGTGAATGTGGGAAAAGAAAATATTTGTGTCATAGTAATGGTCTCATCTATCTGTAGCACTTGACACCGCAGCTGCCAGCTGTACGGATAAATATCATGTTGCAGATAGATTGTGTCTGCGAAGCAGCGAAAATGGAATGTTAATTTGGGCTCAGCCGTGCTAAAACCTGGGAGGGCTCCGAGCATGCTCGGGGTAAGTGAGATCTCCACGAAAGCCTGTGCCTTGCTTTGAGCTGGAAGCTGCCTTAAAGAACTTTAAATTACTAATTTCTCTAACTAGCTTGTCTACTGAGACTAATAGCTATTAGAGAGAGGCGTCAATACATATAGATCAAGAGACTATCTCTCAGAAAATCCTTTTCAGTATTTTGTCCATGTTGCTAGATTCTTTTTGGCATTCTTTTTCTTGCTGGCTTGTCCTTTATAGTTTCCCCTGAAAGTGTTCCCTGTTCTCATCCATCCTTTTTATCCCCTTGGAGATGAGGGTCTGCGATGGACACATTCAGACACTGCACGGTGTCCCCTGTACCTGCCTGTGACAGCACCCTGGCATACATTTTCAGTCTTGCTTCTACCACGAGTTTTCCCGCTGTCTCCCACCGGTGACCAACCATTCTTCTATTTGTTGTTACCCCTTTCAAAACCAATGCTATGATTGATGCCTTTTCTTCCAACCTCAGTGAAGATATTTTCCTTTTACTCAGCTGCCTGCACATACATCTGTGTGATTTTGGGGATAGACCAAAGATAGTATCTACCACATCCAGCAACTGGAGCTTCATCACAGTCTTCAAAGTGTGTTACATCCAGCCCAGTGATGTTTTTCTTGGATTCATGCATGTAAGCAATTTTCTGTGGCTGTGTGAACCAACATATATCACCTGAACCAAAGTAAGTTCATGGGTTCATGGGGTAAGAACATGGGTTCCTGGCCAAACAGAAGGTTAAGTCATAATTGGTGAAGCTACAGTAACGTAATTAGGTATCTAGGCCCTTAGAAGTCATAACAATTACTCAAAATTAAGCCAAGAATAAGAGGGGAAGATGCTTGCTCAACAGCTAGAAAAGGAACCTACTGTCAGAAGGAACCACTGATGTCATTCTGACACCCAGCATCTAGGGGAAAAGAAATCAAAGTAATATCAGCCTTGATTCTTTAATTTTTCCTGCTTCCCAACAGCTCTGTGCTTTCCATTCCTCAAGTGGCCAGACTTTGTTCTCCCCAAATAGCACCTCCTGCTGCACTTTCAGAGACTGAACCCTGGACCAAGGTGGACATCTGCCTGTTCCCGTATGTCATTTCCAATGTTCTTATCTATTTTCATAGATAAAACTAAAGCAACTATTAGCTGCACACTAGAATACGCAGCCTCAGAAAAGCACTCGTATATCAGGACAGGTTCCAGTACATTGCTGAAATAATTAGAGGAAGAAAAAAAAATAAAATAGAAAGAAAATTGGACTTCCCTCACTCTCCTCCAGGCTCTGCCACCAATCTGCTGCAGTTGCTTATGCAAACCTCCTCTTCTATCTGTGTTTTCATCAGGACATATGAAATTGCCTCTGACCTTCGGTGAGAAGCTCCCAGATGTTTGTTAAAACCTTGCCTTCATCAAACAAGATTGCAAACTTGTTGACTCAGGGCCTTTATTCACCTGAGGTCAGGCACTTAACTGAGATGTCTGTGTTGAAAGGATACTTGTTCTAGGCTAAATGAGCTAATTTAAATTTTTGGTAAGTTCTTAAAGCATAAGGACTAAATTAGGCTATACAGACCTCAGGAATTATTCATTTGCCTTTACAGGAGTCAGGAGAAAAACCACTGTGAACTTACGTTCCTTGTAAGTGCTCCGGGCTAGATGAGATAAATCTGCTATGGCTGCATATAGCACTGGGGTGAGCTGGGCTCTGAACAGCACCAGGGTACCTGGACACTGCAAAACAGTGAGTCCTTAGAATAAATATCCTAACCACACAAAAAAAATAGAGCAGTAAGTGGTTAAGGAGGGTAAGAAATAGTATGGAAATTTTACATTGTGGATATGAGCAAGTCCTGAAGTGTTGTGGTACAGTCCTTCCTATTGTCTGTGCTGCTCTTAAATCACTTCTGTCAAGCCAAGTAAAGAAAGAGACTTTGCTCTCAGGTTACAGACAGCGAATATCCCTGTTGTCAGTCAGCTGTTACAGAACTTCAAGTAAGCAGTGTTAATTATCTAATATCGAGGCACTTTTTTTTACTTCTAAGTAATTTTCCATCCTATTAGTTTTTATATCAGAAGCCATGCAGAACTGAGGCTGTAGGCTCTATTTATCTTTTGCACACTGGTACAGTTCGAGTTTCTCCAAATGCAGACCTGAATAAAATCTTAATACCCCCGTTAATTTGTCACTGATCTGAAAATTGAACTCGAAATAGTTTGCAGAATCTCTTCCACACAGGTCTTTTGTTTTAATTGAACTTTTCTTTTTCCCATAGGAAAGCTAATTTAGTATGACTTGCCAGTAGTAAAATTGAAATTCTTTGGCTAATTAATTTTTGTACCTGAAACTGAATATAGCTGACATTTTATTTTTTTACCAGATTTTAATACCTCCCTCTCAAAAATTCAATCCTTGGCATATGGAACCAAGGAAAAGTTGGAAAAGTTACAAAAGTTTTCAGGAATTAGGAGGTTTCTCAGGGCTTACTTTGCAGGGTCATGGAAGGTTTTCATCTCTACAGAGACGGTAGCTAAAATACATGCGAAGTCTGGAGCCAGTGTGAGCTTCTCTTACAGGAAGATTGTGGAGTAAGACGTGAACCCGTGAACTTTTCAACCTCACTTCCACCAGGAAAAACCTGGAAACGTGTCAAAACCAACTTTCACAGCAGAGATGAGATGCACTTGTAGTTTGATTAGATGAACCCATAAGAGCTAAAAGAAACAACTTTTTTGTGCTTAGAACCTAAAGGGCTAAATTTCACCCCAGGAGTACCATTGAAGATTATGTGATTTTAGGCATCAGGACTGCTGCTGGACTTGGGCTTTTATTCTAAAACGTTTGCATTGTATCTGCATAGTCCTCAGACATTTCTCCTGCTATTTTCCTCACTCTACAACTTTCTGTTTAAATGCTACCACTCCTTTAGCACTCCAAACTCACCCAAACTTTTACACTAATGGCTATAAATATTTCTAACAATTCTACATCTTTTTGCAAGTGATTATCACTTTGGATTTTTGCCTAGCTGATGGAATAATATCTTACTGAGCCATATTTGCCAATGGCAGAGTTAGGATCAACTCCAGTAATTGCAGCAAGCCTTGTAATAAATTTAACCCACTTACATTATGCATACAAATGCTTCTGTGCAATGCCCAGAATACATAAGAGGTCACATTTCATGACCAGGTTGGACACTTTGTTCTGCAACAGAGCAAAGGGTTGGTGCTGAAGGCTGCCTCCAACCACATGGGACTCTCTGGTGTGTGTTCGGCAGCCCCTGACTGCCTGCCCGTTTTGCTTTCCTTTGCACACCATGCAGGAGCCAACGAGGACAATACAGGGAAGCACCATACACCAAGGCAGAAGGTAAGGCATGCAGCATTTCACCACATCTTCATCTGGGACGTGCCCTTGATAAGCCCAATAAATTGAAGTACAGCTGTTTTGTTTGTCCTACACAAGTCTGGAAGCTGAAAGATCACTGTTGTTTCTGTTCCCTTTCCCTTCATGTTTGTACGTGTTTCTACACCTCTGGAGATCTGGCTGGACGCCTTCAAAGAATGAATTCAAAACTCCCAAAGACACAAAGAAGCAGCCCCTGAACTCACAACAGGAATGCTGTACTGCAAATTGGCTCATTTCCCTGTTTCTGATTGCTTATGACTTTCTGACCCATCACACCCTCATCCCACACATTTTAAGTATGGTCGTGGAAACTCCACCATTGCAACGTGTGCACCTTAACACTGCTCTGGCCAGACACCGAAGTCATTTGTATGCAACACCACACAGATTAATATGGGGAAAAAAAAAAAAAAAAGTTTCAGGTGTAGATTTTAAGAAGCACTAATACATACTTGAGCCTTTTGAACATTCAGAGCCCTCGGGACACAGGTGGGCTAGGCAGGCTTTGCAGGGCTCGGCAGTTCCTCCTGCAGACACTCGTCCCGTCGGAGCAGCCCCTCTGGAGCCTGTGCGCTTTGAGCCGTCCCCGTACCAGACTCAGCCGCCTGGAAGGTGATGCAGACAAGACATGACAGAAACGGGCTTAGTTTTCTTGAAATGCGAAATTAAAGAAAGAGCAGGTGTCTGCTATGTCTAGGCTTGCAGATGCCTCAGATATGTGGGGAAGTGTCAGCAGCACGCTCGCATTGATCTGGGTTTGGCTAGCAGTGCGCTCCCGACGGTCGGAAGGAGGGAGCAGTCCTCTGTACATGCCCGAACATCCATCACCCTCACAGCACTGCTCTCCCCTTCATCTCACCTTCCTTTGAAGGCTTGTTTTCTCCATCACACAGCCTCAGTAGAGACCCCAACCCAACCCAAGCATTGCCACAAACGAGTTCTGATCACCAGCAAGCCAAAGCACTCACTGGGCCCATTTTTTAAACTCACTTCCCAATTTGGGAGCCCTATTTATGCATCCAAATGTGGATATGGCAAACATACAAAGAATGATATTTATGCAACTCGGGACGTTTGAAGCAGCAACAGATAAATATGACTTCTTCAACTCTGGTCTTCACATTTTTAAATGATCTTTTCACATGCACATATCGGAGCGAAAGAAATGCCACATTTTATAAGGGCATCCTATGTAGGAAACTGCATGTAAAGTGCCTCGTTGGTTGTGCCTGCAGACGTGCACTGCAACCAATAAAGCACTGCATCTGTTGTAGTTTTATATGAAACATTCACCCATAAATTATCATGTTTCTCAATCATTATGCTGAAGTAAAGACGCCTTTCTGAATCTAAGTGGTGTCATACGGACAGTGCTGCGTGAAATAATTACATTTACATTTATTAAAGTAATCTTGCATTCACAATGCATCGATGTCCTGGCCAAAAGGCATCTCTCAAAACATACCACCTTATGATACAAAATACAAATACTTAATGAAAATGGGAAGGAGAGTTTAGGGGTTATTTTTTCCTTTGATTAATGACCCATCAAACAGCCCAAGTGCCTTACAGGAACTGTGAACCACATCCAGACCTCACTCGGGTGCGGATACGTTACAGTAACTTTGGAAGCTGTGCTGGATTCTGTTTTGAAAAAGAGTCTTTTGGGCAAAACATTAATATTTTGTGAATTCTGCATAACTGAACAAAGTGTTTCATGTTGCACATGACATATAAAGGGAAAGATGGACTGAATAATGGAGAGACAGAACTATTGAAAAGAAAAGAGGGACTAACAGCCCAGGGAAATATGTTTATTCCCTTCCTCTATTCATATCCTCTTCAAGCTTTCCTCCCACCACTAGGAAGGCTACGCGTTTTCTCTATATAAACATGACACTTTAAATGTTTCCATCCTAGCACGGGTCCGGAGCTCTTGCCATGCACTAACCACTGGCCAAGGCATTGGGGCAATTTGGGCTGATGAAGGAGAGGTGATGAATGCAGGGATCCTTTTCATGTGACAGCACAGAAGAGCTACTGAGCACAGCAAAAAGCAGAAACCGAGCAGTGCTGCGAACCGCCAGCATTATGCCCATCCAGATAGTCTAATAGTGGAAAAATGAGGTCTCTCTGCCCAACTCTAACCCAAAACGAGGTGGCCTTGTTTTCGAGGTTTAGTTTTCAAGAAACATTCATCAAGCGGTGTGTCATGTGTGAACCATAAATCACCTAGGCTCTGCTGAGTAATTTTCTTTTAATTACTTGAAAAGCAAAACCTTTAGAGGTGTATGGGTGACTCTTTCTTTTTTAATAAGACACTATTTTTCTATTTATGTTTTTATCTTGGTCAGAAGCCTGGTGGTTTTTACGTGTGTTTTTGGACCTTATAAATAACCAGTAATAAATAGTTGGACGCCTATAATTCAACAGTAGCACAGGATCCTGTCACTGCTCTGCCTGAGTAATATTTTAACATGCAGCAGAGCGATGCTTCTGCTATTTTCTGACCTGCAAGGGGAAGAAGTGACACCTAAGGCTATGTCTACATTATTTATACCACTTTGATAGATTAAATCTTAACCACAAGGATGAGCTTTTAAAACATGCCCGAAAATGTTTAAAGATTCCACAGGTGCTCTTCCTGAGTGCAAACAAAGGCTTCTCTTTGTAGTATGAAAACAAAATTAAAATGTAACAAAGTCCTGGGAGCTATACTTTCTGCTTAAAACAAATCCTTGACTGGACATGTTGGATTTATTTATTTTTAACTGACGTATTCTTGGAGCTCACAAGTGATATGTGTATATATATATACACACATGTGTGCGGGCATGTGTATGTCTACAGGTATATACACAAGTATGTATATCTATATGTATCTATACATGTACATATGTTTGAAAATTATTTCAGTGATCCAGTCAAACTATTTGCTCTGATACCCATTTTTCTCCATGTGAGAGTGTCCTTGAAGACATTGGATTCTAAAATGAGAAATTATTTTCTTTTTTAGCAACATTCTCCGCAGATAATAATAGCCACCATAGAAAATGCTAATAAAAGATGGAGATTGATAAAGGCCTTCACTAATAACGAATTAACCCTGGTGCATTTGCTTTAATTATTAAGTATGCAGAACTGTGAAAACAAGCAGCACTTTTCACAGAACCTCTCGTCTAGAAAAGAATAGATGGGACTTTCATTTGAGACCTCTCATGAGAAATATCTCTGCAAATTTCAGTCTCAGAACTAAACACGGTATCAGCAAAGACTCAACAGCATTACTATATGAGCAAAATACTCTTAAAATAGTATAAAATATAACTCACAGGTGAATATACAGCACAGAGCTACCCAGACAGTATTTTTTGTATTCATTTCTATAAGTCTACAAAATATGTGCTCCCCTACATCCCTCATTTCAGAAGGGATTCAGTCCTGGAGGAAAGGCTCCAATGAAGGTATTCCTCCATCATAAAACGCTTCTTCTAAGCCATCAATGATGTCCCTTGTCGCTAGAGATCACGACAACACAGCATGCTGCCTATTGATTTAAGGGCTTTTAAATTTTTGTCAAAATATTAATGGATTGCATTTCTCTGACTACATTAGTTTACAGAGTAAAACCATCTACAGACTCCAAGTTTCTGAAATACAGCTGCAAACAAAGTAAATCAGCCTTTTGAAATTTTGGGACATTTCATATGCTGTCAAAAATATGTAAAATAAGAAATGAGATGTTGTAAGGTCCTCGTGTAGGACTGTGAAGCTAACAGATAGATGAATGTGAACGTCCAAATTCTGATTTATTCAAATATATTTCTCAAGTATTGCTGACATTATTTGTACGTGTGAGGTCTTCAGTCATAGTAGCAAAAATGGTTGTGATTATTTCATATTTAGAGCAGGAGCACAACTTCTGCCATTTATGGCCACTGACTACAGCAGCAATGGAGAATGCACCAATATAGTAAATTTTTTTCTGTATTGTAAACTTCCACTGGGTCTTCAGTATAGTAGATTTCCTAATTACCACAACCATATCAAACATTCATGTCATGGCTCTCAGAGCAGTGTAAGCAATTAGGTAACAAGAAGATGAGGCTGATGGAACAACTTCTGTGATATTGTACAATGCTTCAGTGACAGAGATGGGGAGCAGAGCTACATCCTCCCATCCCTTCAAGTGATGCCTGTACCTTATAGGAATTGCCTTCATCTGCTTTTACTGAAAGGAGATGAACTCTGAAGAAAGTGAATCAATTCCTCATTTTGGAAGAGCATTGCAAATGAAGCAAAAAATCTATTGGAAATCCTGGGACTGAAAATGCTGTGCACAGGCCATAGCAGGATGTACAAGGAAATAATTTTGGGAGAACTACAACTGGCACGATACACGTTGTACAAGGAAACTGTGTGCTATTATTTGGTCTTCCTGAGTTCAAGGAAACAAAATTTGGGATGTATTTAACTGTAAATAAGCAGTACAACAAAGCATATACGTGACTGGCATTGACATGGTTCCTCTTGGAAACTGTTTGAGCAAAAAGGGCTAACTCCTGATAGATACAACAACTGTGAAAAAAAGGGAATGAATGAAGCATGAAGCAAGAACTCTCTTGGGTCAAAGATAGAAATGTCAAATACCACTTATACAGACTTAAACTCCCCATAGAAACCAGACTTCAGTGTCATCATTATGTCCTTCCAACAGCACATTTTGAATATTTGTATTTTTACAGTACGTGTATTTGGAACTAGTTTCCCAAGACCTTAAAAAGAGGAAGAATTTTTCATAGTATTTTTTGGCTGGTCTGAAAGCTGGACCAGGGTGGAACATGAGAAGTGACACAAGTTCCATCGCTACAAATGGCTCTGGACCACCCCTGCCAAATCTCAAGCCCAGTTATAATAGAAAAATACCCAGAATATATTAAGCTTTTTATTAAGTATAGCTATAATACCGTTGACATTGATTCTGTTTCTCATTCTTAGGCTATTTAATAACTTCCAAATCTGGAGGCAAGCAAGAATTAAAAGATTAAAAACTTATAAACTATATGTGAATTTGTCATTAGAGCTAAAACAGACTGAAACAAATTATCTGGTAACTAGCTCCACAGATAACAATGGTTTTAGAGGAGCAGAATTTGGTCCTTGAGTTTTCAGCTGAAGACAGATGCTGAGTTCCATTAAAGTCAGTAAAAGCTCAAGTAGAAGATCAGAAAATGTTCTTTATTCCGATCACTGTAACCTAAGGATGATCACTAGCTTTTCTTTCCTTATGCCTCCACGACAAAGAACAAAAGGCCAGAATTTTAGGACTCATTTCAGCATAAAATTGCTTTAAAATGTCCTTTCTGAAATAGGTTCCTTCCTTCTAATTCCCAAGGAGTTCATAGCTGTATTTTTAGAAAGGCAATTTGGAATTTAACAAATACAGATACTTGGAAATGTCTTTGTGCTTTCTTACTTTCACAAAAAGACATTAAGGTCATATTTTTTTCAAAAGTGGAGATTGCTTCTGAGTGGTTGTAACCATGGCTACCAAATTTGGAGCCAAATAAAACTGCTGAAACTGGAACCTGGGAAGCCATATGTAATGCACATGATTCGATCCACAAAAATTGGGACTCAGAATTATGGAGAATCTCCCCAGATACGCTCCCAAAGTGCTCCCAAAGACAGCAGACCTGCACTGTCTCCAACATGTTCATTAGCAGACCTCTTAGCCCAATTTGCAGCATCCATTCCAACGTCACCATCATTTCTTTTGCTCAACGTGAGGCTTCACTGACCATTGCTGCAGCCTGTCTTTGGTTTACTCTCAGCTTGTTCACCCCTCAGCAGAGGGACTGCATGCTTCAGGAAGCAGGAATCTGGTTCGCTCACTTCAAACCAAGTAATGTAAAATGAGAAAATCTGATTTCATTTGATATATTCAGCCAAAAAAGCACACTGTCCTTTCATACGCATTGTTCGATGGGCTTGCCTCTTATTTCCCAAAGACTTTTCTGTTACAGAATTCAAGACTCCTCAAAGTTTGAGAAAGACCAAGACTGAAAGGACTAATGGGGATGAGTTGACAGGTATATTCATTCTCAAAGAGTGATGGCACTGCTTTAAATATTTAATGCACTGAAAAATATATGGAAAGGAAAATAATGTGAAGCTGGCTTTAGCGTGATGGCATAACACCATATTTTCTGCATCTATCTATGTTGCAGCCGCATTATACAGAACTGTAGAAAAGAAAATGGCAAATTTCGAATCAGTTATCATGGTGCTATCAGCTTAAAAAAATTAATCATTTTTTCCCTTTTTTTTTTTTCATTTTTCCAATGCAATCAATAAGCAAGCCCTGGCTATCAATCTCCATGCTATGTAGCAATATTTTATTTTCAAGCCGATAGCTTCACATGATGAATTATGGTCATTAGAAAGCATGATAGTGTGTTTCTGTAGCTTCAGCACAGTTGTAAGTGTTGCTGACAGAATAAAGTGGGAGAGTTTGCTTATTCTTATTGTCTGCATTCGAGATGTAAGTATTACCCCAAGTATGCGCCACTCCTGGCAGCTCATCAGAGCCAAATTTCATTTTTTTCCGAACATTTGAAATGACATTTCAAGGTTATTTCCCCAATAAATATTTTGCGCTCACAACATCTGAATGCAGCTTTGTGTTCAAATGTTTGGCTAGGTAACTATTTATGTTAGCAAAATGTGGGGAAAAGAAACCATCCGAAGCATTTATCTGCTACCCAGGTACATTAAAATGTCCACAAAGGCAGTATCGTGACTGCAGAAGGGATTGTAACAAGGCACCTCTGACTTAGAGAGTGAGCCAAACAATACTTTCAGTAAATAATTATGCACACGGTGTAATAGAAGTCATCTCAGCAGCACCGAGCTCCTGTGCTACACGGCTTAACAAGCTGCCAAAAGTCTGAGCTGAACTAGTAGAAGTGACTCTGTGTGCCAGTAAAACTGAACAGCTTTACTGTCTCCGAGACCTTTCTTCTAAATCTTTTCTGAGTAAAAGCTTTTTCACTCCCGCCCTTGTAACAGCCAACATAAAAGCAAGGCATCTTCAGACGGATCGAGGGGCTGGAAATTAAAATAGGTCACTCCTATGCCTTTAATGTCACCCCAAAATGCCCTGGTAGGAAGCACACTTGAAGGACAGACGCTGGAAATGGGTTTTGATGCTGGCGAATTCAGTCTTTGGAGGCGCTGGCTCGGCAGGGGGGGCAGCCTGGGCTGGGGAGCAGGATAAAAGCCTCGGTATGAAGCCTCAGAAGAACAGAGTGAAGGCATCAGAAGTGGAGAAAATGAGGGAAGGGAAAGAAAACGGCCCGACCTCCCTTTTAGTTATGAGTGGTCCCGAGTTGAGACTAGCACTGCATTAGGAGAAGAAGCTTCCACTGCCCAACTTAATGGGCTTCGGATGTATCTGGACACTGCTTTGTGCTCCTGGGTCTGCTAATTCAGAGCGTGTCCACAGAAGCCAGAGGTGACAGCTGCAGTCTGAGCACATGCTGCTTAGTTAATTTATATTTACCATATACCTGGAAGACAGTTCAGTAGCCCCAGGTCCTGTAAAATCATGCAACAACCATGAGCTTTGAAACCATCCCCTAAATTTTTGCTGTTGTTAGCTACACTCGTGCTCTGTTCTGGTCCAAACCCTGCCTGGTGACAGTCCCAAAGTGAAGGGAGCAAAGATGGTCAGACTGGGGTGCAGCCTTTCTGCAAATAGCCTGGTGCAAGCAGGGGTCGTGTTCAAAGGGACCCCCATCTGGGAGCCCAAAGAGGCCATATCCTATTAGCCCACAGATATAATCTATATCTGCAGGGGCTGCCTTTGGAACACACTTCCCAGTGGCAAGAGCGAACAAGCAGTACTTCCAGATTAACAGACAGCAAAAAAAAAAAAATGTACTTCTTATCTTTCTTAACTCCAGGTAAATGTCTGTGGCATCACAAACCTTTTAGCAGCACGCAGTATTTATCCGAAGCACTAGTGGAGTGTCGTAAATGAACGTGAAGAGTGTCATGTATCAGCATCCTGACTGAGACAACCTTTTCAACATGAACAATAAAAACAGAAACTTCATCGATTTGATTTTAATTGACTGATTGTAGTTCTTGCAAAAGTGACTCTCAGATTTCTATCTGCTAGTCAAAGGAAGGATGATAAATCCTATCTACTTCAATTACTTGCAATACATAAGCTAAGATCAAAATATTTTTCAAATTCAAGTGTATTCTCAGCTGAAAAGTAAACATCTGCCATATTGAATTCCTGCATGATCATTTTGGTTTTCCATCTTTTTATTGCAGGCTATGTTATAACCTACCTAATTTATATGTTATCAGCAAGTTATATTATAACCTACCAGGTTGGGATAAATAATATACCTGTAAATTTAAAATATTAAAAAAAAATAATAAGTATAATATTTACAAATATTGTTATATTGTTTTCACATTTTACATAATGGGTACCTAATATCTACAATAACCCATACATGCCCAACATTCCTAGTGAACCTACAAAAACCAAGTAACCTTGCCCCATCTATGTCTAAAAATGTTTAACACCTCCAGCACATTTGCATTCCCTGACTCCGGTAAGAGCCAGGCTAGAACAGGCTGCAGATCTCAGCACACAACCCCAGTACTTCGTGCTTTCCTATCTAGCTCAATATGCAACTAGTTAGGAAGATAGAAATAACACAGCACCTGTCAGTCATTGCAATAATCTCATCTCCTTTTTCCCTTTACGTCTTCCAGCTCCATGCCATGACCCACCTGTCTATCCCTGGTGCACAACTCTGCTCTTGGCACTTGGAAACCTGTGGCACCCGACACTGAAGACTTCTATGACAAGAAGAGTAGAATTTGACTCAGCTCTAATATAGGCCAATATTAAAATCACCCCTGCTAAAGATCTTTGCTGCATTTACGCAGCAACTGATCTAAGCCTATGGCACATTTTTTTCATTACATGCAAGCTGCCATCTTGTAAGAAAGGAAGAATAAACATATGGATATGAAATATGTTGGAATAATCCCTTTCTGCACTGATACATCGCTGTCTGTATAGACATCAGAGAACACATAATATCTAGCTTTGTACATGTTGTGATATTTCACACCGCCTCCCATTTCACATGGAAAAGGCATTTGACTTTGTCTAATACAAGCTCAATTTCTCCTACATTTACCACCCAGAAGAATCCAACTATATAAAAAAGTCTCACTTATTTCAGAAAAAAAAAAAAAAATATATATATATATATATATATGTATATAAATTTAAGGTACAAGTTCTTAAAAGAGCATCAACATTACAAACTAATAAAAATAAAGACAACATGACCAGCTTAAGTGCACAGTTCACCATTTTTTCAAGGGAACAAGAAAAAAAAAATCTATTGTGCAGCAGCTAAAAAGCTGTTGAATATTTACAGATTTAAGACTTAAACAGTTCAGAATTAAATTTGTTTTTTTATTAAAAGCCGCCAAAACATAAATAAGCAGAACATTAAGGAAAGCTTCTTTACAAGGCAAAGCAGAAAACATATGGAGCCAAATAAATATGAAAAAACAACACACAAATTTTTATCCTAAGTGATTTGGATATCCAGACAGGAAAGAATTTGGGGAGAGGGAGAAAAGAAGTAAATGAGGAGCAAAGACATTTGTTCTCTTGTATGATTAATAAGCAAATGATATATCATCACTCTTCCAATTCAGAAGCATATCTGGTCTTTTGGGGAATCTATCTTAGTATGCCAAGTAGCTGCCAAGACTGCCATACTCTCCATGAGGATGATTAAACTGGTCAAAATATTGTTATGTGAAAAATGATTAAGTCGGAGGATAATGAATCTCTGGACTTTGACTAGTCTGAAAAACCTTAAAGTCAGCAGTGTGGACCATGCTCGGGATGAGGCTGGGAGGAGCAGAGATGACAGGGACAAGGTCTCATAAAAACAGTCCTGCCCTGTAGTGCTCTGCCACTTTGTAGCTGGAAACTATTCGGTTTTCTTCCTCTTTATTCTGTTTTCACTAAATAAATATGGATATGAATTAAAAATAAAAATTAAAATCTTGTGTGAAAACCTACCCCAGCATCTGGGTGAGCTGAGTGGTTTCATAGCATCTAATTACCACCAAGAGTTTGCATTTGCACGCGCTGTGCCCCATGCCTGGAAGGAGAAAGTCACAAATTTTAGTCACTGTTCTCCCCGCACTGCATGGTATGAGCGTGGCACATCCAGCTTCACTGCTTACCTCACCTTTTCGCACATGAAAAATGGATAAGATCTGCTGGCATCACAAAGGCCTTACTTTAATTAATTACATCTTCTCAGAATGCTAACACTGTTATTGAAGTACAGATCTTCCACAGTAATGAGCATCCTGGAAACGTATGCAATTAAATGGTTAGATATTGGAGATACTTAATGTCGTCAGATGTCTTAATGAAAAATATAGAAGTTTTGAGTCATACTTTGACCTGGGTGTGATTTCATTAATTACAGCAAACTGTTGTGAGAGCCACGGAGAAGTGCAGCAGGAGCTCAGCTCTCAATCTGATAATCCTCCTAGCCAAGGGACGGCCAGAGCCAGCTTCCGAAGCTCTGCTGATCAAGAAGCAAAGCAATGCCCGTGTGTAACATTCTCAGTATGTGTGGGGCAATACTTCAACTGGATTTCAACAAGAGAGTAAAGCAAAGCTTTGTCATTTATAGGTAACGTGGAAATAGATGCAAAAATGTCACCTGTTTCCCTTTCGTATTTGAAAGAGTGTTCCCCGGGACTGCTCTGTCTTTATGGGGATTTCAAAGCAAGAAATCTTCCAGAGTTACCAGAAACACATTTTGATCTTTAAATACTATCCTTAAAAACAAAATCCTCCAAACCTACATTTATAGGCTTATTTTCATGATGACAGTTTCGCTACATTTGTTGAATTGTAAACCATGTAAAGCTCAGCAATAAAACGTCTGCAATCTGTAGCGGTAATGGGAGGCATGTCTCATAAACAAGATAAGTTGTTTCTTGCCAATATTGTTACACTTCATAAATACGAACTCAAGTCTGTTTTGCGTTTCCTAGATCAGTAGCAGACTTTTATTTTAATTAAACACAACATATAAAATATTCATTTAAAAAACAAACATCATTGTTTTAAAGACATTATACTAAATTAAATTATAGTGCCTTTGCCATAAAGTTCTTGCACAAAAGAATAATTCTGAATTCTGAGCGGATTGAGACAGCACTAGTGTCCATCAAAAACCTGTAGTTGGAAGATGGTAGCTGTCCTATGAATAAATAAACTATTTATATTTCCTGATAACGTAAGTGCTTAGATAAACTCGCTCCAATTCCCAAAGACTACTCATTTCAGCTGTGGTTGTAATTAAGAAACAATATCACATGCCCGCAAAGAAGATGGTGCCAGTCCCATTTTGTGCAGCAGAACTACTAAGTGTTTCACTTCACGCTGACATAATTTATAGCCTCATTTCATTAGACTAATGTTGGGTGTCTTTGATAGAGTCATCTTTGACAGTCTCTGTCCCAAAAGTACATTAGTTCTGGAAATCTACATTCTGAGTATATATTGACCAAGATCCATGAACATGTCCACAAAATACATCAGATTGAACCCCATTCAATAAAAATGCTATTTCTAGTTAAGTAACACAAATCCACAGAAACTCAGAATGGTTGAGGTTGGAAGGGACCTCTGGTCCTGGTCCAATCCCCCTGTCAAGCAGGGACATCTACAACACATTAGCTTCTGGATTTGTCATGGAACCTGAACACAAAACAGAGGAGCCTCAGAAATGGTATTAATTACAAAAATGAAAGGTTTTTAAAATTGTCAGTGAAAAGGAAGCTCAGGAATTGAGAAGAAACTATGAAGACCTGAATATTTATGCTATAGCACCTGTAACCTATGACCACAACCTGGTAAGCAGTGTCTAGCCACAGAAAAATCTCCTGTAAAAATCTCCTGGCCACCATGGAAAAATGTGTCGCTCAGTTTTACATCTATCAAAACAGTCAGCACCAGGAATTCAGTGTGCCCCCTGAACAGGTAGGCATTTACTTCAGAAGGTCCTTAGCTGATAGCAATAGTGTGGTTGCATCACATCACCTTTTGGTGTCTTAAAATAATAGTTTTAAAATAGCTGACATCACTCAATTATGGTTTTAGGTGTTACAAAGCCATTTAAACAGATTTCAGAAAGTATACTTGGGCTTTCAACAGCTGTACTGAATTCATCATTTGATCAGGTTACTGCCTGAAATGAGTCTGAAAAACAGACCAGTAACCAGAGGTTGTTCCAGACTTGTCAAAGCTTTATGTTGACTTAATTCCATCCTTTTTCTCCAGGATGAAACTGGAAGGAAAAGAAGAGGCATGAAGTAGCATTAATCTACTACTAGCTTTTCTGGCTTCTGTGGTACTTCAGAAGAGAAGAAGTGGTAACATGAAATAGTAGGAAAATTTGAAATTTTGAGCTGTGCCTATCTCTTGGGTAACTGGAAAATAAGATGTGCCTCGAGGACACTTTCTCAGAACAGGAAACCAAAATGAGCAGAAAGGTGCAATTAATGCTACCAGTACTTTGGAAAAGAAGTCCTCAACATTCAAGAAGATGAAACAAAGAATTAACAAAATCCCTGTAAAGCTATACAACCCGGCACCTTGTATAGTCCTGGACTCCTCCAGCTTGCATACAAGACCTGTGAACTACTTAATTTTTGATAGTAAAACAAACCTAAGCCTCAGTGGACTGAACAGGGAGCACATTCCCAACTGGATATTCAGAGACTTCCTTTGTGAGGACACCCTTCTGCAGGATTTGCCATGTTTCAAGCCCAAACCCCATCTTTTTCACAAGATTAATAAGGAAATGCATAAACCCCCAACTGTCCCCTTTACGTCTGATGGCTGATAACACTGTTACATTCATATCACCCAACCATATGTGCTACAGGAGCATGAAACATTCCTTCCTTCATATGCTCATCCACATGATTCATC
This sequence comes from Anas platyrhynchos, assembly GCF_047663525.1. NCBI lineage: Eukaryota > Metazoa > Chordata > Aves > Anseriformes > Anatidae > Anas > Anas platyrhynchos. The sequence continues at coordinate 3,380,072 of NC_092593.1, read as the reverse complement.
TCAGCTCAGTTTTTTCATTTTGTAATTTCAGAGGTCTTAATTTCTAGTGAGCAAGGTCATGTGTTTTTTTTTCAGTTCTCTTCAAAACCCTTTTCCTTTCAGATTTCCTACTTTTTTCTGTGTATGAACTGTTTTTATTAAAAAGTGGGCCTGACAATTGCAGTTTGGCAGCAGGTTTGATGCCATTAGTTCATCTGTGCTTTCTCTGACCCCTTAATTTGGCAGGGCATATGCTTTCATTTCAAATTCTCATTTGTACTCGTATAGATTCATTACACACAGATATGCTGCAAGAGTGAAGTCATTTTAGAGGGTTTCAGGTTTTATAATCTTGTAGCATTCCTAAATTAAATATTCGGTTATAAAAGACAAACCACAATGAAAATATTCACATTCTCAGTTGATTTACATTCAAATAAACATGAGAACTTACATAAATTAAGTTACATTAATAAACAGCTGGCACTAATCAGACCAAAATCCAACTATTGCACAAGATGGGGATGCAGAGAAGGGGTTAAATACAATTCCAGATTGAGAAGGAATCTGTGAAGCAGGAGTCCTCCCTGTCACCTATATTTAAGCTTATCAAGAAGCAACTTCAATCCTGGCACAATTGCTTCAAACTTCCCAAGAAAGGCTGGAATAAGTTGGGTAAGTATTTTCTGAACTTGTTTGTGCATCCTGTTAGCCTGAGTTACCAGTGTTGATGTATTAACCATGCAGCCATTTACTGTTATAAAAGTGCAAAAGTTAGAATTAAATAATTGAAAGTTAGAATTAAATGAGAATCATGCTCAATATATCAATGAACTGGTCAGCTACTGCCCTTCGTATGGATTCCCAGTGTAGGCCTGTTCCCTGATCAGCATTTTCCTCTAATGAAAAACTTTCAGTGTTTCCAGATTTTGAGATAAGAATGGTAAAATTCCTCAAAATAGCTCACAAGCCTTGCTGGCCCTGGAAGAACCCAGGCATGCCAGCTCACGTTGCCCTTCACCGGGTGAGAGGTGAATCCTGTTTTCTCTCCCCTCCTTTGCAAAGTGTCTGGTGTTGATGGAGGTTGATCTGTACTTCTCATATGACCACACATCCATCAGCAAGGCAGCGTCAAACTTGGCTTTGGCTGAGAAACACGGGATTTCAGGCCTGGCGGCTCCAAAGAGGCACTAAGATGTCGCAACGCGAAGCGGCTGAATCCAGACGCCTTATACATCTGCACATTTTTTTCATCTCACAGAGCTTTACAAAGTCACCACCTTCTCTAATAAAAGTCTGAACAAAAGCTGGGGTTCTTAAAGCAAGGATTTGGGTTGGTTTTGGAAGACATTTTGTACCATTGAAGTTCTCCCGATCCCCTAAGCAAATACGATCTCCCCAGTTTCTCAGCCTCAGATACCGAGCCTTTTCCACGCTAACCAGAAAAGTCTGTTCCTTGATTGGGTATCATGTTCTTTGCAAGCCGTAAATATTTGCATCATGTGAAAGAAGTGACTCACCAAAGAGATGTAATTACAGTGTAAGCTGAGAGGACTATTGTTTATATAGCCAAATGTAGCTCAGATGCAATGTGCAGACCGTGGCCACCACCTCCTCGGCTCAGGTCCCCGGCAAAGCGAACATTTGGACAGGTTCAGGTCCCTTACTGCCCTCGCTGCACCGTTCGACATTTGTTTTGTTGTTTGCTGCAGCCTAAAATAAAACGCGTGCTGAAGCGACCAAAGATGTGAGCGAGGACCAGGCGTGTGGCTTGACAAGACCTAACAGAAGCCCTTCTGAAATCACCTCTTCCGTACACAGTCCACTACAATTTTCACTTCATTTTACAATACAAAAGGTGCAGTCACACCACGTTGTAGATAAGGCACATACTGCTGATCCCAGTGTTAACAAAGTGGAGCAACATGTCAGCAGCAGGGCTATGCCGACTGCGGGGCGGCTGTCCCACACGAGCTGACACAGCCCAGGGTGAGGTTAACACCTTCACTAAAGGAGTTTTGGCAGACATCTGCCATGGAAATGCTACAGAGCCTTCAATTTTCCCTGTTCAGTCCAGCAGCATTGTGTTTATGCTGATATAATCCAATTGCAATAAATTGCTCTTTTTTAGTGACTATTATTTGCCTTGAGTGGCTGCGAACTATGTTTTTGCTGATCTGAATGAATTGCTATTCTAAATAACAACTAAATTAACTTTGGTGTTTTGATTAGCATGGCAAGAGCCTTGAGCTGCTTATTTTATAAACATTCAAATAACGTTTTTGTTCAAAGTCTTTATCATAACATTTTCATAAGCTGGATTTTGCATAGCGTTTAGAAAATTCAGAATATCGCAACAATATTGACATCAATACTAGAACACAATCAGCAGCTAAATACACAGCGTTACCCCATTTTACAGATGGGAATGCCAGCAATACATTGAGTGACTTCTACTTAACCACACATAGAGTTATTAGCAGAATGTATACAACAATTATTTCTGTAAAAATTAAGGATATAATAGGGAATATATAAAGTATCTACATGAACTCAAGCGTGTTTGTAATTACTGTGATGACTCAAGGAATGTTTCAGCAGGTGTGGAACCAGAGTCACACCTACTGAATAGGAAAGGGAATATGAAAATGACTTTTTATTATCATGCTAGTTAGGCAAACAGCCATTTAGAAAAAATATATACTAAAATTTTCTGCCAAGATAAATACTTTCTAACATATTAACTATTATTAAAATGCCTAAGCAAATCCCCAGGTATCTTTATTTTTTCCTGAACAGGTATGATATGCCTCAAACGTACTGTACAATCCTAATAAATGCTTACATACCTTCTGGTACACATATATTAAAGCAAAGAGCCTACAACAGGAGGTATCCGGGTGTAGGATTCTGTGTACGTACCGGGGAAGCGAATGAGTGTGCCTCACGAAGGCTTCACTGCGGTTAGGAACGATGAAAAACTCTCACAGGGTCCAGAGGGGGTCCCTGGAGCCAGTAATTCTCTGCACCGTAGAGGTAGGATCAAGGAGCACTGCTGATATTTTTCAGCTGGACCGAAGTCTCCATTCAGCAACATTTTCCAAAGTTAAAAAATTTACTTCCATCGATTCTAAATATATGTAGAGCTAAATATAGTAAACCTCAACTTGAAAAATCACGGCTAAAGCTAACATACACTCAGTCTCGGTCTGCACACCAGCTGTGGATAAAAATGTGCTGAAAAGTAGAACATTTTGTCTCTTTTCATTTATCAAACATTCAGTTGCAAACACACAGTCATCTGTTTAAGAAGAGCTGAGAATCTGTTAAAATTATTCATTTGATGGTTTTGTGAATTTAAATCACAATTTTCTCTAGAATTTAAGTTCTCAGGTAACTTTTTGTGGATAACACTTTCAATCAAAAACTTTGATTACTGGAGGTCTTTTTTTTAATGTAATACACATTTTGGCCATTTTTTATTTATTTGTTCAAATAAGCAATTAATAGGCAAGGCCGTCTTGCAAGATAATTGTAAAGCACATATCTGCATCATGCCTGCAGGTTAAAGAATTAACCTAATTGTTAGTGTAAATTCAAATATAATTTATTTAATAAATTATCATATGTGACTGGCCAAAACCATAGGTAGTGTGGATTGCAGTGTATTGTCAGTCCATCGAGACTTTGACATTTTTATCATTCACAGGGAAGAATATTAGTTTGTAAGACTAATTAAATCCCAAAGTGATGGGTGACAGAACCCAGGCAGACTCCAGATTAAAGGTTTAAGTAGACCTATGACTTTATTTCTTTTTCAAGCCTGTAAGAACAATAAAGGGTGATTCAGGGGCCCATTGAATCAGTGATTCTTTATAAACCAAATAAAATTTCCACTGTCTAGAACACATATCTATATCTGAGCTAATTCTTTCTAGTATCTTCAAGGCCAACAGAAAGAAGTCTGTTTTATTTTCCACCTCCCTCTACTTGGACTTCTTCATCTCTACAAAACAACCACCTTCCAGGTTACAAACATTTAAAGTCTCTCTTATTTTGTCTTCAAAAAAGCACTTAGTTTTATTTAGCCCATAAATTGCCTCATTTCCTCACTAGTATTTTTTTTTCTTTTTCTTTTTCTTTTTCTTTTTCTTTTTCTTTTTCTTTTTCTTTTTCTTTTTCTTTTTCTTTTTCTTTTTCTTTTTCTTTTTTTTGTTTTTCTTCTTCTTCTTCTTTTTCTTTTTCTTTTTCTTTTTCTTTTTCTTTTTCTTTTTCTTTTTCTTTTTCTTTTTCTTTTTCTTTTTCTTTTTCTTTTTCTTTTTCTTTTTCTTTTTCTTTTCCTTTTCCTTTTCCTTTTCCTTTTCCTTTTTCCTGACCTTAGCTTCCAAGCCTCCGTCGCCTTTTTTCTCTTTTTCTCCTTTCCACTCTCTACAGAGGAGGCCGGGTCTCCAAGATACCCGTACACCACATTTGCAGTCAGCAGCTTTGACTTATTTTTACTTTTGAGGACACCATCCCACTCAACTACCTCCTCATCCTCGCTCAAACACTTCCTGAAAACTCATGGCTTTCCTGGTGACAGGAAAAGAGTTCATCAAAGTGCTGGCACCAAACTGCTCTGTGAGCGAACCTCCTACATCCCGGGATAAAAATAAACAAAAACAGTCAGAAATATTGCTAAGAAACCGTATGCTCCTGATTTTTGGCTATCACCAAAAGAAACGGGAATCTGGGACTCCAGATCCCTAAGAATCAAAGCAGACATGAAGGAAAAACAAGAAAAATAAATCCTTCAGATAAGTTTGAAATATAGGCGATCTCATGAAGTCCATCGGCTCTATTTTTTTAAACTTAACAAACTATTTTAAATAGTGAAGGGGTCCATTATGTCATTTTTCCTCCCATCTCGTAGCCCCAGACAGCTGGAGGTGTTTAAAGAAAAAAGTAATCTGCGTTTTTTCCACAATATGTAGAATTCCTATTCTTATATTAGTTTTTATTCTTAGAAGCTCGAGCTGAAATTTGAGTTCCACTGCAATGCTCCCACTAATTGCCTTGAATAATTCAAATTTTACCACTCTCAGGGGCACAACTGGAGCCAGACTGTTATAAGCCATATTTGCTACTCTGGAGCCAACAAAATAAGTATGCTTTATGCTGTAGAGCACGCTGAGTTTAAGTTACATTATTTTGTTTGTTTCGAATTTAGACAAGTGAGGAAATCACAGTGGATTGGCTTGTCAAAGGAGCCTACCAATAAACACAGAACAAGCCAGATTTTACTTTTAAAGCAGCAGGAATATGTCAAAATCACAGTGTAACCCTGAAACTTGTATTTTGCTGAGCAAAATTAGAAAAGGCCTAAACTGTGGGATCTCTCTATTTTTGGCTCAAGAGAGAAATTCTGAAGCTGCTGATGATTTGAAATGGGTCCTGAAGAGAAGGAAGGAAGGAAATTAGAATTTTTTTTAACTTACAAAATTGTCTTGCCTGTGTAATAACACTGAGCATGACTGTCACTCTGAAGACATATTAGCTCATTTAGGTAATTAGTGTGAGCAGCATGTTTCCCTGCTTATTCCATTCAATTATAGGGTGCTCACTTTGTCATTACTGGAGTATCTTAATGTGACTTGTAATTAGTGTAATTACAATCCAATGTTAATTATATCTGCCACTTAGACATAATTTTATATAGTAATGGTCTTATTCTCAATAACCTTATTATGTTGTTTATTCAAACAGGAATTTAGCCTTCTTTCATGCGTCAAATATGGAGATTACAAAAAGTACTGCCTGTCATTTCTGTAGTTATGACTAGGGGATCTTTGCATTGCAAAATCATATTTGGGACAATCAATGAATGGAGAAAACCAAATTACGGAGACTGATTATTAGAGACATGCTGAACTAACAGAAATAATTTGCTCTGGAGGCGCATTAAGGCATACACCGGTCCACGAGTGCTGCAGAGAGAGGTCAGTGTCCAGAAATTAACAGGAAAGCAGAACGGGAGACTCCAATATATAGGATGTACGTGGTGCTGGATACTTCCACTGGTGACATTATTAATTCTCTTATTTGCAGTGCAATAAAATAGCAGGGCTAGGTTTGCCAATTAATATCCTGTGATGTATTTCTTAGTGGCAACGATACCTTTTAGCACTGGGTTTGAGCATCTGATAAGGGTTTCTCTTTTTCCACAGGCTTCATTTCTCTGATCAACTGCATTTGGGGATCACAGCCATAGTGTGGTAGTAGCTCAGACAAGAAGTGGGGTTTTCCACAGTGTTCCTTGCTTCCTGAGCTTTGCTTCAGCCTCTTGGTTTTCTTCTGGATGAAATGAAAGCACCAGGAAAGCCCCTGGTGCCCAGCCAAAGGGTGCTGTCCCACAGCACCAGAGCACAACACAAACCTGCCAAATGTGGCCAGGGGGTTCTCAGCACCACCTTGCTCCACGGACCTGCTCCCGCTGGGCTCTGCCGTTTGCTGCTGCAGCCACAGGCTCATCACAAAGCAAAGACCGAGGCGTAGAGCGTGGTAAGGTTCCCTTAGGATTAGCCCAAGAGTGAAATAAAGTCTCTCTGGCAGCAAAGTGTGGTGCAGACCCAAAACATACTCTACCCCATGCACTACCTACCATCTCTAACACACACATAGTTATATTTAGATTAAAAAAAATAAATAAATAAAAAAAAACACCCAGTCAAAACAATGCATGTTTCTTCCCCCATAAAGACTCAAAAGGACAAGTAACACATGACAAATATTAGTCATGTTATTTAATGCACGATGTTGAAGAGAGGCATAAGAACCGGAGGAGCAGGGAAGGGAATTTGGCAGCTCTCTGGGAGATGGAAACCGAGATCCCCCCTAATCCGTGTCTTTTACTGAGAGTCTGAAAAGGGTTTCAAGCTTTGAGCTCACTCTTCGGAGGCTAATGAATCATTCAGATTTCCATGGCTCAGGGTGATGTCCCAAGACAGCTGGCAGCTTTCTTTGAGCTTAAGAAAATCAAGAAGTTTCGAAACGAAAGCGGAGAGGCAGTGACAATAAAAGTAAATCACGGGCATGTACACCGAAGAATGGCGTTATCGCTAACCCAGCTGGATAACCACGACACATTTCCCAGTATTGAGGAGAGGCTTAGGGAGCAAAATCTTATGTTGTGAGTTAAGCCCTCTCCTTTGCTTTCTGCTGCCGAGAAGCCTTTCTCCCAGGTCCGTGCAGCAATTCATGCTGCTGGCAGACACGTGATGCTCAGCTCCCCCATGCCAGTGCCAAAACCCCACTCTGGGCACACACAGCACATTGCAGCAGCACAGGATGACCAGGTAGCTCCTCGCTTCAACCAGGAAAACAAGTTATCTGTGAAACAGCAACAGACAAGTGCATGTGCACAGGCACAGCCCCGCAAGAGCTGCTGGAAGCAAATACTGGCCTCAGGCTCCCTCGAATGGCAATGAAGCTCTGTTTTTCTCAGGACCATTCATAGCTTTGATGTCTTTTAGCAGTCTCACATGCAAGGCATCATCTTAGCCCCTTTATGTTTCTTCCACAAGAAAAAAATAGGATTATTTTTACTACTAAATCTGGTGCACTAAATGGGTGTGAAATCTGCTCAGACTTACTTTAAAACTGTCAGACGTCCCAGCATTACTCTATGGAAAAAGAGAATCAAATTTAAGGTATTTATTGACATTTTAAAAATGGCCCAAAGGAAATGAAATACTAATTATTGGTTGCTTCAGTGGTTGCACGGAACACACCTGGATTATCCCAATCCTATCATCATCAGATTATTTTAACCAGGCAGTTCCTATTAGCTGTGACTAGAAACTTCATATGCAAAAGCATCTCAAACACAACAAATGATTTAGCACACAACATTGCTGAGGTAGATGTCTCAACATTAAGTAATCAAAGTTATAAATACATCACTGGGTTATACAATAGCTATAATCTATCCTTCATGCAATATAAATCTTGCAGGTACATCTGCATAAATAGGGATTTCTCAATGGCTGCCAATTAAGTCATCTTCCTGCCAATAAGGCCCAGTAAATTGACAGGCCTACCTGCTTTACTTCCTTTTTTTTTTTTTTTTTTTAATATATATGTAACTCAGAGTTCATCTCCTAATAGCAGGCAGTGAATTTACAGCTCTCCGGTGATTAAAGTCACTCAGCCTTCGCTCCTGTGCACTGTAACCCCACACGAGGACTGCTGTAATCGCCTCGAAAAGCGCTGCCTGCTGCACTTTATTGTTTAAATACAGTCAGCAGGGGCATCTCTGGGATGTGCGCTCAAACCCAGCCTGTTCATTAACTATTAACCAGCAGCTCCCCTAACCAGTGTTGCTCCACTTTCTTTGGAACTGCTCGGGCTGCACCTGAAAGGACAAAGCAGGCAGAACAGGGCCACCCCGTAACACCGGTTGGCTTTTACGGCCTTCCTGTCCTACTCAAACAGCACAAAGCTTGTGTGGTGAGAGATCAGTTCCCTACCTTTTTGTAGTTTTTATAGATGAAGCACTGCTACTGGCTCCTATGTCTACAATTAAAACACCTTAGAAATGAATTGCTTAAAGAGAAGTCTGCGTGAGCCCTTCATACGTATTCTTGGCCTGAGGAGAAACCAGGAGCCCCACATAGCAGGGCTTTTTGCACCCTGGAGCCACAGGAATCAGGCCGGAGGAGATGCCCAAAGATGACAGCCTCTATTCACCTCTTCCAAGGAGGGATCAGGCTCCACCGTGCTGCTCCTCAGAAAGGCTTCCCTATGTCCTACAGGGACTTCCCACAGTCTCTGTAGGGAATTTAGTCCAGTATGTAACTACCTGAATATTGGAAATTGCTCCCTCCTGTTAACCCAGCTCCTCCCAGCTGTGATCTTTTGAGATCACTCTTCTAACAAAAGGGGCATGCGAACGGGTTGTTTCTTTTCTTTTCACGGCTGTCTTTATGCATTTGAAGACTGTCTTACTGTCACTGGCCATCCTGAAGCCAGAGGAGAAAAGAGTGCAAGGCCAAGATCTGGGAAATCAGCTCAGCCTCTTCATTCTTAGGCTCTTCCCATCGTTCCTGCAGGCTTCCCTCTTAGTCACCATCCGCACCCAGAGCAGTGCCGCAGGGACAAGGCACAGTGCCATGGCTGTAGCTGCAGCAAAGTTTGCCTTGCTTGGTCTCTGAAGCACCACAGCAGCCCCCGAGCCACTCAAACCCCAGATCCCACAGCAAAGAACAAGAAACCAGAGCTGGAGCATCCCCACAAGGACATCTAGAAAGCACTTCGAGAGCTACCAAGGGGCTCAGAGGTGATCAGTGCTTTACACAGTGCACAACCACAGCTCCGAAGCGAGGCTATGATGAAGACAAATGACAGCTCTGCTCCATCAGCAGGCAGACAACCTGTCAAACAGTCTGTATCAGCGCTGAATTCCTGTCTTCTTGTACGGCTTCACACTAGCCATAACGTCAAGTCAGAAACCAGTGATGAATTGAGCCAATTACTGTACTGCAGACATGCACGTCACATTAATGCATAGCAAATGCAACACTGTTTTAATTACAGTAACAGACATGTACATTTGTTTTTCTTAGTAATTAAAATGTTCTATTGTGCTTAATACCGTTATCTGTATTCTTTGGTTAAGTGCAATTTAATTTGCTTCCCCAAGAAAGCTGGGTGTAATTGAAAATGAGCAATGCATCTCCTCTGCAGATATTCTTGTTCACATTCCGTGGCTACAGATCTAGAACACAGAAACTCCCAAGTTTGTTCCCAAAGTTTCTAGAAGCCTGACGCTGCCCTAAAGCCCAAAGAAACATTTCTTTGTGATCTGTTCAGGAAAATTTCCTGGTTGCTACGGCACTCACTGCGATAAATGAGGTACCTGAGGCATTTGCAAGGCAAAGGAGCTTTCACCAGGCAAGCAGAGGTTGCACTGCGGCACTCCCATGAGTGCACTGTTCATAGCTGATGTGCTGTAATTAATTCAAGAGCAGCTGAAGTAACGCTCTAGGATGAAAGTTCCCCCACAAAAGGGAAACATTTTAGGAAGTTCCACAGCTGACTAAAAAAGAAAATCGAAGTGGTGATGGAAGGAGCTCGGTCCCACTCCCACCTGCACGGGGAACCTGAGACCCTTCATTATGTCTTTCATGCAGCTCACAGCAGCACAGGGGAAGCTCTGCAAATCTAAACCCGGTCTGTCACTGATGTCATTATTACTCGACTTGTCACGGCGCAGAAAGGATTTCTTCCCTGCGGGAAATTATTATATTCAGCGCACACTGTCCCCTCTTCCGCTGCAACCCCTTCCTAATCAGCTCCCTGACAATGATCAAGGGTGGAAAAAGTTACAGGAAGGAAACGGATTGCAGCACGCACTCGGGGATGAAACGCTGCAGATTGTGGCACTGCCTGCCATCCATCCCACACAACGCAGGAAGATACGCAGACCGCCAGCTTCAAGCCACAGCCCGGCTGATTGGCATTTTGAGAGAAAAAAGGGTTTTTTGTACACAGCATGAGCAAGCAGCGCGCTCTTGCAGGCTCTGAGGATGTCCTCGTTGTGTTTTCCGCAGGGCGAACAACTCGTTACGAAATGCGCTCTCCCCTGACAGCTTGCCAGCAGCAGACTTTCTCCATCTTACAGTGTCACAGGAACGGGGGTATTGTGAAAGTGTTTGCAAGAGTTGACCTGCTTTAATCTCAGCTGTCACTTCCAATGCTGTGCAAGTTTACGCAGTCTCTCTAGGAAGGATGGAGCAATATTTAAACATTATTCACTCCCTTCCTGTAACTTCTAATACTGTTTTTATTCCGTAGCTCAGGCTGGAGAATCTCAAACTGGATCTGAGGTCCTGCTCTCCGCGGGTGACTCATTAGGAGACGACAGAAATAAATAATGCCAATATGCACTTAAAAGTGGTTACAGTCCTGTCCAGGTTCACAAACTTTCATGCTTTCTTTGTTGAAGAGCTGTCACCTTGCCAGCCCACCTTCCATGCACAGGTTCGATTTTGCCAGACTACGCAAACACTCTTCCAAAGCAGATTTTTGCTTGATCTGAAACCAAGTGCTATTCAACCCCCAAATGATCTCATAGCTAACAACAGACTCAGACACGGTGTTAAAAACCAGCTAGCCTGCAAGCTTCCCACCTCAGAAGAAGGGAAAGCATCACGGCAGGCACTGAAGGAAGGGCAGCAGTAGTTAGGGACAAGAAGCTCCTGGCCATACGAGCTGGTGAGCCCTGCCTCTGCCCAGGCTGTGTGGGAGGAGGCCAAACCCCACACATTTCTCATCTGTCCCTCGCCAGCCATGCTCGCCCCTGGGTGCACAGATCCTGCCCCTCTGGGGGCTCCTCTGCAGGTTCCTCTCAGATTCCAGGAAACCCCAGCCTTGCAAAATAATAACAATAAATGTCACAACACAAAATGGTATCGGAATAGAGAACTGAGGGAGAGAGAGGGATGGTGCCTCCCTTAATTCAGAATAAGCCCTTTTCCTTACAAAAAAGATGTGGTTAATGAATTAAGCCTGTATTTGTAATCAGGTTAAATCAGGCGAGTTTGGGTTGCTATTAAGAACATTACACGCTATTCTAATGACAAAAAAAAAAAAAAAGCAAACTTTCCAGTGGAAAGTTTGAAAACAACATTAGGATATGTAATGCCCATTAACTATCAGGGTCAGCTAAATAAAGCGCTTTCAAAATCTTCTACAACATCCACTTTTAGCCTCACAGCTGGCAAGGGAAGTAACTTCATCACGAGCTCCTCCGCCATGGAGCCTTCATCATGTAAAGCCACAAAAGAGGGACACCAACATCCCACAGTGCTAGGTGTCTGCCGAGGGTAATGTGGAGAACCGAGGTGCTGCGCTGTGTTTGCACCAGCCGCTACCTTCACAATGTGCCAACCAGCCTGGCAGGGCTTTTTATTTCTTTACATCCTTATGGTGTTCCTGGGGGACTGCAGCCCAAATGCACAGCCTGCACCAGCTGCCTTAACGCCCTGTGCAGGATTCGTGGTTCACAGGGATGGAGCCCTTCTCAACATACCACGAGTGATTTTTGCTTTCAGTTTTGTTTTAGATGGAGATTTTCCTTCTCTTGTGTGCTAAAGCTCCAGTAGCAGCAAAACCATTGATGCAGCCCCATATGCGGTTATTAAAATCTACCCCAGAAAGGCATAGGCACAAAGTTTGTTTAATTTTTGTCACTTTTTTCTCCTGGAAAACAAAACACTACCATTATATCATGGTGCTCACAAATTACAGCCTGTAATCTCAGCACCAGCATTTTGACACGTGCTAGTTAACCTCTGTTAAAAATTCTCCCGTCTTCCCTCGTGGCTGAAGGGACAGATGTTTTCCAACAATGTGCAGCCATGGTGTAAAAGTTGGGGAGTCCTCCTGACCTGTAGGCCATCCACCTGAACCACCTGCATGAATCCCTCTCTCCTTCCTTAGAGGAAGGGATAATATAATTGATACATATATCGTTATGCATAATTAATAACATAAAGAAAGCTTCCTCCTCTGAAAAGGACCAGTTAGATACCCAAGCTCCCAGTCAGGCCACATAATATACTTTGTAAGGCATTTTGTAAGTATGCACAATTTCAATTTTCCAGCAGAGACCAAAACAAATTATCAGCTTGTATTCCTCTGTGCTTTCATAATAATTTGCTTCCAGTTCTGTGTCGGTGATCAGGGTTAGTGTAATGAGGGGCAGGAAATAGTAACATCCTAATTAAACTGGGGCGTATAGGAAGTAAACCATAAATCAGCTAGTTAGCTGGAGCTCAGTGGGCAGCATTTCCCCCATGTGCTGAAAAGAAATGAATTTAAAACATAATAATAATAATTAAAAACCAAAGCAGAAAGGGAAAGAGAACTGCTTCGACCTGCATCATATTTGCCCAAGTCCTTTTTCAAACTCTTTTTCAAGATTATGCTGTCCTTTAGTGCATAAATGACATAAAGTGTGTACTCAGTTTATTCATCCCCCACTTTCTTGGTTGGGGGACCACAGCAGAGAACAGAAGTGATGTACAAGTTGCGTTCCCCTTTATGAAATTAAGCGACTTTGAGTTGACAATAACTCACGTACAGTTATGGATTAAGAAATAACTGGCCTCAGCAGCAGCACAGGAGGTACAAACAACTACAACCAAGAACAGCAGCATCAGCAAAACTGCACTTTTTTCTAAGTTCACCTGCAGCACTTATAGAAAAACATACTTGCTATATAAATTATGCCTCCCCTGCACAAGGAAGTCTCTGTACACCCCTATAGCTATACATACAGAGCCCCCAGAGTAAAAGCGGCATGTGCTTATGGAAGGACTTTTTCTGCTGGCTTAGTAACATCAGCTTTTAGCAACATAAGTGAAGCTGACAAGAGTTCCTTGGTCAGGGTAGCTGCATCCACATCCTGAGCCTTTGCATCGTGGTGTCAGCTAGAGGCATGAATTTTTCACAGCTGGAGTAAACCCAGCTATGCCAGCAAAACTGCAATGAGGCCAGATTTCAGTCTTCTTGCACCACAAGGGAAATCTGTGCGCTGCCTATCACAATGGGAGGAAGAGAGGAACAAATACAAAGTACCAAAATATTTCTGGAGAATCAACCCCTAATATTTTGGGAGTTCCGGATGCCTGCCTAGGGAAAATTTTGGTTTTGTGAAGACCATTTACACAGGAAAGTTACTGTACAAGCTCCAGATACAAAACTGTAAATTTGTCCAAACTTCTGTGCAGCTTCAGGATCAGGAGTTCATCATTGCCACGTTCAATCTTTTTTCCATATCACCTCCAGTTATTACACCTGTTTTATTTGGATATAAGCTTAATTTGCTTAAATGGCCCACACCAAAAGCTGTGCTGAAATACCTGTCAACAATACCAGTAGAAATAACATCAAATACCATCTATCTTCAGGATCATTAAAAGAACAAACAGATATGTTAAAAGATATGTTTAAAACCCAATTGAAAACATTATCTCCTACCACTACAGAAAGGCATCCTGGGGCCTGCACAACATTTGTGTTTCTTTCCGTGTTAACTCAATAAACCCCATTTGGCTCTGAGACCGACATCATTTGAGGACTGCTTTGCCCATGTCATTTCACAGCCATGATTGGTTTCTCTTCATCCTTACCTAAGCTTTCAGCCGTATCAATTAACAAAATCAGCTGATGTTATCAAGGCTACTTGAAAATGAGAAAGAGCTAAGTATATTTGAGAAAACACATAAAGAGCTGAAATATCTCAAAGTCCAAAAGATCCGCAATGAGATTCCAGAAGTCCAATGTATTGCTGCTCTACATGATGGAGATTGGGGATGATATCCTAAAAATCCCCAGCTGCACTGTATTAACATTAAATCTCCAGCAAAGCTTTTGCCTTGATCTATCAGGGAGCAAGTCTGAACTTAGCCTTCATCCATCATTTATCTGATATTAAGATCTATTTATTTCAAATCTGATTTTGTAGCTTCAAGTAATACATGGGTTTTCTTCAAAATAAATAGCATATCTGGTGCTAATAAATCCCCTGGGTTGCAGTCATTGGCATTGGCAGAGGAGGTCTAATATCTGCTGTAAATAATACATACAAGATGTTCTCTTAAATCAAGTGTTAGATGATGATATTAAGACTGCTGCCCGAGGGCTCTAAACCCCCATGTAATATTCATCCTAATTACTTCATTAAGGCTGCCTCTCTGGTACCTCTACACCCAAGCAATATCACTGAAGGAACTTGAAGGAATTGCCTGATAACAGTATGGTAAATCAGGGTAGGCTCAGACCCCTCTCTCCAAAGCACCCCAGGAAATGCCCGTTAGAATCAATAAAAGACAGATCCTAGTCCCAAACAGCTGAAAACTTTGGGTTTCAATCCATGACAGCTTTACTGGCTCTTGTATTAAACTTGCAATGAAGTTTTATGATATTAACGAAGAGTGAATAATTATAAAAGTTAAGGCAGGGGACCATTATCATGGTCTATGTCATGCTGCCGTGCACCACAAGTAAGGATACCACCCAGCTGCTCTCTTGGCTTCAGACAAGGGAAGTAGATTGCCTGCATCAAAGCTAAGAGCATATAAAGCAGAGGGTTTTAATACAGATAGCATTAACAGTGCCTATTATTTATCTGTTTTGTTCCAAAAATGTCTATTTGTAAGCAAACATCTTCTTAAATCTGTGGTGAAGCTGCCTCCAACTGTCAAAATATTATGTCACTTTTAAGATGGCAGATCCAAAAGGATTAGCTAATTCATTATCTCCTGGGAAATTCCTAAAATGTCTGCTGTCCAGCAAGCCGTGGGATTTCTAGAAGTGGGGCAGTCATGCCTAAAACGCAGGGGCCTAACATCAGGCAGTAACACAGGCTTGCCCCGAGCCTCTTGGCAGCTCAACAGGCTGAGACCTGGAAGCCAACATACTGCAAATTTTGTGCTCGGCTGTTTGAAAAAAACAATGTCATTTTGTGGAGTCCTGTGGAGTTCATGGAGTTCATGACATTTTTCTTCCTTCCACATCAGTTCAGTCCTGTGTCACAGATGAGAGATGCTCCACAACTGTGGGGAACACCCTGATGATCTGGCTAGAAGGTATTTGCTCCCTACTACCACATACGTACCAAGACATAGAAAGAAAAATACAGCTCTTCCACTTTCTCTACCCCAAATATTAAGCTAGAGAGGAAAAAAGTGTTTGTTGGGAGAATTTAGACTACTAAACCTATAATTACATTCTACCTGGGAACACTGGGAGGCAGAGGGAATTCTTAGTATCTCAAATACATTAAACAGCAGTGACGGATCTAAACAGCAGTTAGCCTTCAGCTAATGCAGATAAGCGTGTGATGTAAAATGTGTCTTTCCATAACAAGTCAACAGGAGTTACCTACTGAATCCTCTTAAGCTCTCCATAGGAGTCCTTACTTGCATACACACAGGCTTTCTGAAAACAGAGTCCGTATTCTGCCATGGCCTCAGTCAGGATTTGCAGCCCATTGGCCTGTGCTTCATTCATACATCAGTACACAAGCATTTCCTGTGGTCATACCCCAAATGGCAAGTTACAGATGACAAACATGGGAGAAAAACATAATGTTAAATAGGATGTTACATGCATAGCTGTTTTTTTTTTTCATTTCTATCACTACTTTTCTGTAACTGGGTTTCAAAATAGCATCACGGTAGCATGAGAACCTAAAATAAGGAGCATTTTTAATGCCATTTGTAATGCTCAGGAACAAAGGGACCTCCTGAAACACCACAAAATGGATCACAAAGAAGCTACCATGTAAAGCCCAAGGAAAAAGGAGATCTGGTAAGGTGCAACAGCCACCATAAAGAAGGCAGACCTTGTCTGGAGTGCTCTGTTCAAGCACAACGTAAACTTTAACAGAAATACATACTTTAATGTCCTTTCAACATCACGATCTTCTTCACATCTCTTTCTTTGTGGTATTTCTTGAGTTATCACACATGTATCAGAGCTACACCTTGTCAGGACTGGCAGGTATTCCAGCATATTCCAGCATTGACTTCCTATCTGGAAACTTTTCATACTTATCTGTACATGCAAAATCCATGCATGTACATATACATAGATAAATATAATTATGGCACTGCTCTGATAGATAAGCTTCTTTGTAATACATTACAAAGTCTTATGAGTGTCTTATCAGACGATGTTTTGAAAAAAATTTAAATATTCATCTCTCAACCAAGCTGTGTCAAACTTATTGCCATCTATAACAAAGGACTACTGTGAAACATAACTCTTTTATGGAATATACTATAATTGTACTTTTTGAAAGCAATGTCAAATCATTGACATTGACTTGGTATTCTACGGTATGAGAAACGCAGAAAACTTAAAATATATATAAGCTGTAAATTAGAACCTAATCTAAACTTATCAGCTTGATAGTTGCTAGATAGACTATTTGAGTGCAGATTTAGTCCTGTGAATTTTCATTTTTCAAAATGCTTTTTTCACAGATTTTCAAAAACAAATTTTTCAATAATTTTACAGTAAATTATATTAGTTACAATAATATGCAGCTAAAATAAAATTAAAGATAAACTGAAGCCCAAACATGAACACAAACTTACCAAAGATTTATAAAGAAAAAACAGAATCTGGCAGGCAAAATCCAGAATGTAATATTTTGGCAAAATGCTTATTAGATGCCAAGGGTAGTGCTGAGGGCCAACATCTGAAAAACAAAAATCTCCTAAGATCAGAAGTGAGCAGTTGTCCCAGTTAATGTATACACTGATCATTTCGAAGTTCATCTTGTCGAACTGGTGCTTTTTCATTTGTAATTCATGGCACAAGGAACAACCAGAGCTATGGCTGCATTAGCAAGCACTAACAGGAATGTCTCGGTAGAGAACTGGTGCTGAGGGCCTCCAGGTACAAAAACTAAGCACAGAAATGTGGACAAACACACTCCCAGCCCAATCGAAAGCACTAACGTAAGCTCTCCTTTGAAAGCAGGAGAAATCCTGGAAGCATTCAAACTGAGCAGACATTGGCATGTAATGGATTTACATAAGCAAATTCATCCATTTTACACCCATGTGATAAAGCAAGATCTTAAAACTATCTTGTTAATCATCAGAAGAAGTTTAATGTCTTCATTATCACCTACTTTGATGCTATTTCATAAAGCTACAACATAAAGATTTCAGATGAAGATTGTACCTTCCAGATGGAAATGAAAACATAACAACACTTATGTGCAAATATTGGAGGAAAAAAAAAAAAAAAAAAAAAAGGAAAGAAAAGCAGACTTTCCAGAGAAAAACAAGTTCTTGTTCTCTTGAGGATCCTCCCTCAACTGCCAAAACTATGACAACAAAAACCACACTGGAGATAGATTTAAGCAAGAGTTTAAAAAATATGTTTTGGTGGCTTTCTTCTTACTCTGCTATTCCTCCCAAAGCCATGTCGCTTAATTAGCACAGGCCAAACACAAACACAAATCCCACCTGTATTTCCTCTATTTCCTGTGCTTCCTGACATCCCGGAACTTCTCAATATGAGGATACATTTACATAGCGTATCTAGGGCAGAGGCCAGTTTCTCCTGCCATGCAAACTACCCAGAGCCTACATGTCGTGTTAAAAGCGCCATGCCCGCTGACGTCCTACTGGACTTAGTAGAGGACAATTGGACTCATTACTGGACAATTTCCAGCTAGAAACTGGAGGTGTCCTTCTGCTCACTGGGAAACATTGTCCTACCCTCTGGAAAGAGTCCTCTCAAGTGTCTCAGCATTTCCGCACCACGTTTTATGGTGGGTTTTCTCATGAGGTCATCATAGTTTTAAGTGGAGAAAGTGGAAATAATTCGGTACCTTGATTATATTCTTAATGCTTGAAGTTTTGAATTCGGTGAGTGGAATGTGAAGTTGCTTCATGCATTAAACACTAAAGCAGACGGAAATAGAACGGCGGACTGAGAACATGTAAGATGAGTAAAGGAGCCCAACAAACTCATTTATCACAGTTTTGCAAATTGTCACATGAATCCCTCCTTAAATGACCATGGTGTTTGTGCAACACATCTCTCCCCCAGCTTTACAATGCATTATGCACCTTTAACTGCTTTCCTTGCCTCCACCCACTATTCGATCTCTGTCTTTACTTCTAACATTTCGAACATCCGAAGAACTGCCAAATTTCTGAAGCAACCTATTTCCAGAAATGTTTCTTTACTTCAAGATATGCAATTTCTCCCAAAACACTCCTCTGGAGCAAAGCCCAGGCCTGGCAATATGTTACCCAGGATCAGTGAAAGGTTTACATTTCAATACCTATTGCACCTGTCATGATAATACCAGGCATTTTCCACCCACGATGCAGGAGAGAATCCAAACTTCCTGTGGGATGTGCAAAACTAGCATTCAGCCTTGGGAGCCATCCAGGCATGGTTATCAGGAAGAGAAAAGCTATTTCTGCTGGCTTGCAGGAATTGATGGCATCATTTAATGTCTTGTCTCTATATGCAAGTGTGTATAACCCAGTTTTTCCACAGCTGCTGTGACGTAAATAAATTCAGTATTATCTTCATTTTATATTGTAGGATGTAGTATAAATAGTACTGATATGCTGGGCATAATTCAATATTTTAAGATATTTACCCTTTTCAAGTACAAGACACCCATAGAGCTGCCTAACACTTGGAGAAACTATTTGACCTGCTTAAGGTTTGGGAAGAACAGAACGTTATATATATTTATATATATTCTCTAGATACACCTCCCTAAGTAGGATAGTATTTCTGGAAATAACGTCACTGCGTCGATCATTTTTCATCACTGCAAACTGAGACTTCAAGTGCTCTTTTTGAGCAGTACATCTATACAATATTGATCAATAAAATAAATATTAGCATGTGATACAGGAAGAATCCCTAAAATATCTACAGTTAGATACTCACTTTACAATATTAACTTCACTTGACTAGTCTCTATGTGTAAAGTCCTGAATTTCTGTACATCCTATTACTGAATTACACAAAATCACTTCCTTCATTTAAATTTACTAGAGAGAAAAAAAAAAAAAAAGAAAAAAGGTATCTCCTGGTACCTATAATTTCAGTTCAGGCATTTCTTCTTAAGGTAGTACTTCTGCTGCAGACTGTAGCAAAACCCCATCATTCCCAGAGAAAAATAATAATAATAATAATAAAATAGCTAATCCACCCTTAGAAATACCTAACACACAGAAATAGACACAAACTGATAGTTTTCTTCACCATAAATACAGCTATGGGCAGCAGAGTGCCTTCTGTTTTGTTTCAGTCATAAATCACTTTCCTGACTGGAGTTAGTAATGAGATTTTTAATCATGTGGATTGAACATATCCTCAAGTTAATAAAAAAGTATGGCTTCCTCTTTATCTTTAATAAAAGATTTGTACACTGCTCAAATGATTAGTATTACATTTTTAAAGAACCTGAGATTGATGCTTTTCAATTCTCCTTCCCATTTTTCTATGCTTTTATAATTCAAAGGTAATATAGGGAGTAGTTAATAATTCATAAGGTAATTTTAAGGCTTTTATTCAGAAACCTTTTGCCTATTGACTTAAGGATGTGCCATAAAAATATTCAGGTATTAATATCTTAGCAATTTGCAGATCTATACAGATGAAAACTCTGAATTTATGCAAGTCAGGATTTGTGCTTAGGAATCAGAGCATATCATTACCGTCTTTGAGAGGGTACAGGAGGAGGAAATAGCTTTACAGAACTATTTAAACCAGTATATTTCATTTCTTCACACAGTTCTGCTCTTTTTGCCCTTGTTTGCAGGTTTATTCTTGATGGAGTTATTTTTGCAGTTGCCTAAGAGACAAAGGAGCTAGCTGCACTTTTTTAGAAGGAAAACTGCAGAAGACACAAACCAAAACCACCGCTCTCGGAAAGCTCAGCCGGACAAAAACCAGATTTGTATGTTCTTGTAAAACAAAAAAACGGACTCGCTGGAGATGAAAACATCAAAACCAGGTACCAGTCAATGCAACCCCAGCATATCTCATTTCAGTCACTAGCAGACACGAGGTTGAGGCTGGCACCAGCAGGGCCCTCCCTGCCTTTGGAAAGGGAGAGCAGCCTGCAGGCAGCCCACGACCTGCCCTAGGTGCTCACCATCCCACAGGCATGGAGCAGCCTTCCCCCAGCAGCTACCAAATGAGATGAATAAAGAGCTTCCATCCCAGTATTTTTTCAGAAATGTGACATTTTTGACTAATCCCCCTTCTAGGTCACACTGACAAATGGAAAAATCAGATTTGGGGGTGTCAGCATTTGATTCTTGACTAGGCAGCTCTTAGATGTATTTTAACAAAACCTTACTTTAATTTGTTACTTCCTCCAAGCAAGAATTCAATCTTCTC
This sequence comes from Anas platyrhynchos, assembly GCF_047663525.1. Taxonomy (NCBI): domain Eukaryota; kingdom Metazoa; phylum Chordata; class Aves; order Anseriformes; family Anatidae; genus Anas; species Anas platyrhynchos. Next base: position 3,359,150 of record NC_092593.1, on the reverse strand, counting down.
ATCATACTGTATTTTGCTGTCTTCACAAAATACTGAATTAATAGCCGTCGAGCTTCAACATATTTGGATAGAACTTTTTAAAGTTTTCTTTTTCTAAAGAAACAAAGTGTTATTATCAGTGTGTGTCATACTTTCATGTATGTGTGTAATAGGAATCACCCATCTCATGAAAACTTTCAGGTACTCCTAAGTAACAACTGTACAGAGCAATGAAAATTGATAGTAGCTATTAATTCCACATCATGAAGAAAATTGAGTTGAGCTGTGCACATAGCCATCATTTATTGCCATGACAAATTTAATAGCACCACCTTTATTAGCATTTCCCTACACATAAAAACTGTGAGAACCTGCTGACAGTTCCTCCAAGTTTGCCAAATGTCAGTACTTAAGGTGAGGGATTTTGCTGTCATCTGAGGGGTACAGTTTTTACCATCCCTATGAAAATGATGTCTTTATGATGTAATAGAAACAATAACTATATTATATTTAATTTCAGGCCAGCTCTGAGCACACCCTATGTGCTCCATATAATTAGCATCTCTGCGACAGCAGCTCCGAACGCCTCCTCTTGCTTTGACCTCCGAGTCCCCAAAACTCCTGACTCAAGCTTTGCTGCCTCTGTTCTCAGCCCTCCCTGCCACCCAGCTCCAGAAATGCAAACTGCTCTCGGGTTCTTCAATTTCCTCTGTAAGACATGCAGCATATGTCATGTGCATTATTCACAGCTTTGTGTAGCTTCTTTTCCATGGAGGTTTAAAAATGAATAGGAAAATGTGCATCAAAATCAAACTCCTTGAAACAATAAAATGTGCCAAATGAAGTGAAATGAAGAAAAGTCGAAAGAAGATCAGGTGTTTAATTTTTCTAAACCACCAGGACAGCAGCACGATAAAGACAGTACTGTTTAAACTGATGGGTCTGAAGGTGTACTTCATGCAGCCCCAGTGAGCTGAGGTCTTTTTGCAGATGAAAACTTTGATTTGAGATTTAGCCCAAGAGGAACCAAAAGGAAAATATAGTTTGGGTTATAGCTTGTGAAAATATAGTTTCCTTCTCCTTGAGGAGCAGGAAAACTGTGACAGTAAAACACAATAAAAGGAGTTTCCTCTGTAGTCAATTAAAGCACTAACTCCTTGTATCCTGTTGGTCACCCACACGTCTCCACTCTCCTTACAGAAATACCCCAGGGGGACCCAGATTTACAGAAACACCCAAGGACCTGCCCGTACAAGGGCCCTCACTGGAGTTTCTGCCTTCTGCATTCCTGCCCTGCTTTTCCATAAGAGAGAGAAATAAACTTCTAAGGCATTATGCAAAACCATGCTAATGACAGTTCAGTATGCAACAGCAGCTAAGCAAGCACCATATAAGCAGTGTAAGTATTAATGATATGACGCTTGTTTATGTTCACAGAGATACAGACTCTGTGCAAGTGCTGAATGTTATCAGAAGCAGCCCAGCCAAATACGCAAGCCCCAAATCCTGCCCCACCTAAAATTAAAATAAAAAAATAAAAAAAATAAAAGCCCCAAACTTTGAATGACTCCTAGCACTCAATCTCAGAGTGCCTGCCAGGAAAAAAAGGAATTTTGGAGATGGCATACCATCAATTTTCTTCATTTGTGTCAGAAGTTGAGCAGCTGTCTTCTTACCAGACTGAAGTGGAGCCAGAAACCTTGTCAGGCAGCCGAAGAAAAAGCACTTCAGAGGGAACTAATCTCAAAGACCCAAAAGTATGTATCACATTTTTGAACAGGCATGTGTTAATATTACTACTACATTATCAATTGGCAATGCCTGCAGAAGCCCAGAAGTCGTGGAAGGAAGGCTGCTACATTTGTTTGCACTGCTCGCGAAGGAAAAGCAAGATGCCACACATACTTGAACCTCGGAGTCTGTTTATTTACTTATGGCCAGCAAAAGACTTTTTGCACCCTCTTCCCCTAAGCTCGTAGGAAAGTGAAATGAGGTTCTCAGGTGGGATTTCTTACCGTAAGGCACAGTTTGGTCAGACTGACTGATCTTAACCCAGCCCAGAGGGCAAGCCAGAGAAGGGGGTGGCCTCCTCCCTGTGGTGCGTCGCCATCCCAAGCATCGGGATCCCAACCGTCCACTAAGCATAGCTCAAACTCACCTCTGACCTCTCACAGGACATGCATTTTGGGGTCACCTTCACCTTAAAAGTCACGAATCCCCCCTCTGCATGTGACAACTCCACTCGGGAAGCAGGATTCAGGCAGCACAGGATGAGGAAAGGCCGGCGCGGCTGTTTGGAGAAGGCCGTGGGCCTTCCTGCTCTCTCTTGGTGCTTTGGGTGCTTCCTCAGCCCAAATTTTGGCTACGGCAGGGTGTTGTTTAATTATATTTTTATTCTGTGAGTGAGCCTGACAGTTCCTGACCACATAAAGATGTAGCTGTCATATGCAAGGACGGAATTAAAATGAATGAATAAATAAATAAATAAGCAGACGCTCACGATCCTGCTTGGCTAGCCATCTTCTTTCAGCCAGCTTTTCCCTGCAATGTTTATTTACTACACAACTAGGCTTTTGGCAGCGTTCCCACTGCGAAGTGTGCTGCCCAGATATTACAAAGTGAACTCCGCTAAACAAAAAAGACTTTTTTCTTAGGGCTACCCTTCTTCCACACAGATATCCCTTTACTCCAGCACTGTGCCTCTAAGGCACAATTTTTTTCCAGAATTTCCAGAATGCTCATTTTAAGAGAGATGTGTTTATAGGCCATTACTAAGAATGTGATTTTCTACATGGTCTTCAGCAAATCCCTTTAAACAGACATTTTTGTTTCCTCCGTTTACCAAAAAAAAATGCTTCCTTGCATTCTACAAATGTAAACAAGTCTATGTGCAGGAAAATTCATCACTGCTATATTTTTAACATGTCTTTAAATTAAAAAAAAAAAAAAAAAATCAATTGTATGACAGCCCAAGATCCTAGCATTCTGGTATTGCATGCTGGGGGATGAGGTTTCCTTCGAGCTAAATGCAAAAAAAGCAAAGAATGGAACATAATGATAATGTGAGTGATGACATTTCCTATTTCAGTACACATACATTCAACTACTTTTCACAAGGAGGTTTCAGCCATGATTAAGAGCTCTGGAAACCCAAGAAATATAAATGCAAAACAGTAAGAAAACAGTGTATCTTAGACATTTTTCCTACGGTCCAGCAGAGCTCCTCTGATTAGCATTTGCAGACTGTGCTAAGCATATCTAATAGAAAGGCAGTGCATACTGCACAGCTCTCCACAAATATTATCAAGATGGAAATGCCTACTGACAAATTCACAAGCTGCAAATGTACAGTCATGAAATTCAATAGCCTCACAGCTGCACACTTGTAACTTGTGAATGCAGAAAAATGTATGAATTGGCAGCAGGCTTTCTGGCAGATGATATCATTTTACAGATGACACTGTAGAGTCTGCCAGTTTGACGTTGAACTCTCCTCTTGCTTTTTTTTGTGTTGTTGTTTCATAGCTCTTTCCCTGAGAACTACTAGGATCACCGTGGCTGTTCTCATAGGAGTCTGCTATTTACTTTTCTGACTCTGCAAAGTGTTGTAATTGCTCAGCTCTGTTCCCTCAGCTCTGCTTATGTATAGCTGACGTTTAGCAGTGTTTATTTTGCAAAAACTCTGCCTTTCTCTACTGTATTTTAGATGCACAAAGTGCCCTATTCCATAGACGTGTCCTAGTTTTTTTCCCTCTACTTAGAGTAACTTGAATTCTGCTGCAAGTGACCACCCTTCATAAATAGTTGAGATGATTGTGCTGTGATAACTTGCAATCTGCATAGTTTCAGACCACTTAGAGAGAAGGAAACATTCCTTAGAAAAGAAAAAAGGCCTCTACGAGAGGCTGTTGTAATGTCCTGCCAGGGCACTAAGTGCCAAGCTGGCTTGACTCCATCCAAAGCTCAATAGCATAGGAGGCCTGCCCAAAAAATCTGAGAAATAAATTTTAGCTTATTCCATATTCTTCATTGCCCTCTGAGCTCTGTGCAACCATCACAGGGATGTTTGACTGGGGTCTGTGAGCAGATTCAAGCAAACCACAAAAGCAGGGCACCCCTATAATGAAGTAGTTCTCTGTACCTTGAAGTCACACCTACATGGCAAAGAAATTCCTAAGGAGCCAGTAAGATGACATCATGATGGGCTGTCTGGTTTTTTTTTTATTTTTTTTTAAACACAGTTCAACTCTTAAGTTCTCCCTGCTTGCTTTATTTCTTTCTGTCTCCATCCTGCTGAAAGGGGCAATCTCTGCAACTGTATGGTGTGCTTGGCATTTCTTTCACCATCCTGAATAATGGAGATGCGTATACTTCTCTGAAAGGCCAGCTCTCAATATAACTCAATGTCTTCGATTATCACAAAGTACCACTGTAAGCATTCTACTGAAGAGTAGAATGGCATCAAACTTGCTCTACAAAAGCAGATTTTAAAACATTTAACTAAAGATTCAACATGCGTGGTTCCACTACTGAACAGAGAGGCCCTCCTTTCTGTAAGCTTGTGCACTTGAAAAAAAGGAAAGCACAGGGACTGGAAAAAAATAAAATAAAAAAATACATGTACGAGTAATCTCCAGATAACATGAGAGAAACCTTAGCTTTTTTCTTAGAGTTGGTTTCCTCCAAAAAGTGTCTGGAATTCCAGACCAGGCTCTGCACCGCAGTTACTAGGGTTGGGCCAACTCTGTGTCTAGTTTGCCAGATGCTTGTTCACATAGTCCGAACCTTAAAAACCTGTGAGCCACAGCAACCTTTTTCTTCAACACAGCTCTGAGAGCAGTTTCCTTGGTTTACACCTCTGCTTGTCTCCTCTGAATTTAGTAAAACCAGAAGTAATTCTCCAGGAATCTCCAGCCTGTAGTGATGTATATGCCTAGCCGGTATTTATTGTGTCAGAAAAATATTATTGATGTTTTAGCAAAGGTTAAATGTGATACTAACTGGTCTCTGTGCAGGCTTTTAATGTGAGAAATATCTCCTACATTTAAAGCTCTCTTCAATCACCAGACCTCGGAGCCACACTTCTTAAAGCACTCAGAACCCAGTAGCTTCCACAGTTCTGCTAAGAAAAAAGCAGATTTTTGCCTTGAAAAATTCCTACCTCTAATATGGAGAATGAAATATTAGTTGCCACACTCTTTGAAAAACAGACTCCAGTGACTTGAAAAAAAGTTCAAATTCTGGAAGCATCTGTAATATCCTTAATAATTGGAACCATCCACAAAATAGTTTCAGGAGAAACTTTCAGGTTATTGCTAACAGTAAGAAATGCAGGGGGGTGAAATCTGGAGAGAAGAAATGAAGAAGTATGAAAATTATCTGGGCTCCCAAAATAACAAGTCTTGATGTCCGAGTTTGAGAAAGCAAATTGTTCAGCAATATTTTAGTATGAATTACATCACCAAATTCACATTGGGAGCCATGATTAGGGGTGATTTCCTGCACACCCCTGCAGCTGCAAGGGAGAAAAGTGAATTGGCTCTGCAGAGCCTCTCAGTGAGAGGTGCATGGGAAATGTTTCCCCCTGTGCCCTGCACACTGTATCGGAAGAAAGAACAGGACAGAAACTAGATAGAAATTGAAAAAGCTGATAATTAATCTGAATTATTTTCAATTTTACCACATTATTTACAGTGGACAAAAATCACCCTTTGCAGTCCCTTCCTCATCCTTCTTTTGGGTTTTTGATGCTCTGGGATAGGATGGAAAATTTTTCCTTGAAAGTTGGCTGAAAATACCCACAATAAGCATTTGCTTAACAAGAGATTACACACCCAGCTGGAGAACAGTTCATTCCTAAAGTCTTTCTTAAGACAGCAAATATACAGAAGCATTACTTATCCCCCTCCCTTTTTATCTTTTTTCGAGAACTGTTGCACAATCTGCTGTTTCACAGGATTTCGGCAAGGATTCATCACTTTTGAGGCTTGTTTTTTATTCTCCCTGAAAGGTTTAACTTTCCCTTCAAACTTTGTACGTCATTCTCATCAAATCATACACAGAAAAGTGCATTAAGTGTTTTGTTTACTCATAACTTGGCAGAGCCACAACAAAGAACAGAATGTAAAGAATGAACTCCCTTTGCAGCAGTCATTCATGGCAAAACAAAAGCCTTTACCTTCCTCACACAGATTTTCTGAGTGGGCCTCATATATTTCTGAATTGCCCAGCATTACAGTGACCTCTCAGATAACTAAGAACCACTTGAAAGGCAATCTGAAAACAGACGGAATGAGAAAGTTCTCGTAGATCTGATTTTTCATTAAAAGAGCATTAAGAAAATAGGGGCTGTTCAACGCTGCGAGCTGAACAAGCCTCCACTTTCCACCTAACATGTACAAACCTGCTGGATTCAGGCTACTTCCAACTTCCCCTCGGCTGCAGCAGCTGGATGGATCTGTTTCCACCTGCTTTTACCATTTGTCATTACTGAGGTATGCTTCAGAGAGCCAATCTAGCTCCGAACTGTCAGCTTTGCTGAAATCAGAACAATTAATTTTGATTATTTGATCAGATCCTTCGGCGTGTCTCACGCTCCCGTAACTCCCAGCTCCCTGCACCTTTGCACCCAAAGCGAATAGAGGAGGTTTGTTTCTTTTTGAGCCAGAATGCCCTTTCCTAAAGCACCAGAGGCAAAGCCACAGGCAGCTGACCTCCCGCACGTGCTCCCTCCCCACGGCTTGCTCTAGGACTTGCCAGTTCCTGTGGGCATGAAAGGAGGCAGCATCCAAATGAGGCTCCAGATAGCAAGCAGCTTTTAAAGAGCTTACTAAAAAATGTATAAAAACACCTTCTCCCTCAAAATCCTACCAAAGGCTGGCTGCCTCTTTCTCCTGTGCCAGTGCTGGAAATGAGGCTGCCTGATGTCTCTCTACCATTTTTCAGGGGGACAGGAGAGAGTGGGTGTGGGGAGGGAAGGTATCTCGAGTACAAGAAAGGATGATTATCAAGTCTAAAGGGAGCACGTCATAAAATGAAGAAATATAAGACTATTTTTAAAGCAATTATTTTGTTTTCAAGATTAAAACGTGCTGCAGTATTCCCCTCTGCTTGGCATTCCAGAGGAGGTGTTGCATTTATCCAGCAAAATTAATTCACTTGAATAAAAGAAAATTGAAACACTGGAAGCAAAATAGAAAAGCGTAAGATGAGAATTTTAATTCCTATATTTCAAAAAGGAAAGAAATTATGTTTTCAGAACTTGATTAACTCCAAGGCCCAGTTCTGCAATAACAAACCGCAATGATTCACGGAGTCTGCTCGTGTGCACAAACTCCCCCCGGTACGATTGCAGGAGTATGACATAAATGTGCGAGTTCAGATGAGTCTCTTAACCATCCTATCTGCATAACTTATCTGTAGTTATTCCGAAAGTTTACAAAACTCTTCACTGGGTTATAAAGATTTAGGAACTTTTGCAAAATGTGACCTGTTATGTAAACCTGTATTTTAAGGAGTGAACTAAGAGACAGGAGGGAGGATCGCAGGGGTCGGACACAGAACCAGCTGTCCCAATTTGGCTGAGCTGTTTTAGCTGTCAGTGTGTGAATTTGCAGTGCGTGATGATTACAAAGTGCTGGGAGAGAGCTCCATGCTCTCATCTGATCTTTATTTTTTTTTGCCTTTGCCACAGAGTAACAGCATCTACTTGGGCAGCTACCCCTGAGCTGATGCTGGCAACTCCGGCACCTAACACCCAAACCCACCTAACCCACTTGCAAAGCTTAGGCCTTAGAATATTTATTTACAAAGATTGAAAATGATAAAAACATGCTTATCCCAGGCTCAAATTTTCCTACCACCTTGACTATGTACACAATATAATGAAATCCCAGAAGCGCTGAAATAATCATTCCAGCAGGAACGCAGCCAGTGAAACACCTATGGAAGTTTCTCTCTGTTCATTCATCACTATGGGAAGCAATCTCACGATCCGCTCCAAAAATCCCCTGAAACAAATGTCTTGCAGCGTATCAAGAAATTATCAAATTCAGCCTCGGAGGAAGCATGTTCCAAGTTCTAAACGCCCTCCAAGGGAATGTTTTTCCAGGCACACCTTACCATTGATGGGGAGGAAAGCAGGATCTGGAGTGGGCACCTTTGGCGAGACAGGAAGGCATAGGGAAGAGCAGCTATTTTGTCTGTCCCAGGCCAGCTATGACCAAATAACACCTATAACACCTCAAACCTATGTAATAACATAAATAAACTTAATTTAGAGATAAATTATCAGGCAAGATTCAGCTCAGAGAGAGCTGCAGCATGACTTTTGTTTGATCTCCAAGCTGAGATGACGGATGCTGCACGTTGCTACTTGTATTTGGTGGCCTGCCTTGGTCACTCAGAGTATCCTAGCTGAGAGCATCCAGGAGAGATGATCCAGACCTTCAGCAGCTGCCTGCAGAAGAGCACAAAGGATCGCAGCACTCACTGACCAGCACCCAGGTCCCCAGCAGCCCTGCTGAGCACACGGCCGTCATCACGGGCCCACCTTGTGCAGCCCCATGCACCTTGCTCCTTACCAAACGGGTGCCCTTATCCATCACCAGGCAATAGGGAGAGACATTCGCAGCTTTCCCAGGAAAAAATATTACCAACTGGGATTGATTTTTACTGTTTTAAAACTAACATTAGCAAATGTGATTGCATGGTGCACAGATCTGTCAAATTTGTTCTCAGCTGCAGTCCCGAAACATATCATTATCGTGTGCTGTGTGAGCAAAGCTGGGCTTGGCTTTCATGTGACTGTGCTCTAAATTAGTTTATGGGTAATGTTCCTTTACAATGTGTTCAATCTTTTGCTCCATCTTATCTTAATGAGTACTTAACCTCTTAAAAATAGGTTGCAGCCAGAGAGACTGAAAACAGAGTATTAAAGGCTCCAAGAAAACCACAGGAATGAATGTCCTTGCTCAGGTAGCTCTGTCCTCCCTGAACACAACTTCTTTAGAGGGCAGTTTACAAAGTTTTCAGCTGCACTGGAAAAATATAATGCCTGTTACATTCATTTAAAAACTCATTTGTAATTAGGTGTTAACAGTGATTGGTTTCTACTTTTTATAAATATGTAGGGAAAATCACGGACTGACAAATGTGCTTTTCTTCTGGAAGGCTCCAGCTGCTGCATTTGGAACCTCAGCAGCTTTGTTTTGGATACCTTTTAAAGTATATGTACGCTTAGAAACTTTTAAAAAGGGAAATGGTGCTTTATAAAAAGTAACTAAGATCTGAACCCAAAGCTGGCAGTTTCCTGGCCATCAGCTGGTCTGCGTGCACTGCACCCCACGGCAGGATTTCAGCATCTGACCATGCTTCAGGTGCGGGATCAGGGCTGAATTCAGGCCACAGCCCGGAGCAACCGCTCTCACCACCCACTTCTGCTGGAAGGCTGGAAACCTCAGCAAACATTGTATGTTTTGGCCTGACCCCGGGTGGGTGCTGGTGTCCTCCAGCCGCACACCAGAGGTGCTGCAGGGCTCCTGCTGCGGCCGGAGCCGTTCGTGCCTCGCAACGGGAGCAGCTGCTCTGAGGCCTGGAACTGAGACAGCCTCCATTTTACAGTACAGACAGAGCTGCAGCACATGTTAGATAAAATAACCATCTCATTTAATCCCCTTACATCCCTGGAGAAGCCCAGGAGCAGGCTCCGGATTTGTGCCAGCGCAGCAGCACCTTGTAAAACTTCCCAGCAAACAAGGTGTGCAATGCTGGGCTTCCTTCGTCAGGGTAACAAAACAGGTTCCGCTCCCTGCTCTTCGTGCATTTAATTTGAGTGTGATTTGAGACAGAGAGATTATGATTTCCTCTTAAAAAGCCTCCTTTCTTGTACTTCTCAGCTGGCCCATAACTCAGGCAGGGAATTGCACAAAGAAGTGGGGGATGGACAAGCTGTCCCCACACCCTGTCTCCTCAGGAAACTCACTGTCATCTGGAATTAATTACTTACCTTTTTTTTTTTTTTCTTTTTAAATACATATAATTTCGAGTTCATGGTCCAGCATCTCTGATTCATAGTAATAAAGATTGCACAATAGCAGAATTGTGGAGAACAAAGGTTAATCTGAGGCTACGATACCCCTCCTAATGAGATATAACTGGAAGCACATGCAGATTTCAGAGACAGCAAATACCTGCAGCACCATTGATCTTTAATTTCTGAAGAGATGATAAGATTAGAAATGAGTCCGTTTCAACATGCACAAGGGGAGGCAGAGAGAAAAAGCAAAGAAATATTCAAACCCAGCAGATTCTGCCCCGTGATTCTCTTGAGATGCACCAGGGCAGTCCTTACGTATCACGTAAGAGCTCTACGCCACCTACACCTTCTCCATTTAAACACCAGAGTTTTTAGGCAATATGAAAACCAACAAAGAAGAGAGCACAGGTCTGTGTGCCAGCCTCAGACACTTCAAATCCACAGCTAGCTCTTTCTCTAACTCCAGAAGCATGAGCTAGTTTAAAACAATGCTTTGTAATGTCCAGTTTTGGTATTTTCGGATTTGCTCGCAAGCCGACGAGGACTGGACATGTCTTTTTTCGTTCCAGAGAGCCTGACGCACTCAGGGGCTGCGGCTTTGGGAAGAATCCCATATATGCTGAGGCTCTGACCAACACGATGAGATCTGGCAGCAGCAAGACCGTGCTCTCAAACAGAAACGAAGCAAGCAAAAAGCACCAGAGAGGCAGAGGGGAGGATGGAAAAGTGAGAGGAGAGTAAAGAAATGGCATTTGGGAAGCATGACGAGCTGTTAGCGAGGTCAGAACTAAAGCTGTTCCAGGAGTTTCTGATGAAATGCTCTTTTGTTCAAAAATGCTGATGTGCTGAAATCAAAATGATTCGGGAGAACGTATCAATCTGATAGGACTTGTTCCTGCCGGGTCATTTGCCTACTTGTTTTACTAGAAGCCTTGGCTGCTAGACAGCCGCTCTGATGGGCTATTGGGAAAGCAAGGTTCCCAGGCTCCCCAGAATCTCAGTATTAAAAAAAATTAATTATTGATACAAGCCTGAGTTATGCGTGTTCGCCTTATCAAATTATCTGTAGCTGTGCCTGTAGCATGGGAGTAGCACATCTGATATGCTTTAATGATGCAAAAAGCTCGCTCAAGAAGCAGCGAAGCCAAGCGGAGCAATGCTCCTGCTCTGCACTCCCTCTCGCTAAAAACGTTAGAAAAAGAAAAAAAAAGAAAAAAAAAAAAAAAAAGAGGAGAAATAAAAAGTGCAGTGCTTTCCTTCAAATGCTATGTAGAAGTTTTAAACAGTTAAGGCTTCCCCGTTTCTATTAGGCAGGATCATTTGAGCCAAGCCCCGAGTCTGCTGCTATGAATGGTGACTTTGTAGTATAATGCATTTTCACGGTGAAATCATAATATCCTGGGCATTTGGGGCTGTATTATACTATAAAAACGAAGGCCAGCTCCCTCCGGCTATTACATTTTTGGACTGGTATTTGATCTATTAAGTTCTGCAGCTTTCTTCTGGCCGCAGCAGCACAACTGGCAGCTGCTCTGCATTTTGCAGCGATGCCGTTAGGTGGTGCCTGAACCAGGAGATTGCAGGCAAGAGAAGCAAGGTCTCCTGTGCTGCCCAGGCAGCCTGCCACGGCTGGAGCTGCTCGATAAATATTTTATTCTAGCAATTAAAGAAGAAAAAAAAATTGAAAGGGAAAAAAAAAAAAAAAAAAAAGGAAAAAAAAAATAGCATGTTTTGGGATTCAGTTTAACAATCTCGCTGATTTCTAGGCTTGGCAAAGGTGAGTAATTAAATAAATAAATAGTCAGCTCTTCCTCCCGCCTCAAGCATCTCCGCTGACACACACACACGCTCCTTTAAGTGAGCCTCTGCTTCTCCAGGGCTCAGCCAAATTTCTGCTCATCATGCCCTAGATCTCTATCTCTCTCCAAGGTTGATAACTGGATTTCCAGTAAGTTTTGAGTCAGAGATGGAAATACTATTTAATGTACCAGCTCCAACAGGGGTTTCCAGGAAAAACTCTTCAAGTGCAGAGCAGGGTAAATACTTTGTACATAAGGAAGATCTTGCTAGCAATCAGGAAAAAATCCTGATTTTGCATGGAAAAATAATAGTTCATTTCTTCCCCCCTTCAAACACCTGCAGACAGTCCCTTTCCGTAAAATGATCTCTCCGGATACATTTATAAATGTTCATAGTTTCTCTTTAACATTACATTCATGGAAGCTGCCCTGTGATAGCCACTAACTGAGGTCATTAATTAAATAATTGCGTCCTGCTTGGGATAGCCTGTGACCCTTCTGTCTAACCCGGGGCTCCCATTTTGTTATTCTTTTTTTCTCCCTTAACCAATCCATCAGCCACCAGCATTCCTCCATCTTGCAGTGACCTGTACGTATGTCATGGCGTTTCAATTCCATCTTCCAAAGAAGAATTTTCAATACTTTTGTTGCAAATGTTGGGAGATCCTCAAGCAGCATGATGACAGGTTCAACCCATTCGCACAGTGTAAGAGCACAGCAATCCCCTCCTCGTGTGTCCTGCCAGCCGTGGGCAGCAGCCAGCGCAGGGACTTCCCCAGCAAGCCCTCACACCCACATCAGAGCCACAAATTAATTCCTCACTCAAATTTTGTCTAACCCTTTGGACAACCCCTGACTCCCACAGCCACCCTGCCACTTGGGAGCCACAGTCCAACCCCATTTTATTAGTAAGCGCTCCTTTCAAAACCAAAAGTTCCTCCTCTAACTGCTAAGAAGCTGTTTAGAAACCTCTGATTTGCTTATGTACTGCATGGAAGGAATAAAAAATGAATACGTCAAAACATGAAGTTGAATATTGGGGTTACCAAAGGCAGAGATGCTCCTAGCACTTATATGAGCACTCACGGTTCATAAATCCCTCCAAGAGGACCAAGCAGCTTCCTCACCTCTTCAGAAGTTATCCTAAATATCACGAGGTGGAGGGCAGCCGGACAAAAGATATAAAGGGAGGCAGCTGATCTGTTTTAAAGCCTCTCTCATTCCTTTCAGGCTTTAGATTTCACATAAATATTTCTTTAAATGCATACATCTATGTACCAAAACTAACATTTGAGAGGCTTCCAAAACTTTGCTTTTAATTAAACCCATGAAAGTATAATGCTCACACTGAATAAGTATCAAAAATAGAGACAAAACTGAGAAAATATGCAGGCATTTTTCTTGGTTTTTGTCAGGCTCTGCAAAGACAATTAAGTTTCTTTTCTTCACTATACATATAATACTCAGAAGTGAAAGCTTAATTAACTTGTCAGAAACTCTGGCATCTCTTTTCTTGAGCTGCTGAACCCACCTTCCCAAAAGAGTTGAAGGGAAAATTAAAAAAATAAAATATAAAAAAAAAAAAAAACTAAATGCTCTAGCTGAAATACCTGATCATGCATGACATTCCTGTCCTGTAATACACTTTGTCTGTCATTACCAGAGGCCTTTTTATCCATCTGGGTGAGCACGCTCTTTTTCCATTTGTCTGCGAACGTCTCAGCACAGAATTTCAATCGCGGCAACGCGATGGACGTTTCGCGATGTGCTGAGGGGGTAAGACAGAGCACCACTAATTGCATCGTACAGCACACGTGTTTAGCCCACAGAACCTGAAAGTTTCATCAAAATATCCTCAATCAAGTGGCTTTTCATGCTTGGGTCTCAGATGGATGGAGAAGCAGCGCCCCAAAAGCGAGGGGACCTAATCACGCTGCGGCGGCCAGCACAAGGGGCCCGGGACTGTCCTGTTTGCTGCAGATTTTTGTAGATATTTTGCATTTCTGCTGGCTGAGTCCAGTGGCAGCTGCGGTCAATAAGTCCCTGTCAGCCAGCGCTGCCTGGAATTGTGCTCGAGCAGCTGGAGGAGCCGCCGAAGCCCCAGAGCAACTCCTGACCCTGCTTCCAAGAAGCAGGAGGCTCCCGGCGAGCCGTGGATTTCAGCAAGAAGCGTGGGCTCGGCCCGGGAGGCTGCGAAGTGTGCAATGCCTCACAGCTAACACCCTTCCCCTTATCAACTGGCGTCCTCCGATAACACAGAAAAGACCCTTGGTTTAACAAAAGTTAACAAACCGAGCATCGCCACTTAAATTCGGCAAGCGGAGTAAGTGGCTTTTCTATTTTTTAGGTTTTTAATGCAGTTTTTTTTCAACCTGAGCTCACTTAAGTCTGAAAAATATTGTACTTTATCCTCCTGTAATCTCCTCTCCAAGATATGCATGTTTAAACAAAGTGCAAAGGTCCAGGTGCTTTACTGCATTAGTAATGACCCAACATCTCCTCTTTAATAATGCAACACAGAGCAGAGCACAGCAGTGTGTTTGTTTTTTTTTTTTTTTTCTTTCTCATTTTAAAAATGTATTAAAACATTTCTCTGTGGGGCCAGGTGACAGTCCGAGGGAGCAGAAATTGGTTTTTGTTTTTTGTTGTTTTTTTTTTTTTCCCAAGCCAGAAAATATTGCTGAGGCATCCAAAGGGCAATTTTCCACTTCCCATATAAATTACTATCTTCGCTTCTCTGCTAACGCTGTTTCTGTCTTTCCAGCACTATCTCATGTTTTAGTGAGCTCTGGGATTTGGTTCGTGTAACTGTCTGCCCAGCAGACCTGAAGACTGTGTGAGTAATTCCAAGCCCATGCAATCCCACGTAACACATGGTATTGAGAAATCCTCGTCGCTGCTGATGGATACTAAAAGCAAACACACAAAATTGTGAACCACCCAACATAAATCCATGTGTCGGGACTTTCCTTTTTTTTCTTGGAAATAAAAGTAAATTAAGATGTTGAGTTTTCTACGTGACAGAGAGCATCAGAGACTCACTGACCCAGCCATGTGAGTTTTCAGAGCAACCTTCCTTAAGTGTTGCTCTTGATACCAAAGGAAACTTTTCTGCAATGCATCGCTACGTTACCAGGCATCTTGGGGTGCTCCTGGTGACAAAAGGTACCTTGACTTATAGGAACATGTATAGTATAAGCTCCTGTCTCTGTTATTTCCTATCTATAACACATTTTGTTTCCTCGGTTGGATGCGTAGCAGCTCTCAGTTCTGGCTTTGGAGATATCCGATGCAGTTACTCCTGCTTGAATGACACACACGTGGTGACAGTCACGGCACTGGAGGAAGAAAACAGGGAGGTGAAGGGATTCCCCCTTTCTTCGGGGACGTGAAGGGATCCTCCATGCCTTCGGGCCCCCCCCAGGAAGGGAGCAGCTATGAAGGGCCACTGGCCATACCGATTCCTTCAGCTTCAGCTGGAAAAGCTGCAGCCGTACCTCTGCGATGTGCATCGTCATCGTATCGATTATCTGCCGCATCCGTACGGAGGAATGAGTCGGTTTCCCAGATGAGGATAAACGCTGGACGAGGATAAAAGCCCTGGATGCTAGCAGGGAATTTACCCCTGCTCGTGCACGCTAGCACAGGGCAATAATCCACCTCCCCATAACAGATTTAGATTAGCGATGCCAGCTGTATTAAAAGGGGCCCTTTGAGCAGGGAAACATGTGCTGGGAGTCTGGGAAGGGTGTTTACAACATGTGCTGTGCAGGTATTACCGCTGGGGAGGCAGGGCGGTTTGTAAGGGCGGCATGCAGCCCGCCGCTTCCCCGGGGCCACCGCACTCCTCCCCGCCTCTGTCACTTCCCTCTCTCCGGGGGCACCATTGAATTCGTAATTGTTTTGCTACAGGTATAGGCGAAGCCATAAAACGCGCCAGTTGGGACACAATTAGCGCTCTAAAAGACGGGAAAACCACATCTGGCAAACAAGTGTGAGAGCCCAGGGAGCGCTTTCTTCCAAGCTGCATCCTCTGAGGGGGGAGAAATACGTTCCTGAACTCGTTCGAGTTTTCCAGCCTTGTTTTTGGGCTCTCCCCCATCTTTCCCAGGCTGTGTTCTGACAAAACAAACGAACCCCTCGGCACCGATACCCTGCACAAATCCTGCTCACATCTGGCCCCACACGGACAGATGCCGGCATGGGGAAGGTCGCTGTGGTCACCCCTGAGGCCTTTCCAAACTGACCCCGAGGGGTTTGCTCATCAGAGCCGAAACCCCTGGCCAGGCCCTGCTGCAGCACTGGAAGCACGGCTTTCCTAACAGGTAGCGCACCCAAAACGCTGAAACCAAACCAAAGTAAACTTCGAAGTGAAAAGGGAAAACGTTCAAGGCTGGGTACCGAAGTGAACTGGCCATCAGTTGCCACATCGTGTTTTACCCAGATGTAGGTTATTTGGTGTGTTGACGCTGCAGTTATGCCACTGGCAGTTATTTATATCACAAAACTTCCCTGTTTCTATCTGGACCTTCCAGCAGTTGCACAACTGAACTCCCTGGATATATTTGGCCTAGAAAAACCTGTACATTGGGAACAGCAGGTAGTCAAATGGCTGGGAACTGAAGCGAACTGACACACTCCACAAACCCTGCCATTAATCCTGCTCTGGTTTGGGCACCAACCTCCAGAAATCCCTTCTCCAAATTTACCATTCAGGCTTCCTGCGCTTGGGATCTGCCACGGTACTGACAATGAAAAATATGCCCCAAATCACAGCGTATGTGGGCCCAGAGACACAAAGTCTCTAAAAAGATCTGCTGCTGGAAATAATCGGTACCTTTGCAGCCAGGTTCTGGAGGGGATTTTTGTTGATTTTCGTGATTCAGGGCAGGGACAGAAAGTTATTTGTAAGAAGGATGCAAAACTTCAGGAATTTAACCACTTCCCAGGTTCTGTGTAGTTACTGATCTGATTATACGTATGCACCACAAATAAGCAGATTCAGGACTGTCTGCCAGCTGTAACTCAGTAGCAAACGAGCTGCATCTCACTTACAGCTATTCCCTTGTACTGCCACGAGCAGACACAGTGCCTATCATGTGCCCCTATAAAGAATAAAACCTCTCTCCTAGCATCTCACTAAGGAAATAGCAAGGCTATTACCACCACGCATGAAACTCGCCTATTCAAATATTAAAACCATATAGCCTACGCTTGCCACACCACGCTGGATTAAAAAATGAATGAAAACTTTAAACATCACAAGTATGTCAAAGAGTGCACTTTGCCATAAACAAATAAATTAGAATTTCAAATCATATCGCCCATTTCTGTTAATCTGAACTATGATTATTTATTGACGTGAACAGCACACTGGTCTCATGGATGTGGTTAAGGATCATAACAAAACTGTGACATGATTTACAACTTTCATTGTCGGTACTGACATCAGAAGAAAAGCCCAAGAAGAGCCAAAAGTCTAGAAATGTCTTTTGTCTTCTTTCTACCATTCTTGAACAGATATGTCACTGCGATTCTCCCCTATGGCTCAAGCAGTTACACTTTGCTTTTTCTGTGGTTAATTAAAACAGCAGAAATCTTGCAAAATGTGCTAGCAAATATCTAAAAATCGCGGTGACTCATAATGAATGTAAAGTTTGACCAGTTCCCTTCGTTTACTGATTCATTAAACATAACAGTAAAGAGTGGACTTGAATAGTTTTGGGCAGCAAAAATAGTTCAAATATGACTTTGATTAAGTGCTAGAAGTGATGACTGCACCTAAGTGCTCTGAAATAGTAGTGATAAGACGTTTGACATTGCCTCCCACAGAACTTGTTACAAAACCCACGTACCAGCCAGATATACCCTGAGTTAGTGCCAGTGGAGATTTATGATAAACAATTAATCCGCAGAGTTAAGGGAGCGAAAGGACTCTCTCTGTCACTGCCTTGGCTGGTAACAAACAAGTCTTTAGTGGCAGCAGTTCAACAGCTTCCCTACCTGCAGCGGCAGGAATCAGGGTGAGGGTTAAATCCTGTCCTGTCCTGCAAGAATAATAAATATTTGGAGTCTCTTTTTCAGCTTTGGGTATGCAGCAGAAAGAAAAAAGTTTCAGTCTCCCTCTCAGGATTTTTAGGCATTACTAATGAAGTCTCCACCAAATTCATTGAGGGCACGGTTCATATGCTTGTTATGCAGCATAGAGGAATATGTTGGACTTCCTCTTTCGCACAAAATTCAGAACAAATTTGGTTTCCTTTTCTTTTTTCCCCCCTATAAAATTCCTCTGAACTTCATCCAAGTATATTGAGTCTGAACTGCCCAGCCTGGGCTCCCTTCCTCCTGCGAGAGCAAGAGCTCAGCTTTGGAGCTGCTGTTAAATGCCAGCTTCTTCCAGCAGCATCTTACCCATTCCTTCCTCCTTATCACTGTTACACACCCCTATAATGTCCCAAAACATAGTATTTGTTTCTCACAGTCTCACACAGTGGCTGCCCAATGGTATTCAATAGCTCTGAGGTCCACCAGCCGCAATGTTTACATCTACTTTCTAAGTGTTTTTCTAGCTTAGAAATTAAGATATTTGAACAGAATGGTGCAACAGAAAAACTCCACTTCTTTTGTACAGAAATGTATCTATTTTGCTTCAGTGGCTATTCCTGATAAAGTGCTCTGTTTTTCCAAGGATTTTTTCTTTTCTTTCTTTTTTTTTTCTTTTTTTTCTTTTTTTTTTTTTCCTTTTCTTTCTTTTTTTTTTTTCTTTTTAGCAAAAGGAAGCTATTATTCCCCAACAATGTTTGATTCCTGTCTCTATTGCCAAGCTATTAGTGTGCCTGTATGGAGAGGTATTGGATAAGCTGTGCTTTGCAGTAGGGAAGGGAGATAAACTTGAAGAAATACCTCACAGCAGAGATATACTGGTGGAAGCAGGCATATTTTCTCAAAAATAAAAGTCTTTTGACCAAGCTGATAGGAATACTTCCAACGGCATACACTCTACAGATAAATAAGCGCATTGTTCACATTTGTCTACAGAAACATGTTGCAATGTGCATTTAAAATGCAATCGGTGTCTTGAAGGAACCCCAGCAGTCTGCGCTTGTTATTTCAGAAAATTCTCAATGAGACTGTCAGTTCCAGAAGGAGGCTGGAGAAATCTGCTTCAGACTCACAAAAATGCCTGAACCGACAGTTTTTAATTGAAACTCAAACGACTGTAACTGCGTTTCACTCAGTAGTCAGCACCCCATTCCATGCAGATACAGTTGGTTGTAGGTAATAAGATTACTTCTGGGTTACTGCCTGTAGCCTCTCAAATACTGCCAAGAGTGAATATGCAACATGTTCTAGGGTTAAGGAAGCCTAACACAGTGCCAACATCATACTGTGACATTGCCTGCAGAGTGTGAAAGGATTATATCCTGTCTTAACATACCATTTCACCCATGCCAGAAAATGGAAAAGAGTCTAATCACCAAGTAAGTATGCAAGTCACTAAATATAAATCTAAACCGGTTTCTGCTGCTAGAATATCAAGTTTCCCTTAAGAGCAGCTCTCCTCTGAAAAGTGGCTCTGAAAAGTTGGTGCTGCAGGTTCTCATATTTATGGTATCTTGGTAATTTCCAGATGAAATCAAATCACGCCGTAAGTAAAGAAGTAGTTTTTTGTTGATTTTTTTTTTTTTTAATATATATGAGCTGTGCAAACTTAACTCCACTTCTGGATTCCTTCCAAGTCACGCATTACTAAACAACAAAGATTTGGCAGCCAGTTTTTACAGCTAATTTTTTCTTCTGGCTGCCTGAGTCAGAACTGAATCCTAACTTCGCTCGCCTTCGTACATACTGGGTCTACACAGTAAAAAGTAGGTCATGATAGATAAAAACAAGTAAAACCAGGACAAGACTATGGCCCTGGCAAAGTAAACGGCAAAACACGAACTCTACCGGGGCAAGGCATTCGCTTGTAGTACGCACAGACTACACGACACAAAAGCAGACCAAGCGAGTTCCAATAAGGCCATTTTTATCCGTTCAGCATAGAGTTGTACTTAATATTAAAAAATAAATAAATAAATTTGGCATCATAGGTCATGCGGAGCTGCCTTTTCCCACTTCTCAAAGGGATGATTCGTGGCACCAGAGAGACCTCATGACAAACCATGCCTAATCTTGCCGTGACCCAGAATGACTCCAGCGGATCCTGAAAGCTGTCCTAAGGAGCCAGCCGGCCGCGTGCCCCAGGCTAAGGAGATAACGCAGGATCACTTAGGATCTTCTCATGAATGTGCAGGGTACGGGACCCTGGGTTCACCATGCCCAAAGACAGAGGAATGGCAGTGCATCACATGGGAAAGCGAAACGTCAGGGAAATACCGCAGCAACTGGCTTAGGGCTACGGTCATGCCTCACCCCAAGAGAATCGACAGAAGAAAATAACAGCGCTTTGGAGGACTGCTGAGGTTGCCCCCTACCTTGCATCAATAAAAACCAAACTATTATTAAAATAAAAGAGAAAAGAGTAAAGTTCATATGCTTTTCTATGCCAGTAAAAATAATTAGGTAGAGTACGTCATCCTTACATAAAGTGTAAACGTGGAGAACTGTAAAAAGGAAAAAAAATAATGTTAGAGAAGTTTTGTTATTTTTTTCATAAAATGATCAAAAATACAATTGGGAAGAAGAAATAAGACACCTGATTTTCTAAGTAACTATTAGTGCTCGTGACCTTGAATCCTAGTATAATACTCAGTTTCTCCTTAAACCCATCTAATCAATGCTACATTTTATTCCGTGTTCTATGTTTTCAAAAATTAAGCAAGTTAATGCACCTCAAAAAAGGTGTAGATATGTGTCAGTTATACTGTAGTTGCTTCTGATAACGTTTTTTCACTTTCATCTGATTTCTGATCAGGGAAACAACTTTAAACAAGGCCAAGGAAAATATATTACAGCACACACAAAAAAAAAGAGGAATCCTAATTAGAATCTAAAGATTTAAGACCTTTGAAATTGCACTGGATGATTTTCCACTTAACAGTAAATCAAAATAGTGTTTCCCAATCAAATTTTAGACTCAGGTTGAAATATCCTCAATAATTTGCACTTCTTCCCAGAAAGATTTGTTACCCGCAACAGAAAGAAAGAAAAACAGAGCTGCAGCAGGACACTATGGCTGAAAAAGAAACCACAGGATCATCTCTGGATGGAAAGAGTAAGGCAAAGTAATGCTAGCAGGATAAAGACAAAGGCTGCTGGTAACCTGAAAAAACAAATCTACTAGAAGATACCTAGTGATAGATTAAGGCTTCTAGTAAATACAGAAATCTGAATAAAGGTGTTTTCAGTCTTTGTGAGATTTTTCAGGGATGCTATAGCTTTTTCTCACATGGAAATTCCACATTTCCCCCACATAACATTTGTAACCTGAATTCTGTTCTTGAGCCAATCATAGTGAGGTACTTACACATATGAAGAAAAATTTGCAATGTTTAAGAATTACTGTGAGGTGGCAATCTATGGGCTAGATCCCAAAGGGATCTTGCATCTGTTGAGACTAAGCCAAAAGGCTATTATTTTCTTGCTTCACAAGTGGTTTTCTAGACATCTTAGCTGATCTATGAGCACCACCAGAAAGGGACAGTTGTGTTCCCCTCTTACTCCAGCTGCTTCTCTGCAGCAGCTCTGATGCTTACCTGCCACCCGCCAGGAGCTGCTCCACACAGGGAACACCAGGCTGGTGTTTTAATTAACAGCCAAGTTCAGCCTCCAGATACAGATCTGGCCAACCTCAGCTGGACATCCAAATCTGAAAAGTTAGATAGCTGATGTGCTTGCTCCTTATAGCCACTCGTTTAGCAAAGTGACTAAAGGAATAAATAAATAAATAAATAAATAAATAATAATAAAACAAAATCTGCAGCAGGACACCACAGGCCTGATCCTGTAAGTGGGCACATCTTCACGCACCGGTTTCAGTGTGACTCTGGGGCAGGCTGACATTCAAACATAACAATTAAAGGAGGATTTCATATGATAAGTTCTCAGCAAGAGGTGTTTTACACTTGTGTTGCAGCAAATCCACTTGCTATTTGGCAAAAAAAAAAAAAAAAAGGAAACACAAAACAGTGTTGCTGAATCAGATCTCATCACCCAAGTGAAACTTCAGCTCTGAAGCCATCCCTGAGATGAGCCATTTCTCTCTTCAGAGGCAGCTCTTCTCTGATTTCAGTGAAACCAGTGACTCAGGCACTGAGACAAAGACGAGTCCAATATGTAGAATAAATTCGGTATTAACTAAAGTGAAAGGTGTAATAGTCACTTCCAGAACTATTTCTCACTTCATGGTATTTTACATCTAAAGTTTTGCAGTTCATGACAATAACTCTCAAAGACTCTGAGGACCAGCAGGATCCTTGTGCAAACTCCGGCAGTTCACAAACACACAGACTGCCACAAAGTCTTAAAATTGAATTACATATATGTGTTGTAAGCGACTTCAGAGCCAGTGAGAGACACGAGAAATGACAGAGGTTGCCTCCCAGGACTCATGGAAGTTACACCAGTAAGAACTACAAATTCCGTCAGCAGTTTTCCTTCATGTCCACCATTACCATTCGCAGGCCGCGCTTATATTTTGATTTTTTTTTTTCCTTTCCTAGGTGAACGTCCTGGGAGAAGGAGGATCGTACAGAAAAATAGCAGCAGCCAGGGATCCGGGAAGGGGCAGGTGTGTGACGGGAGCAGGGGGATGCGGGGAAGAAGTCACGGAGGAGCAGGTGGTCCCCGGGGCCTGTCAAGTGACTGGATGGATGTGGTGGTGATTGACAGCTTCTGTGCTGGCTGTCAGGGGGGCTCGCTTCAGCTGAAGGAACTTGCCAGGGACATATGGCAGGAAAGGGATAGCCAAATTTTAGGAGCACGTTGACAATGTAGTCTATAAAAATCCCTTCTCTGGAGCTTCTGGTGCCTGGGGGAGCCGCAGGAGGGGAGCGGAGGGCAGCAGGCCTCCCATCCCTTCCCGTCCCATCCTGTCCCGTCCCATCCAGTCCCCAATAACAGGGCAAACCTCAGGTGAGCCCCAAGAGGTGAAGAAGAAGCTGTCAGTTCCCAGAGCTGATGACTCCGGGCTCGGTGACTCGAGGTGGCCCACACACAGCTCTCCTCCCCACCGCGGCTGCACTTGAGCTGTGTGAGAGATCCTCATCTCACGATTAAAAGTGGCAGCGATAAGCCCGCTGCTATCTGTTGCTGATAGGAAGACAGACACAGTGGAGGGTTTCCTGCTCTCAGGGAGTCTTGAGAAAGCAGCATCAGGGCAGAAAATCTCCATCTCAAAGGGCAGGCGACTCTGGGAGGGCAGCAGCACCTTTGAGGGCACCAAGCACCTGCGCGGGGCACGGCCTCGCACTCCCCTGAAACCACGCAGGCAAGTGGGAAGGCAAAACGCAAACCAGAGCCGGAGCCAAGGCTGTGCCACGGCTGTAAACCGGTGTGGGGAAATCAAAGGAGTCCTGGCCTGCGGCCAACCTCAAAACCAGGCCTGCAAACAGCACAACGCGCACGCACGGCACGCTAAACCCTCTACCCCACACACACTGAAACTCCCATGGAAGTAGAGGCCCACAGAGCTTCCTATTTCGTTTAATTAATAGAATTTGCCTGCAGGCGGTTTGAAAGTATTCAGACAACATTGCTGCTGGTGTTCCCACACTTTCCCTTCCACTGCTGTTGTTGCAAAACTCAGAGGCAGTGACAGAAAATAATGTAAGTCTTAAAAATGTAAGGAATGTCTTAGTTTGTCCCAGAAGCTGGCTCTGTCCTCTCTCAGACCCTGCACAGATGATACCTCAAAGTTTACAAAACTTGCAAGTTTCTATACACAGGCTAGCACTTGACTGACTGCTGACAGATTAAAAGGCTTGTTATTTTATTATATATTCTGCATAGACTTTGAATGCTTTATCAATCCTGCAGAAGATAACATCCAAACAAACAAGAAACAGGTTTAATGATAAGCCCAATCAGAAGATATAAGCTTTCAGATGTTAGGTAAATGTCTCAGTGTTTGGCAGAAGAAGCAAATGGAGGCAAAGCTGAGATGCACATTTTGAAATGAAAAGAAATACTTACATTATCTTGATTGTAGTGATTTCAATGGATAAACTTGCATATGACTATGATAATCACATGAATAAAGAGATTATCTTGTGGGGATGGATTATATATGATTACAGTCCATTAGGTTCAGCTTCTAAGTCTCAGCATTTTAATGGGACATTTAACATCAAGCAAACACCAGGAAAAATACCAGTTTTCCCATTCCTTTTTCATTTCATTTCATTTCTGCAGTCTAGATTTATCCAAGGCCCGTCTCTGAAAGATTGTATTTACAGTAAATGAGACCCTACAATTCATTCCACTAGTGCTAAGAAAGCTATCGCATGTTTCCACCAACAAAACCTCTGGGTTTACTGGGATATTTCACTGCCCAAGTACAAAAGCTGACAGAGGAGCAGTGGCTCGGCCTGATAGATTTGTTACAGTGCTGCTGCTGAAGAACTGAAGGGTCTTCCCACCCATAAATACTGGTGAAAATACTAACTGCAAATAAAGAGAGAGAAGAGCCTCTGTAGAGCTGAGCACCACAGCAAAGAACCCTGCTGCCTTCCAAAGCTGCTGGAAGACAATGGGGTAGCAAACTACCAAGTTTCTCCCTACGGGGTGTTGTAAAAATATTTCCTCCAGTTTCGCTCCATGAGAAAGTTGGTTGAAGTCCCCAAGTCTCTCTTGGTTTCTTGCCAAAGCTGTGTGAAAACACAATTGTTGCCCGATTTCAACATAGAACATGACACAGACTTGATAAATACCGGGCTCAAGTTCATAGGCTTTAGAAAGCCATTTCATTGCATGTTTAAAGGGCTTGATCCCCTTCCAGCTGAAGTCAATGGACATTCTCTCATTTACTGCGACACAAGGTCCTGAAGCCTTGAAGGAATCCAGCCCTGCAGTAATAAAACACTGTCTCTCGTGGGCAGAAATGTTACAGGCTCACGACAAAGCCTGCCTGACTGACAAAATGAACATCAGTTACTTGGTGCAAAATCATTTTAAGTACAGTGCAAAATATCTAATTTCATTTTTATTTGGTTTGGTTTTGTCTGGTTTCTGTCTTGGATTAAGCAATCTTGCCATTTTCACTGTACTGTTTTTAATGTCCTACAGCTGGATCTGCTGGAAAGGGCCATCAAGTCCTTGCACACACACCTAAGGTAACATAAGTCACTTCTGAAGAGATTTTTTTTTCATTTCATTTAATATCAAGCTAATATTTGGCATGGAATTCTTTATGAAAGTTTCTCCTAACAGAATGGAAACCTAATAAAACTTTTCCTGAGCATGAACATTTATGACACCGATGCCAAATCAGAACAAATTCATCTAAGGTTATTGTGCTGTGATCCCACAATTAGGAAACCGAATCGCTAAAATCAGGATTACTGCTGATATGTGGTTCAAACGATGACTTTTGCAACAAAGGGGAAAAAAATAGCTCCAGAGAGCTGAGGCAAAGTGGTTTCTGAGTACAGCACCTTGATTCAGGGGCACGTTGCTTCCTGAAGGTGACAACATAAAAACATGAAGTTGGTTTTCTAGACCACTAAGTACCTGAGTCATGGATTAAGAATGCAGTTCTCCAAATCCAATGAAAGCAACGGCAGCCTTTGCTAATGGAGAAGGGGTCAACACTTTTATACAACCAGGAGTGTATGATGTGGATCTACTATAAATAAGTGTTTGTGTTTCAAACTCTGACATCTCAGTACTCCCTTATCTTGTAAGTCACCCCGCAGATACAAAGCACTGCTGCCCAGCGAGAGACAGAGGAATTAGCTTGTCCTCAAGGAGAAAAAGTGTGGCATACAGATGTTGGAAGGTCAGCACGTTGCCACTTGGAAGTTACTCAGCAGTTATCCCAATTTCTGTTCCTTCTTTGAACAGAAGTCCAACAAACCCTGATCTTCCAACAACAAATGTCATCCTCTGGGAGAAATGTCTTCCTACTGCCACTGTACAATCCATAAGTTTGACAGGAAATCAATCACTACCGCGGCAGGAGCATTTTAAAGAAAATCCCCATTGGATTCTCTAAGAAACTAGTGAGAATACCAAAAAGAATCAAAAATTCCTAGACAGAATTTCTTTTAAATGTACATCCCTTCCAATGCTTTCTTTCCAAATCAGAAGCTAATTTTGATAATTAATCAGATGTTTCTCCCCCATTAGCATCCTCCCCCCAGAGATGCTGATGCCCTCCAAGGCCAGGGGGAGCTTGCAGCCCCCTTCACAAGGAGGTGCCCTCAGCACTGTACCACAGGCCTGGTGCTGCGAGGACTTTCTTTACCTTTCCCTGTCCAATGGAGGAGTCATGGGACTGAAAGCAGAGAGACTACAAAGCCAAGCAACTCTGCACCTTCATATCTTCTAGAGCAAGTCCTGGAGTTTGACCACGTTGATGTATTTAACACCACAGCTTTAACATCAGAAAGCTCCTGTTCTTAAAAAAGAGTTAAGAGCCCAGCCTGCAGGACTTGCTGGTGGTGCCCACATACGGTTCAGATTAAGCCACAGTCACAGTCCTTTTCTTGTTTAACCCCCTAGTGTAATACTTCTTGCACACAGTGGTAAAACCCCAACAAAAGCTTTAGGGAATCAGCCTCCCCAGGCTGGTCCGCAACCTACTGCTCTGAGCACTCCTCCTGGAGCTGGGCAACGTGGTGGTGGCCTCCAAGAAGATAAGAACAAACTGGGTTACCCGCTTCTTGGCTCAACTTCTCCAAAAGCCTGGCTACAGGTTACAGAGAAGACGGAGCCACAACCATCTCTTCCATCAGCAACATTTAGAAAGAAAAAAAAAAAAAAATAGAGTTTCTGCAATCGGATCCTGTGGGGACCAGGGCCTGCCAGCGCGTGGGAGGATGTGCTCCGCGGATCGACGTGCCGTTCCTCTTCCTTTCTGGCTCCAAGCGAGAGCCAGACATCTCGCAGTCGGGCTGAGGCAGCTGGGCACACAGAGAAGCTGAAAAACAGTGAGATTTCTGAGCAAAGAGGGGACGGCCGGTACATTTTCATTACTTCCACACAGTTGAGCTGACGGTATTTTGGTAGTGCAGTTTTGGACTTAGGCACTGAAGTCTGCCTCGCTGCTAAATCCTTTTTTTGGATTTGGCCTTAAAACCGTATGTTCAGCAGCATTTGTTTTACCTTCAAGACTTAGAACACAAGGAGAATTTGGCTTGACTATTTTCTTTCTTCATTCACACTAGGAATCCTGTGAATTCATGTGGATGGGTATACGATAATAATCTTTCCTTCAAATTCGCCCCCCGTATAGGGCACCGAAGCTGTACAGTGACACGGAGCAGAGAGCGAGCGATTAGCAGTTACGAACAGAAAATGTGTCTCCAGATTTCTCCATTTTCCCTGTCATATTTAACCAGACTTTTGGTATCAGGCTGTAAGCTCTTTTAAAAATAGTTTAGACAAGCCATTTTGTAGAAAGTTTTAAAGCATATTAGTGAATAAAAACTAGAACAGAATAATGTATTTTCTAAGCTGTGTAGTTACCGAAGTCAGGTCTGTTAGACCTGTAAATCGGTCTCAGAAGACTTAAACAAATTATATCTAATGGGCCAGCAAATTCTATATAATAGGGACATTTCTGTTCTGTTTTATACTTCCCTTTTTAATTCATTCCCTAAATGTAACAGAGCAGAAGTTAATGCTATGTGCTTCTTTTATTTAAGTGCTCATTAAAGAGTAAGAAAAATTCTGACTAAAAATACATTTCTGAAAGTAACTTGATAGTAAATATTTATTGGCAGAGCGTTATCCCATGGCTGCTGAAATAGCAGACATTAAATTAGGACCACCTTGTTGATTAGAACACTTTTTCTTACAGCTTTGGATCTTTTTCTTAAAGCTAAACTAAGTAATTATAAATGTTTAAATATTTGTATTTAGACACTGAACATAAAGACATACAATTTTCTACAGCGTGGAGCTGCAATTGGAGCATGCATCCAGTTCTGACTGTTATTCTGCAGGAATCTTTACATATCACAAGGACAGGCAGAATATACATTTTAAGCGAACTGAAATTATTTTCATTTTTAGAAAAACTGTCATAGATTATCACCAAAACGTAATATGATGAAATAAATGCAGTATGTTCAGCGCTTTCATAAAATATCTTAGGTCAGTGTCCTCAAGAGTCCAGCAGAAGAAAATTAAGGGAGGAGTGGACACATCCTGTGGATGGGTGAGGATGAAACAAGTTTCTGAAGTGCGATGGAAAGTCTCTTTAGCAAAGTGATGTCGTACAAGAAGGGAGTACCAGATGGCAAACTGGCAGAGTGTGCTCCTCTGCCAAAACGAGTGTGTCAGTAGAAGGAGAAAAGTAGAATTAGACGAACGGAAGGAGATAAGAAGTGATTTGATTTGGAACCACTAGAGCTGTCAGAAGATGAGGAGGAGTTTGGCTGAACTTTGTGAAAGTGAGAAGCATCCTGCAAAGCAGGGCAACAAGGATATGCTCCTCCGGTAAAATCTAGTGCTGTCTGTGCTCCCAAGGTAGTCTGAATGTGTTTATCTACCAAAGGAATGATGTTTGTGTTATAGGAGCATAAGAGAGTAAGTCCTGCTTTATAGCACAGCTAATTAACTTCTGTTTGCTCTGAATGACCACGGCTATTACTGCAGCTTGGTGCAGGTACCATCACCCAACACTTCCCTCTGCCATGCAAGTTAAGAAAGCCACACTGAAAGGAAACATTTCAGTGAGTGTAGCAGGAGATGGAGATGTGACAGAAAATGTCAGTGAGGTCAAGGCGACACGGTGACGGACAGTTCTGTGAGAAGTCACCCGTGTCACCTCAATTATGAGCTGAGATCCTCGCACCAACAAATTAAATATAAAAAGCTCTAAATATAAAGCAGATCTTTCATTGCCCTCATTGTTGATCTAAATACATTGGCTAGGGCTGCTATAGATGCCAGATAGGAAACATAATTGTTAAGTTCAACGAAGAGGAGAGTATTTTTAGCGTTCTGCATCAATTCAATTCAACAAATGTGATGCCATCCGCTCCAGTTCGTACAGGAGCCATGTGAGAGTCATACTCCAACATGCGCTATCTTCCTTTTTACTTAGTATCAAAATCTTATGAAATCCGTGGGCATTCCCCCACCTACTTTATCTCTCTTAATAATCTCTTTCCAATATTAGATAGCATTGGGAATTTAATATACATATTCTATGCACATATGAAGCTTATGAATTGAAACCAAACAAAAATCTTCATGAATTTTATTGGAAGAAAGCAGAAAAATGATCGCAAATGATACAAAATAATTAAATGACTGTCTAGCCCTAAATTTCAAATGCTTAAAATAATGCACAGCCAACCTTTCAAAATCAATTGAATATTTATTTTTGAATTTTCTTGTTCTTCTAAATGCTGATTATTTATTCTAAGTAGAAGGTAGCTCAAAAGATTTTTTTAGATGAAATGGAAAATTGCCATTTGAGATGTCATTTGATGAGCAAACTGTCTGATAACAGAAATTTGCCAAAAAGGTCTATGTAGAGAGGGAATAAGAACAGCGGTAAAAGCATAATATGCAACGTTCAAAACAAATTTTAATAGACATTAATAGAAAATGTTTGAAGTATAATTAAATCTCCTTTCTGTTCTATATTGCTACAAATGTCTGCTCCTACTAAAAGCTGTGGCCCTTACTAAAAATTCCAGGTTACTTTTCTCTTATCACATTGTTTATTTTGGTTCAGCTTGGTTTACCTTCTGGGTTCTCTCAAGGCCCTCTTTACATTGGCCTTGTGGCTTTGCAGAGAGCCTTTATTTTTACAGCAGCCCTTTGCTCGAGCAACACATCTCAAGAACCTCTTCAGAGCTGTTTCTGCAGGCGGCTGCTTGCTGCCTTCCTGGCTGCAAAATGGCACAGGGTTGAAGGGGAGCTGTGCATCTGGCTACTCTGCACACTTGAAGGAGGCACTTTTCCAGGTGAATAAACAGGGAGAAAGGGCAGTAAGAAGAACGAAGTGAAACGTCGCTCAGCAGAAGCTCTCTGCAGTGACCAGACAGCACAGGAAGTCTCGGAAATGGCATTACAAATGAAAGAAAACATCTACTCACCATTTGGATCTATGGCTAACAATCAGCTCAGGGGCAGGCAACAAGCTTGGTTTCCTAAGGTTTATTCCAACGATCCAATTTATATAATCCTGCACCGAAACTGATCATTACAACTGGTTTAGAACAGCAGGATCAAATGCTCACTTGAAAATGTACCAGTTTTCATATTTCAAGAAATAGTAAACTCTCTAGTACATAAATCATAGAGAAATGCCTCACTATTCGTTAGTACAAAAGCAATATGTGTGCATACCCTATTACCTACTGATTTACAACCCAACAGCCTTTGGTTCTCTTAATATATGTTCCTAATGTCATAATGCTCCAAATTTCATTTCCCCTGAAAAAAACACCACTGAGAGGCAACAGGGAATGAGCGGTGTAACTCTGTGGGACAACCACCAGTATGCTCATCGGTGTGGCTCCTGCTTCATTCACTGCAGCCATTACAGATGCCAGGTCTGAGTGAGATCCTTAGCTTAGAGCGTTTTCAACCAGGTGAAAAAATTCCTTCTTTCCCCTTAAAAAAGCTCAAGTCTCTTCCTGAGCTCTGTTTCAGACCATGCAAGTTCATACACAGTGTGTATCTGAAAGATCTAGAAGGGAAAACCTTTAATCAGTTTTATTGTAGATGACAGAGCAAAGATTTCTTTAATTAATGGTCCTTCCTGGCAACCTGTGCCACTGTAAAATTAGCTCCAAATTTGTTCTGCCATGTTTATGGGCTCCAGTTCAAAAATCTATGAAGTGTGGAGTATTTTACAAGCTCCTGCAGCAACACAGAAAAGCAGGTGGTTGGACACAGTGTGAGAGGAAAATAAATGCAACCATTTATCTAGAACAATTTGCAACTCACTGGGAGAGCTCAAATACCAAAGGAGTGACAACTTCAGGATATCCATCTAGCAGCACAGCTATAGATTGACTGGATTTCCACAAGAAATCTGCAAAACAATTACCCTGCCAAGGAGAAAAATGTGCACTGTACACGCACTCTGCTGCACCCATTACACCCAGATCTGTATCTATGTGGATTTACAAACCCCATAAACTTAAGTTTTTTTACCAGGTTTTCATCAAGCTCTCTGCTTATGGTGTTACCCCTAAACAATTTCCTATCTGCAGAAGCCTGTTCAAAGCCCAGAGTGGTTGAACTGCTGGGTCACTGCTTTGTCAGGACAGTAAGGACAGAGATCCCCAGGGGTACCAAGGCTCTGGGATAAGAGGGGACTTTTTTGGCTGTCCCTGTTCCCCAGCTCCCAGACCAGATGCTGCCAATCTTCCCATTTCACACTGAAGTTTTGTGGATTTAGGTTTTTCTGTTTCAAACCATGTAGCTGCTTGGAGTTAGTCCTGATGCTTTTCTCCAATATTACAATTTCTCCCCGGAAAATAAAGCATTTCATCTGCCTCGAGCAGATCTTTGAAAAGCTAAATTTAGGCCGCCCCCACTACACGCTCGCACATCAGTATTGTTCTTCTGCGTGCTGTGCAGGTGTCTTCACGAGGATCCCAGCCAAGAAGATGGGCCCTCAAAGGGGCTGTTTGAAATCCGTGGCACTGCTCTCCAGAAATCACTAGGTACAGATGCAGGTGCAGATGCAAGTCCGTCAGGCACAACTGAGAAGTCCTTCAAGGCTTATAAAGCATGCAGTACATCTGTTCCTAACGTGGCTTCGTGGCTTTGTCTCTGCATCTGTGTAAAACCACAAGACATCCAGGCACACATCTCTCATTTCTCTAGGCACACATCTATTTCAGGGCTGGGTTGGAAGCTTTTTCATTTTTTTTTTTTTTTTAAGTAGTTCTGAACACAAACTCAGCTTCACGCTAATCCATTGTCTGGCCTTCTCAGCAAGCTGGCCTGACAGTTCAGCGCTGCCCCCGTGTAACTTTTAACTTCTAAAGGGCAGATTCTCAAACCATTTAAAAATCATTGCGTGAAGCAGGGGGGCCGAGTCCCACTTTGCTCCAACACGAAATGTCGCATGGAAGCTGTGCTGTTCGACATCCGTATTTGCTTCTATTAACAGAATATTGTCGGTGAGGTTGGGGCAGAAGCCCCTCGGTAAGGTCTGCCGTCCCTGCTTTGCTCTATTTTTCTGCCTTAGTAGGCTCATACAATTATGAGCTGCCACCCCTCTGCTCAACTATTTTTTTTGGTTTTAATGCAAGCAGCTTGCTTCTGGGAAAAGAACCACGTTGTGAAGACAAGACACCGAGTTTTGACCTCACCACTTACAAGACCGTTTACCTTGGACATGTCAGTCACCTCTCTGTTACTCACTTTCTGCACTTATAATAACACAACTAATGATGCTCACCTTTCTTTGCATACACACCGAAGAAACAGTTCACGGGACATAAAATTTATTTCCGTGAATTTCAGGCATAATTGGAGAACGGTCACTAGAAAGTCCCTCCCCAAGCCTGTTCTCAGTAACAAGGACAGCAACTTTCTTGTGCTGTGGGACATGTTCCCTGAAGGATATTATGAAAAGTTCAGTGAACATAAACTTCCCGAGGTTCATTAATAATTAGTTAATGTCCTTAACATACTAAATGAACAATTAGGTCATTGATACAGCCTCAAGTGACTTACTTGGCATAAGCAAACAACATTCATTTCAGCACAATGAAATTTAGGGTGTACTTCTAGGAACAAAGAATGCAGTCCGTATTTATAGGGCGGGGGATTCCTAGGAAACAGACTCAGAAAGGTCTGCCAGATACTGTGGGCATACAGCTGAATGGGAGCTCCGAGCTCAATGCTCCCTCTGAAAAGACCATCCCTGTGTTTCGGAATGCGTAAGAAGAGAGCATCCTTTGTAAAGCAGGACTCGTTCCCACCATCAGGTCTGACCTGGGCATGGCTCCTGGAGAAATCACACGGTGACACAATTAGCAGAATAAATGTGTCACGAGCGTGACTTGGGGATGTGGTGTGTTGGGTTGTTTTTTTCTTAAACGGTCTCCCAAAGGATATTCTTAACACAGAGAAAGAAAACTCTTTCCTAATATAAAAACAGCTTATAAAATGAGACTAACATATAAAAAGTCATGGAAAGGACGTGTTGATATAATCTATCTATGATTTGAAAGACTTGAGCTAGCACCTTTTCTATATATCTCATAAAGTAACAGATTGTAATCAACAACCTGGCTGAAATGAACATAGCCTTCTGCTGTCTAGTAATTTTTCATCCTCGATGAGATTAGCTTTACTTATCCCTATTCAAAACTTTGCTATACGCCTGAAGTATTTTCTTCTGACCCTTCATGCTGCAACAAAGCCAGATCTTTCTCTACTGACGATTCCCATGTAACTCTTGTCTTTTTCAGCTACATATCAGGGGATGAAAAAACCAAACATCCAGATCACGCTTTGTGATTACTAACATTTAGAAATCTAAATATACATCCCTTGAGTTGATGAACTAGTTCTTTCCGCATTGGGAAACAGACCAAGACCTCAGTTATTAAAGTGTAACGAACCAGGGATTAAATTTGTTCCTATACGCACATCTATCTATCCAGCTATCTACATACATATGCACACACACATCCAATATATTTCAGACTTGCATGCTAGTGCTAACAAGTTTTGTAGCCAAGCCACATTCCATTTTAAAGGGTTAGTTTTATAGATCCCCATTCAGTGTCCCCACTTAGGAATTTCGTTTTCAATTAAATCCAAGTAGTTTGAAACTCCTCGGCTTGTTTCAAAAAGAAGAGAAAACGTTCCTCAAAGTCTTCTAGCGAGCTTTTTCGCATTGCTTATATGAAATGGCACATTTGGGACTTTTGTCATGGTGCTCTGAAACACAATATGCTGTTCTTTAAGGCCTTGGGTGGGGAAAGAAGGGCTTGAGAGCCAAGATAATATACTCAAGGAATTTGGCAGTATACAAAGATGTAGGGAACATGAAGCAGATGCAGAGGGATGCGGGATAATGCCGGACATGGGGTCCCGTTGTTTAAACTTGATACTGTTTTCACACAAAATTTACCATCAGCGTTAAAGGGTCCAGGATGTGAGCAGACGACTTACTCTGTACATAAAATGGCAGTGGAAAAAAAAAAAAAAAAAAAAAAAGAAAAAAAGAAAGGAAAACAGAAAAAATAAAAAGAAAAAAAAGATAAAAAAAGAGGAAAAGTCTAATATCTAGTACACGTTGTTTACAGGAGGTTATAGATTATTTCAGTTATTAATGGTGTTTGGCATTTAAACAGGAAAGGCACTTGGATCATTCTCTTAATTTGGATAAGGCTCTAGTTCATTGTATTCATATGTATTTATTTTCCATTCCAAGAGTAAAAAAATGTTATAATAATAAAGAAATGAGTTCAAAGGCTTGCAACCATTGCTAACTTGGACTCATATGAGAGCACATCATTTTTCAAGTCACTTATTAAAAATATCTTTAAAACAAAAAGATAATTCCCTTAAGAAAATGCATTGTTCAACATTCAGGAAAAATAAAATAAAATAAAATAAAATAAAATAAAATAAAATAAAATAAAATAAAATAAAATAAAATAAAATAAAATAAAATAAAATAAAATAAAATAAAATAAAATAAAATAAAAGTATCTCTGGCATTAAAAAGCCAGCATCTTTATTTGATGAAACCCCACTTGTGCTCTTCATTCCTCATAACAAACCAACACAGTAACTGCGCTCAATTGAGAGCATAAATATTAGATATGTTTTTATTCATTTTCAACTTCCCAAGCTTTTATTTTCCCCTGTGTCTACAGGACATTTCTCCTTGCTTATTCTTTGAAATAAAAATTGCCCAGGTAGCGTCTCCTCCCCTCTCCCTGGAAATGCTGCCCGCTCTTAGAAAGTTCTCGAATTAAATATTTGTCACAGCTGTTGCACAGACACAGTATGTCTGCTGTCTACCCTGGAGTGAAAACAAATCGCAGCCAGTTTGCTGGTCACACGTTCCAACTGGGATTTTGCCATCTGTCATTGTGTTTGCCGAGCTATTTAGATTTCCAGTTCATACCAAACAAATTCCACCTCCAGGACGAGGGGAACTTCAAACGGCGGTCAGAGAGATCATGTAGATGGGGAAACGTGCCCGGGAGTCGGGGGGCCTGCATCTGTTCACAGCTTTAAATATTGTTGGGCATAATTGCATGAAAGGCTCCTAGACCGGGGTCGGACCCACGGTCCCAGATACAACGGTGCAGGGAGGGTAGGATCGCCCTCAACCTACTATTTCCTGGGCTATCAGCAGCCTGTGCTCTGTTTAGGTACGCCAAGCTGGGTGAGACAGATCGCAGCTTTACGCACGGCATAAAACTCTAATAAAAACATCCTGATCTTAAATGCCATCGCTTAAATGTATTTTTAGTTAATTACGCCTAAAAATGGAGAAGCTCAAAACATTTTACAGACATTGAAATTCTCTAAGGGTTTTGAGCGTGGAAGAGATTACAAATTGGGTTTTTCCTCTTTCTTAGGGCTCTCCCAACAGTACTTCATTTCCTAGACAGTGCCTGCGGACCCTGGGCAGAAGAGAACTCAGCTTTTTGCCCCAAAGCAAGCAGAGGCTGCTTTGATGCCCACATAATCCCAGCCATCCTCGCTGCACAGGGACCTTCAGCCCTTGGTTGTTCCTCCTCCTCCCCCAAAAGCGAAGCCTGCGCGAAGCTGCCAACTCTCATTCTTCCGGAATGAGACACTCTCATTTATTGTCTCAATTTCAATCTGCCCGGGGCTGAAAATAAAGGCAGTCACCATTGATTTCAGGCGGATATTTAGAAACACGCGGAGATTCTTTCTAAGTCAATTAGATTATCACGAATTGGCAACTCCATAAATTTCCTGTGGGGGTTAGGTTGTTCCACCAGGACCTCCTCCCTCTACCCGTGCTTTCAGAGCCTGTGACAAAATGGCATGTCAAAGGAGGTGGCACTGAGAGCTACGTGGAATAAGGGAGGCTCCCTGCCTTGACATCAAACTCACCGAATCATCCCACCAGGTAACGTGAGTGCCTCCTGTGAGCCCCAACATGTAAAATGTTCCTAATTATGGCTTGGACCTACTTCCTCTGAAAGAGCCTGGCCTTGAAATCCGTCAGGAAGCAAAACGCAGAACAAACCAATAAATTCGGATACACCAGAGACAGAACTTCTGACCGTTTAAACACTTTGATGTGTACACAAACAAGTGGCATGCAGATGCTTGGCTCTCCCACTTGCCAGCTAGCGCAGAGCAGATGGGCTTGAAGGAGGATTCCAAAACTGCTGCACATAAGGACAGAGATCCCCAGAGGTGCTAGAAACACTCATTTCCTTCCGTAAGATGTTGCGTTTCAGCCACGGTTACTGCTCCCAGGGCTGTTTGATCAATAACTTTACATCTCAGAAACATTTAAAATGTAGGAGGCTAAGCCACTCCTGCCCATGCAACTGGCTTGGATTTAAAATGCAGCAGAAATAAATGCGTTGGTGCACGATGACCGAAGAGGTGTGTGTTGCAAGACAACATATACCTTGAGACAGCATCACTTTAGCAAACACTGACTCAAAAAATAAATAAATAAAAATAAAAAAAAATCAAAGTCCAAGCATTTTGAGAAACAACAGCATAAAACCATGACTCCCAGGATTTGTTCCTATGAGGTTTGCAGATGGAGGTGCCCAGTTTTGTACACACATGGCAAAGTCCATTCCTCTTTATACAGTGTTGCTGCTTGAGGGAAGGGTTAGCTAGTTGCTGTAAAGTGCCTCCAGCATTACAGGTGGTGGGGTACTGGTGTGGTAAGTGGAGAAATGAAAGCAGTTTAACAAACTGTCATGCTTACTTTCCAACAATTTATGGAGTAAAGCCTACCAATGCATTAAGGTCTTCAGGTGAGTGAGTTCGGAGAAGACCCTAACGCTATCACATCTACCCTGCGGGTAGAGCTGCCCCGAGGTGATGGTTTACGAGGCCAACACCTCCCCAGCCCCTTCTCAAAACTGGTGGGGAGCCCACAGGGAAAGGTGTTAGGGGCCGTGCTGCTCCTATAGCTGTCCGGCATCCCGCTGCTTTCTTGGACACTCGGTAACGCACAAGGTCAAGCACGCCGATCCAGCCCTGACGTCTTTCCAGAGTTCCAGCTGGGCACAGAAATCTGGACATCAATCACAAAACCTCATGCAGGTATTTCATACCCAGCACACGCAAAAGCAAGAAAGGAAACAAGGTAATTCACATGTTCTTCGAGCACTACAAGCGTTTTTCTTTGCTGTTTTAATTATGTTTACTACAGCAATGCCTAAGAGGCCAAACATGTATAACTCATTGGATTCTGCTGAGGCATACACAGTCCCTGCTTATTTTCTAAGCAGATGCTGCTCATGATTTCCCTGTTCATATTTGATCGTTTCTTCAAATAACAGTTATAACTGAGAAAAGAATTGAGAAAACATTCTGTGACAGATTTTCGTCTTCTGGATTAACTGAAAAGCATAATCTGATACTCAAGTTGTGCTGTCGAGGAGTGATTTGACACATAACTCGCATCTAAGTGCTTTATTTCCTGCCTAGCTGAGTGGGCAAACATTTCTAAGTGGACATAATCGCATATGAATGCGAGCCACTGCTGTGCAAAGGCTATCAGGCACAAATTGCATTGTGCTGCCTTGTGGCACTGATGGTTCTCACCCAAGGACGCACTTCACATTCAGGAAGCCTAAACAAATGCGAGTTAATTTTCCACGAACACTTCTGCCTGTGCATTTTGGAAGTATTAGCACACAGGGAAAGTGGTCAACAGGGTGCTCGCCGCTCGCATGGAGAGCGCCAGATAAGCTACGCATCAGACACGTCTCATCTTCATCTTTTCAGTATTCATTCAAACAAAATTATACTGATGACAGTAGCAGAGGAGATCTGATTTCAGCACGTGACAAACCCATTCCAAAATGAGTTGATACCACGATTAAAATAGCTTTTAAATATAACAATAAAAAAGCTTAAGATTTAACATATTTTTTTTTCCCTGAGCTTTTTTCCTTTAGTGCATTAATCAAACTAAAAGCAGGATGAGAATTGTTGTTTACACAAATGGAGTCACATACAGTTGAGTAGTTTCTGTTGAAAATAAAAAATATTTTGTAGGAACTGAAGCTAAAACATTATAATACATGCAGGAAAGAAAAAAAAAAAAAAAAAAAAAAAA
Organism: Anas platyrhynchos; assembly: GCF_047663525.1. Taxonomy (NCBI): domain Eukaryota; kingdom Metazoa; phylum Chordata; class Aves; order Anseriformes; family Anatidae; genus Anas; species Anas platyrhynchos. The sequence continues at coordinate 3,320,935 of NC_092593.1, read as the reverse complement.
GACCCCCAATTAGATTCCTTTATCCCTAGCATATGGTATAGAGGTATATGCTATGTACTAATGTCTTTTCAGAGCTATTTTAAGCTCCTATGAGGCTGCAATCTGAGAGGAGTGGTGACAGATACACAGGCACAACTGGGTTACATTCATCATGTACGCGACGTGGTAACTCCTAGCAGAAAGAACTTTACAGAAAGGATAATAAACTTCCCCAATTCAGCCCAAAAGCCCGAATTGCTAACATTTCCACGAAAAAAAAGAGGATGGGGGAATGTTTAGTGGACAGAGAACCTCACAGCGAGGAAGTGTGAGTAGTCCATTGGCACTTCATCAACTGCGATGGGACAAAAGATGTTTTGGGACATCATCCTTATCTATTCACAGAGCTTTTTCTGCAATCAGTTTATATATTCAGGTTTAAATATTCAACTTTTTCATGCATTAATGTATCTGCTTCGGTCTAAGCTTAGTTTAAACTTTAATCAGCAGAGAGAACATACCGAACCCTCTTAGCATCAGTGTTCCCTCTAACTGCTCCTAGCTCGGAGCAGTTTGACAGTACAGTAATATAAATATCTCAGGTATGTGTGTTCCATTTACGGCAAAGTAAACAGGTCATTTTGGAAAGGCAACTTCAAAGTCTTGTAAAAACCTGCAAAGAAATCCGAGTTCCTCTGAAAACAATGGCAAAATTCCCAGCGATTTCAAGAGGGGCCGGATTTTGCAGTGATTTTAGCAGCTGAGCTCCGAGGCCGAGCTGTATGTTCTGTTGGCTAATAACCTGCTGGACAGACCTAATTTTGTTATAGCAAATTTATTTTTGATGGAGGAAAGGACAGCTCAGGTTCTGAGCAATGAGGAGGACTGCAAGTAGTAATGGGCCTTCTGGTCTTCTCTTTACGCCGGGCATTCAGCCGTGGATTTTACCGCTTCCTATATTATTCCTTTTCCTGATTACCTTGGCAAAGCCAGGACTTTCCCCAGCTCCCTTGTTTCCTTTTCCAGTCGGGGAAGTCATACCCTCATTGTGGGTCTCCATCTCTTGGGCTGGGAGCACGTTAGAAAGCAAAATAAATAGATCAGCTTTCACCCTGAAACGCCGGGGTTTAAATACGTTTAGACCTCAGAGCACTGGAATGCCATCCAGCCTCCAGGAGCCTCCAGCAGAGGAGAGGGAGAATATCTGCAGCTCGGGGCTGATCAAGTAACACAGGGAGTGGCAGAAGGGAGCCTCATTCCTCCGGGCCCCTCGCAGGCTACCGGCACGCTCGATCAGCTACCTGCCTGCAGTGATGCACGGCGAGCCAAATACCAACCTTTCCCCGTGGCTTCCCGAGGTCTGGAAGCATGCACTGTTTACGAAACAGGTCCTGCCCCTCCCAGAGCAGCAGCTGCGCTCGAGCACATACCGACGGGATTTTCTGGACCCCAGGCAAGATCGGGGTGGAGGGAATAAGGAAGGCTCGCCTGCTGTAAGGTGCCTCGTGCCGCTTGCTGCCATTGGGGTCGGCCCGAGATGAGACTATCAGCAGCAGGACTGCGTGTAAAAAATTCATAACGTTCCCAGAGACATTTGCATAATATTTCACGTACAATAAGAAGGCACGAAAGCCATGTGCTTCTGTTAAATAACTCCTCGCTGATAATTATTCTGCTTGATACCCGTTGGAGAATGCTCTCCCTAGGGAACAGCTACCATCAGCCAGGATGCCTCCACGCTGTGCACACGAGCCTTTTTATAGACTTGTAGGCAAATCGGGGAAAAAAAAGGCAAAATGTGAACCAACATTACATACATGAGTTCAGAAGAACAGAACTGCTCTGCTGTTTGTCAATGCAAAGCCCGGCTTCATCTGCTGTTGACGCCAGCGAGTCACTATCTGCGCATCCATTTTGTACAAACATCGCAACTTTAATTGCAAAATAATCTTTTAAAAGGCAGGGTTATTACGACTGCTGAGTTATCTCTCTCGCTTCAGTTCCTTGGAGGGTACTCTCTCGAGCGATTTGCATGGCAGTCAAAGCATGCGAAAATTTATAAATACCAACACAGATGCCAACATGTCGGGAGAAATGCGGTTATAACATCTGAAAGCTAGGAAGAAATTAATGTTGATCCTGATTAGAGCAGTCAATGTCCTTGCAATGCCTAGTAATTAAAAAAATACCAACAAGGTAAATGTGTTTTGCAGAAAATGGTCCATGTCCCAAACTCCGCTTCCTGGCCCCCAGCTGCTGGTGTTGCAGGAAGGGAAGGACAGCTGATTTTGAGCAGATCCAGGATTTCGGGCTGAGCTGACATAACTAATTTTCCACCCAAGAGCTGCAGACTCTGAAGCAGGCATCAGCTCCGAGTGAGGCATCCTGCAAGGTAGGGCTCCAGCATTTAAGAGCAGCCTGTTGCTGTACGGCTGTGACTGCTCAGAGAACCACTGGCTGAAGAAAACCAGACCTTCCCCCTGACACTAAGTGGTGGGGTGGCCTCCACGCTTCCCTGCTGGGTCCAGGGCAGCAGGGGCTGTCCGGCCACATCCCCATGCCGGGGGCACAAAACCTAGATGTGTTAAGATGAGGAAAAATTAAACTCATTCCTAGGATGCCTACGTTACACCTCGCAGCTCCTGTGTGCCCTGCGAGCCACCTTCCCCTGGTTCTAGGAGGAACCTGGACCACAGCTACCCATGAAAAACAGCTTATTTCTGAAGACCGACTTTTTCAGTATCTGGACATTTCTTAGAACTTGTTGTTGGTGTTTTTTTCAAGGTGGTAAATAGGACCCGAGGCTGTGGAAGCCTCTCAGTACCTACACAAAGTCTGTCTGTACAGGCAGGCCGAGGGCAAGGGAACTTTTCTGTAGAGCAATTCACCGGAGGATTAAAAACGCTTCGTACCTATCACTTAATTAACTGCCCAACAGAGCACTTAGTGGAAGGGAGAGGGATGAATTGATGAGGTGATGAAGTTATGGGGTTTACTTACAGACCCCAAAGCAAACGTGTGTTAAGAGCCCCTTGCAAGGTCCAGCACAACCCAGCACCATGCAGAAACACGAGCTTCTGCCCTGGATCAGTGTGGCCACATCCCCTCAGCACTTCCCTTGGTTTAACTAAGTTTTCTTTCAGCATTTCTAAACCCTGCCACTGATTGCCTTGTGTAGTTGTTAAAGAAAATGTGCTCTGTGCCCTGGTATTTAGAGCTGGGTGGGTAGCACAGGTAACAGCTCGGTTTGGCTTCTACTTACTTATTACCCAAGCAGAAGTCACCTGGGTTAAAGAGATGACAATTTGGAAATTTGCTCCCTTCGTCTTTGCTGCCAGCACCATCCTTCTGCAACCCTAACCACAGCTTTTGAGGCACACGCTGCGAGGTGATCCTGTTATCGGGTTAAAGCAAAAAGACATCAGAACCTCCCTGCTTTGAAGAAGGGTTTCATGAGTTTTGGAAAACCTGTAAGCTTAGGTGTAAATGCTTTGAAACTGTTCTGATTAACAGGTTGAGATAACAGCACTCTGCAGAGCGGGCTGAGATGGAGTATCTATTTTCTCTCTCTCTCATGTCTCTGAGAACTGCTAAAAAAGTTGCACCAGAACCCAACTGATAAACAGCTTAAATCAGATTTGCAATCTTAGCCTCGCTCAGGGCTCAGACCTTCAAAACCTCACAGCTCCAATTGCTCCCTACAATTTGCAGGGCTGCCAGGCTGGAAGGGGCCCTGGGCACAAGAAGACAGATCAGAGGACACTTCCACCTGCCTAATGCCACGGTTTCTCTACCAATATTTCTTAATAAACACATTAAAAAACTTAAATGCAATTTCTATAGCTATCGCCAGGCAGCACGTACAAGTGGCTCTCTGTCTCTCATTACACAGCCAAGCTGCCAAGGAGCTTGTTCAGCAATTCGCTTTGTCCAAAACCCTGGAAATCTACAGGCTCTTCCCTAAATCAAACAAGTGACCAGAACAAAATTAAACCAGTTTTCTGATAAACGGATCCGATAAGCCATTCGTAACGATGGTGACTTACAGGCTTTCATCAATACGCAAATTGCTGTCTTTAAATTCAAAAAGCATGCAAAGTAATGGACTCTGCGTCTTACTTTGAAGATGTGTCAAAACAGAACTGAACTTCGGTATGCAATATCAGGGGTTTACTGTATTGATTTTGGAAGCCACTCTGTATATACTTTTCTACAAACGTCACATATTTCACAAAGTGACTCCTTTATGCTATTTGCACTGCATTAGCGACAGACAAATTGCTTTGGACAAAACGTGCCAAAGCTAAAACAAATTTAAGGTCTGAAAAAAAAAAAAAAAGTTCGGTTAATTTTTACCTCCCACATTTCTCACTGCTCTGCAGTTCCAGGTACTTGCCCAGAACAGCCGGGCAGTGTGAGAGGGAAGCTCTGTGCCTCTCCTCACTCGTGGCCAGAAGCAAGAAACGAGCAAGTCACAGAGCTCAGACTCAGCCCTGAGATCACTTTGGAGAGTACATGGGTCTAGAACCATTTTCAGGTGCAAGCCCTGAAAATAACAGGAGAAAACACACCTTATGAAATGCTCAGCCCCGTCTGGCTGCCCCGAGGAGTTCTGTGGCTTTGAATAGGCAGCCAGACTTTTGGGATCTTATTCCTGTCGCTGAAGTTAGCAGAAATGACCTGCTGGATGAAGTCCATCTCTAAGATCACACAATACCTCCCTTCAAAGAGCATCACCACATCCGTCAGCTACCGGGCATTTTCTATATGCCAAGTACTCCAAGGGATACGCTTAAACCCTAAAAAGGGATCGGGAACTCTCACCACCCCCTGTGCTGCAGTTTTCCGAATGGTATTTTTTGAGAAAACATTTTTAAATTCAGAAACATTCGACCACCAGCTTTTCCCTGCACTGAGCGCTCTGAGCTCGGAACAGGGATTAATGCACCCCATCTGAACACCTCCCTGTCCCACACACCGGGACAGCCCCAAGACACCACCTCCGGGCTGAGCCCGGCCAACTCGGGGCTCTGCTGGAAGGTGCCCAGCGAGCACCTCCTGGCTCCACAGAGATGCTCTCGAGGAACTCTGAGGTCAGCCCAGCCTGCAAAGTTCCCTTCTGAGCTGGTCCTGCGAAACCCCTGCTACCCTCTAGGTAAAGGGATTTTCCCCATAGTTTAAAAACAAGGAGCCAAATGCTGAACTGCACACATAGCTGGTTCCTCTTTCTAATGAACGTCCACTGTCCCGAGCTGTCTGTCTGCTTGGTGTTTGGCCGCTGTGTGATCAGCACTGTGCAAACCGATTTGGAAATTTCACCTTCACCAAGGGCACCCGCCCTCGGTATTCATCACAAAAGGGCCTGGAGTACTGACCCCACTTGTTTCCCCTCCTCACTCTGAATTTTCCCTCTCGCTGACACCCTTTGTTTCATCTCCCTAAGCCAGTTCATAATCCATTTCAATGGCTCTTCTCCTAAGCTATTTTTAATCTTAAAAAGCCCCATCAGTCTGGTGGGTGGCTACTGCTCCTTTGAAATAAGGACTGAAATAAGGCGGCGCTTTCACTCTCATCTACTTAGTTGTTGGTATTTTCAAAGACATTTTGGGGGGACTCGTTAATGATTTATGCATTTTTTTCTTTCTCTCTCCACTCCTGCGAAGCCACACATGAATACTGCATTTATGCCTTTTTCTCTCTCATCTTTATGGCTCCTCTGAGTCAACCCTGGTGGTGGGAATGCCCTTGTCCTTCAGCTCCTTCCCGTGGCAGCCCTGGTGCTTCCAGAAGAGGCAAAATCCATTTTATCATTTGAATAAAATAAACCACATTTGGGGTTTTCTCGTTCTCTCACCCCCCGCTTCTCCTACACCCTCCTTCCCCATTCCTGAACTTTTTCCTCTTTTCGGTGGCACATATGAGGAGGAAAAGAGGTAAAGTAGTACAAAACCAAACAGCCTGAATGTTTTCCCCTTAAAACATCCAAAAATAAAAACGTTCTCCCCATTCAGCAAGAACAACAGAAGGAAAAGGAATTGAAAATGTTCAAGAATTGTCACAATTCCCTCATTTTTAACCATCCCTAGAAAATAAACGGGAGCTATTCATACATGAGTACATTTCATTGAAGTGACACTCAACAATCCAAAAATATGTCATTTAGTCTTGCATTTCTCTAAGCAGTAGATAATTTTTACGGGTGGCTGCTGCAGCAGCTGCACTGGTCCATAAAAAATCATTGTTTGGGGGGAGAAAGAGGGTTAATTGTACGGGATCTGTTATTTTTAAGTCAGACATTCAGATCTTTAAAAAGGAGATCATGAAACTTACTTTTCATAGGCAAATGATATCAACATAGAAATGCTGTTTTCTGTTTAGCTCTGAGACTGGATGTGTATTGTATGGACACAGAACTGGAAGCTGTTCCTACCACGGCTCTGAAATTGCTCGGTAAGTGCTGGACACCGGCAATTCCTGCTGACTCGGCGCTTCAAGGTAAAGATTCAAGTTTAATCAGTCTCCTGAAAACAATGACCGGATCCAAGTTCAGCTGCTCTTCTGCCAGGGGCACGAAGTATTTTACCTGCTCTACGGCAGATTTTACATAATATTAAAACCTCCCCTTCTGTTTCACAGCCTTTTGGGGGCAAAGAATTGAAAAACAGGCAAAATCTCCTAGCAGGCACTACAAAGGATAGCCTTGGGGGCTGACCACGCAGCCGGACAGCTAACTGGTGCTCTGCAGGGGAAAGTCTGTGTTTTCCCCCAAAACAGCATGCAACATATCCCA